>NC_058413.1:22468379-22566483 GCF_002201575.2 Neomonachus schauinslandi | reverse complement strand
TAAAAAAAAAAAAAAAAAAAAAAAAAAAAAAGAATATAATTTCAATCCCAGCCCTTTCAAATGCATCAGTGCTTGTTTGTGGTAGTTTATGAAAGCATGTCTATTTTGCATCATTTTTCTACAACTTTGGTGACATAATTTTGTGCAGGTCAATTTGTGTTCTCATCTCAACCAACTCATTTCATGTCTATGATAATATATGCATCAGTGGGTTGGATAATCCACAAGAAACTTGTTTTGTAGAATAATACGGGTTCACCAGATCCTCCCGACACATAGCGAGGCAAGTGTTCTTGTCCTCTTGGCCCTTAGATAGAGGCATGCAGCTGGATTCTGGCCAATACCTCCAGACCTGAAACATAAAAAAACAAAACAAACAAACAAACAAAAAAACCCATACTGATCATTTCACAGTATATACAAATACTGAGTATGTTACATACCTGAAACTAATATAATGTTATATGTCAATTATTATAGCTCCAAAAACAAAAACAAAAAATACCCCACAGTCTCTCAGTCTTCCCTTGACTCCTGGCTGGATTCAGAAGGTGAAGTGCCCATCTGCTGTTGTGCTGTAGCTGATGCTGAGAAGGACAGACCCTGGATCCTTGTGTAATTGCATGGGCAGAGCCCCGCCCCTTTCCCTACTTATTGGCCATGAGTGAAGTGATTTCTTTATGTTAAACCATGAAAATTTCAGAGTTGTCTGAACGTAGGGTTTTTTATAACTGCATTAGCCTACTCTACATTATTTCTCTATTGAAAAGTAAAGGGATTCATTGTATGTGTGTGTGTGTGTGAGCATGCACACACATGTGTGCACATGTGTGTGTCTATGTGTATGTCAGAGAGACAGGTAGACAGAAAGAGATAGAAATGGAGACAGAGAAAGAAATTATAAGCATTAAGGAGAATCTGATTGTTTTTTTCACTGTAGTTACAAATAATTTCTGTGGGCATATACCTGGCAAAAATATAACAATCAGATGTAAAATATCACCACTGTAGAGAGATTATTCATAATAAGGAAGAGGAGAACACAAAGAGAAAAAAGGAACCAGAGACATATTTCAAAACTTGCTAAGTGAGAAACATCAGCTCTCTGAAAGAAAGAGAAACTTTGGCCAAGTGAAGATTTGCTATTTATGTTCAAGCAAGAAATATATATACATACATTTTGAACATATATTATAATCTAATACTTTCAATTGGTGTTATAATTTTAATAGACTCATTTCCCCATGACATACATAGACTTTTAACCTGCCAGTAAAAGTATACTGTAGCCTACATCATCTTATATTTCTGAGGCCAAAGAATTTTTATCTCGCTTTCTTATCTTGGATATGCTAGGATTCCCTGGTGGATTCTGTATAGAAGATATATAAAGACTTTTGAATAACTAATCTGGCCTTGAGCAAAAAGCACAATTAAGGAAGATGGAGAAGTTTATAAGATTGATTAAATTATAATATTGTAATTGTGCAGTTATACAGGCAACATTATGTGTTTGTAGAGGATAAGAGGTGAATTGTTCCAAAAGAAATATTCCACGGTTTTCTATTATTTTAATGTAAATGGCGTCTTGATTTTTATAAAGGCTTTTTGATCTGGATGATGGGGATTTAACAGAATAGTAATTGTGGACCAAACTCCTGTGGAATAATAGAATCTGCTCAAGATTCATGGAATAGAGCAATAAAACCTGAAATGAATAGATTATTTCATTGATTTACATTTCAGGGACTTTTATAATACCAAATATAAGAATTTTAATTTAGTAAGTATTTAATACAAATACTTTGATAAAAATTAAGTAGGAAAACATTGAGCACTTATATGAACTACTGCACAGATTTGTCTGGGAGTTTTGATAGATCCAACTTTTCCAAAAGTGAACCTAAAACCTTAAGCTCTAGAGAAATAAAAAGTCATATAGCATTTACTCCCCACCTTGTGTTCATATTTCTAGACATTTCTAGACACATTTCTAGACATATAAATATAGAATTATATTTAAAAAAAGGAATTTAGTCATAGCAACATTGCCTACTTTCCTAAATCAAGATAGTGCATTTGAATTAATTTTCTCAATAAACAATGTAGAAGTAGACGATATTCATGAAGCTCTAACCAATAAACCTGCCTCCACCTTGCTTCATGTAGAGTAGATTAGAATCAGAGTTTGTCCATGATACAATATGATATGCATTACGACTTCTCCAGTCTTTCCAGAAAGCTGTCTCAGCGTGACAAAACTGGATGAAATCTTTTTGTTCTGTTGGAGTCTTACCCTGCCTTCGTCCATCTCTGATGTAGTTGGAAGATTTGTAGAATTGTCCAACTTGGTGACATGTGTATTTGGTGAAACTAAGAACTGAAGACTGTCCAGGCTAAGCAATATCTCTGCCCACTCTACCCCAACCCTTTGCTTTTTGATGTTTCTAACTCTTAGGGCTTACTGATAGTACTAGTAGTTCTCTCACTTTGTTTACTAAGCTCTAACCATACTGGACTTGCTTAAAACCTGCAGATTCTCTTCTCCCTACTCCCCATTTTAGGGCCTTTACATTTTCATCTAGTTTTTTCTACCTGGAATGTGCACCTGTCTCTCTTGGCTGACTCCTACTCCTTGAGTAGCAACTACAATATCATATTCTCAGATAAAATGTTTGAATACCCCACTAGCACCTATATTCTTTTCTTACTTCCCTTTATTTCATACCAATCAATATAATTTGCACTTATTTTATTATTTGTTTAGATTTATTTATGTTCTTTGCTCTTTAATTAAAAACACTAGGTTTTGGGGGGAAAAAACCCACTACATTTTGTTAAATATCTACTATGTGCCCTACATTGTAAATTCTTTACATAACTGAGTGCATTCAATCCATGCAAAAATTTTATAAATAAATTATTATTAATCATTCTTTAAAGATGAGGAAAGTAAAGCCTAGATTGTTACTTACTCGAAATCTCATAGCTAGTAAGTAGCTGATTATAGAATTGAACATAGACTGTCTTTATATTCCATAAGGAAGGGAAGGAGTCCGTTTTATTCCCTATTAGTAGCCCCTACTATGGTACCTAGTATATATTTGGTACTTAATAAATACATGAAGTATTGGGAAATTTCATGGTTTTACTGTACCAGAAATCTTCTAAGTAGTGACTACCCCTTGTAAACTACTGTGATAAAAGATTTTCTCTCGCTCTGTAATTTATCAAGGAGAGATATTTGAATACCTGATGAATGATGAGCCAATTGTCAAATCTTCCAAAAATCATCAGAAAAATCTTCTGATCAAGTGAAGCTACATTTATTAGACCTACTATAGTAATGGAGAACATCACCTTAAGAGTCTTAGTGGTGTTTCAGACTGTTAAGTTAGGGGAAGTTATTTGAAGGGTATTCAATCTCTAGTGGGTGATTTTAAGGTTTCTTATAAGGTGGGGAACTGATTGATTTTGGGCAACGTTTATGACACATATCTGGTTTAGTGATTACAATAAGGCAAAGGTCTTAAAACTAGTCTTCATTTTAAATGTTAGCAGCCTTTTAGAGTGGATAAGTAAGACTTTTTAGTTGATTCATGGTCCAGTATTTCCGAAGGAAGTATTTTCCTGAGCAACTAAATAAAATATTTTTGTTTGTCTCAGTATTGTTTAACATAGGCACAGGAAAATATGCCTGGTCTCATATTGTTTAACACAAGGAGATCAAAGTATTCCCAGTCTCACTATTGTTCAGCTTAGTAATTTCAAAATATATTGCTTTTATTTCTCACCAGGAAATAGTGATATTATGTAAGAACAAACTATGGATAGATGTTTTTTTCCCCCTAACAAAAACCCAATGCAGCATTATATTCACATTTGTACGCAACACGTCCTATTTACCAGTGTGGGCATTTGGCTACACGTGATAAATTGTTGCATTGTCCCAGTGCCTCTCACCTGGTGGCGCTGTGCTTGTATTTATTTATTTATTTTAAAGATTTTATTTATTTATTTGAGAAAGAGAGAATGAGAGAGAGCACATGAGAGTGGGGAGGGTCAGAGGGAGAAGCAGACTCCCTGCCGAGCAGGGAGCCCGATGCGGGACTCGATCCAGGGACTCCAGGATCATGACCTGAGCTGAAGGCAGTTGCTTAACCAACTGAGCCACCCAGGTGCCCTGTGCTTGTATTTATACTTGAGGACCGCATGCTTCTAATTAATAATTTTTAAATTTACAAAATCCAATGGAAAGGGACTTCAGAACAGTGGAAGATGCACGGAGAGGTGTAATTCTGAACACCTTTTAATGGCAAGGACAATCGATTCTCCCACTTCCAGTTTTATTGACCATTAGATTTATAAACATGACGATAAAATGCTTCAACACACACTGAAAACAAATGTAGTTGGTCTACATTGAATCTCTTTGTAGAAGAATGTACTACCTATTTTAATTTACTTCAAACAGGATTTTCTGGAAGTTAAGTTTGAATTTTGAAGAAAAAGGCCATTATGGAGTCTTTTGTTGGTTTGATGGCTATAACTTTGTTTCTGTGCTCAGAGACATGAGTGAACCATAAAAAAGTCATTCCCTTTACTTACCTTACAAGATTGCTTTCTGAAACAGTTTATTAGGGAAAGTCACCACTTAATTAGGCAGAAAATAATTTCATTAAATATATTGTTTATAGGGAAAATGACTAAAATTCATGTTGTGTGCACAAGAAAACAGACTATTACTTCTTATGGGTATGGCATTCAATTGATACATACTTGCTTTAAAAAAATACAGTAATGCTGCTTTGGGAAAAAAAATTTTAAAAACAACAAAAAACTCACAAAACCTCTATTAAACTACTGCACCAGAAAGTACCAGTATTATAGTGGCTTCAAGCAAGAAGCAATTTTTTTTTTCCCCCTGTAATGTGAAGTTTTGAGAAACAAAGTTTAACTTCTACCAACAGAAACTTGATTTAGGGCAGTTTTTCCACATTACTATAGGTACAAGGCAGAGTGAATGTAATCTTGCCTGTTAGATAAGTTTTCTGGGGAAAGGCTTTTGATTACTAATCAAGGAAAACAAATTCACTTTCAGGGCCAATAAAGTTTAGATTTGGAATATTTTGGCATTCATTTTTATGACCCCTGGTTATTCCTGTAATTTACTTATTATAATGCATTTACCCCTTTAAAATCCAACCAAGCTTATGTCTCTTACTTTTTTTGTCTAGGCTGTTTATCCCTCTGGCTATGAAACTCACAAATGGTAAGTAAAACCATGCTTTTCTTGGAGATAACATTGATGCTGTGATAGAAAACAAAGATTTAGAGCACTCAGAGCTTGTAAGACTATTATCTGGAGCTGTTTATAACTTATGGGCCCTGTTCCAGAGCCAGTGTAATCATAGATTCTTCCTAGCATCACTTCTTGTTCCCTCACATAATTCCACCTATTAATCTCTAAGAATTTGCCGCTCAGGTAAATCAAATTTGAATGAGATCATGCTAGGATAACCTGGGTGTTAGCTCAAGTGGTAGTAAGATTTACATAGAGGTTTCTTCAACTAGAGATACTATTTTAACAATACCAAAATGAACTAAAGCAGTTTCAAATCATACCGGCCTTTAGACTAGATGTTGGGTCATTACAGAAATTACAAAACAAACATTAAAACATCACACATTCACAAAAGTGATCTGAGAAGGAAGCAGGTGATTTATTTTGACTATATCTTTTAGAATGTGTTATTTTCTGGCATGAGTATTGCTATAGCTCTCGTGGAATAGTCATTAAACTTAATAGTTAACCTGTGTTAACCTTTTTTTTCCTGGGAAAATCTTATTTTGAGAAAATCAATTTTACTGATAAAAGAAGGGGAAGCAGGAACAATGGGAAGAAGCAGGGATTGGAATCAAACCACTTGGCTGGATTGGAACCCTACTTCTGCTCCTTGCGGCTCTGTGAACTGGGGCAATTCAGTTCAACTCTCTGGTCCATTCCTGCATCTGTAAAAGGAAGATTATGTAAATTGCAGAAATTGTACAAATTATTTAGTGAGACTCTGCAGAAAGCATGTGAAGAGTCTCATCTTTGTTATTACTAATAGTACCACTTTCCTCACACACACACACACACACACACACACAAAGACCAAAAAAATCCTAAATAACCCTGAATAGGTAGGATCATATCTGGTATGATACAGCATCAGTGACAAAAATCTAGAAGCAGCATGCTGGTCATGGACATAATTGAGGACATGAATGCCCCCTCCTTTTTGACTGTGATTGGAGGTAAAGTGTGAATGCATGGCTGATGTCAGGAGGTCAAAGAGGTTGGTTGGTCAGAGAGTCAGACACCAGAAAGAAAACAGTAATGTTAACTCAGACACCACAGTAAACAAATGAGGAAAAAAAGGAATATTGAACAATCTTATTTAATTGCTGAGCAGGAGGTACTTAATATTCTTGATAAGACAAATAATTACTAAATAATAATATGAATTGTTACTGAAACCTATGGAAAGGTATTCTGAAAATATACAATATAGTTAAATGAATGATTTTCAAATGGGTTTGGATGAACTATGTAAGAAGATGAAGGAGTCAAAGGAAAAGGAAAAACATTAATGATTACTCATTTGCCAGGTAAAATTCTAAGAACGTTATGTGTATATTAATAATTAATCCTGTAAAAAGTCATATGAACAAAGAAATGTTGGTCTCATTTTACATATAAGAAAAGTGATTTGAAGAGTTTAAGTAATTTGCTCAAGGTCAGACAGTTATTAAATGGTAGAACAGGGACTCAAATTCAAACAGCCTGATTCTAACCTATTGTTAAGTAGAAATTTTTAAAAGGTTAAGAACTGTGACTTTCATGAATATATAAAATGAACACATCGAAGTTTCCATTTCAATTTATTAATTAGGGAGGGGGCCAATAAGATGTTATGACCCGTACAAAGAACATTTTGAGAGGCTACATATCTATGGGTAATGTTAGGATAGTTTACTAGCTTCAATACAAAACTGTCCAATGGGACCATAAAACTTTAAGGTTTTTGTTCAACGTAACTGAAATTATTTGCATATTTTCAGACAGAATCAAGTTAACACATGACTTCACCATGTCTATGATCTTTAATTAGTAGTAAACATTTGAATTAAGGACATTACCCAAGGTAATCCTTGGTTACATTTTTTCCTAATATGATACCGAAAAGACACAGTGCCCACCACACTGTCTTGGTTTGAAGATTCAGATCATTTTTATGACCTAATCTAGTAATATAATGCTTTCAGATATATTTCATTTTAGATCTCCATTAACTGTCTTAGGAATGCAGTACCTGTGTTATAATTATTTTTGTTTTATATGAGTAAGGAAGCTAATACTCAAAGAGATAAAATAGCTTTAGATCTATATATTTGAGACAAGATGCAAGCTCAAAGTTTTTCTGTGAACTTTCATATTATTTCCCCTATGTTTTCCATATAGCATGATAATTCAGCACATGTTAATGCTGTCCATATAGCATCATAATTCAGCACATTTTAATTATAATTTTTTTATTTGTTGTGTAAAGTTTTCTTTTACACATTATGTTAGGAAATAAAAACAAAAAACAAAAACAAGCAAAAATAACATATCTTTGAAGTGCTTTCCTAGCCACAGGAAAAAGGAAAGTCAAAACAACCTAGCCCTTGCCCTTGAAGAACTCAATGTGCTGTATGTGGCCATTTCACAAAAGCACTTTATGAGACCAAGTAAATAGAAACATGATGCATTATTTAAATAATAATTTCCATCTAACCAATACTTAATGAGTATACATTTGTGGAAGATACTGTGCTGATGCTTCTAGGAATACAGATCAAGAGGAAACAATCTTTGCTCTTAGGAGATTTTCAGTCTACCGATTTGACATTTTAATATTTTTCTCAAGTGTTACTATGACTACTGTTGTTGTCATTCAGGTCTTATTCAACCCTTGCTTGGATATTTAAATAAGTTTCTAAATAGGTTCCTCATCTTAGACACATCCTCTGCAATTTGGCATTGTCATAAAGTACAAGTATAATGCAATGTACAAAAGGGACTATTAATGGTGAGTACAAAGGGATAGAAAAAGATATGTAAGTATAGAAGACTTACGGTGCTAGTGAAGATAAAGTGGGACTTAAGGGATATTAAAAAGAAGTTTAATGGCAGGGTAGAAGTTTGCCAGGTAGAGAATTCAGGAAAAGGCATTTCTGAGATTGCAGTTAGGGATAGGAGTAGATGTACATGGAGCCATAAAAGGGTGACACTTGGAGTTCTCCTCCTTGGAGATTTTTGTGGCTTGTTATTCTGCTTGCAGGGCATTTAGCTTCTGTTGCAGTGTTCAAGCTGAGAACATGATCTTCTGAGACAGCACAAGCCAGTGACTGAGCATGCACAGGGTAGTAGGAGCTAGTAATTTTTGCTCAACATAGGGCTCCCCTCCAGGCAGTTTTTGTAATAGAACTTCCCACTGAATTGATTGAGACTTCCTCAGAGCCCCACAACATTATGCTGTGTTACCCCTCAATCCTTCCTTCCCCTCGCCTTTCATGGCATCATGTCTATAGACTTGCCCTTCTTCCTCCTCATCTCTCTCCTTTATCTTTCGTTGGCATTACCCCCAACAAACCTCTTGTTCTTTTAACTGTGTTTTGTCACATGCTTCCTGGAGAACCCAAGCGGACACAGTGTATTACAGTAAAGAACTGTGAAAAAAAAAAATACCATATTTTAAGTGCTTCCCTCCAGGTGGAGAAATCTTGCACCTAAACAAACACAATTCGGTACAGCGAGTTAAGTGAAAATATGTCCACAATACTTAGCAACCACTTGGATAGAATATTTCCTTCAACATTTTCATCTGTTGAATACTTCCTCTGAAGCAGGACAATTTTTAAGCGAAGAGGATACAAAGATGATACCTATGCTGGAGGGAGTGCATAGTCTAATAACCCTGGGAATGGGAAATTTGAGAGACATTATTTATACTTTAGAAATTGCTCCTGCCATTGAGAAGTCTCCTGTGAATGGGTATGGGAGTCCCCCAAATCCTGTCATTCAGAGAGGAGAGATCTGTTGTTTGGATCTAGGTACCATCTCACCATGAGCCAATCCCAGCTGCAAGGGGACATTATTACTAATAGTTGTCCATTTGCTCATCATCAAGGAGAACAGTATCCCACCAGTAAAAGTAAATGGGTTGAAGGTCCCTTAGAGTATGGTAAAAGGGTTAAAATGGTATATAAACACAATCACATTAAATAATTCTTGCTTCTAGCAGTGGGAGAAATTCAGTTCATGGGAATTTTTTTATTAAGTCATTAACACATTATTTAATCAAACTTTAAGATTAAGCATTGAGATTTAAGCAAAAATATGATTAATTTGTTCACCATTGCATTTTATAGTGAGCTTTTTAGTGTATCAACAGCTTCTGATGAATGCATTAACATTAGATGAATTTATAAATAAAACCACATAGATTCTTAGAATATTAATATTATGCCTGTAATAGAAAGCCAAAAATAATTACTAGAGAACATCTTTGAGAAACAGATGCAATGTTGCAGGCATTTCTAATAAATTACTTACAGTCCATTATGGGACGATATGCGTTTGAACACTATTTAATCAATCAGCGGATGACTGTGTAATGAAATTGCTTGAAGCAAACTTTGAGAACTGTCCCTACATTTCCCTCCTCCTTCCAAGATGAATTATATCTTTGGATTAAAAAAGGAAGTTGACTCATACCAAATCCTTTTTCCTTTACATGCAAAATTATTATTCTAAAGGAACATGTAATACAATTTAATTGTCATCCGAAGCTTCTGTCCTTTCTGCAAATGGTAAAACGATCCATTTTATAACAATAAAAGCCAATTATGCAGGATATAGATTTCAGCAAATCCATTGAAGATTTGTGTGTTTATCCCTACAAATCCAGAAAACCATTATATATAAATTGAATTGATCTCTTCAGCTTTTGGACTCAAAACCTCAAAGGCCCAGATTGTTACCACAGAGAAACTTAAATCTATTTTAGGTTATGAGAATTAGAAATAAACACTATCACATTTTTATTATGTCATCTTCCCCAAATTATTTTGCTTAATCTTTTCAGACACCAAACAGAAGTAAATTCAAAGCCAAATTTGTATGTCTAAAGGTCACTATTGGTTTGCATTCCGTATACATCATAATCATTGCCAAATCATGCCTTCTCTTTTTGGCCACCCTTCCCTAAGCAATAGATTGTCAGGAAGATAGTACTGCTGCCTTGGCTGCATAAAACGTAGGAACATGATTTAATTCTTGAGAAGCCCAGAGAACCAAATGCTGCAATGGGACTGTGACAAAACAGTAACAAAACAGTAGAACAGTGCATGGTGGACTTCGGGATAATGTTACCTTGGGGCTGTTTAAAAGCATGTGTAAAGGGATGTAGTCTATTGATTACTGTTATAAAATTAGAAATGTTCTTGTGGCTCTAAATTCCTACGGTGGTGTTGTTTATGGACATAAAAAGACAGTCTATGATCAATAATCTAATTTATCACTGGCAGACTTACTCTTTACCTTTTTTTCTTTTAACTTTGAAGTTTATTGATGCAGAAGTAATATAATACAGAAGCATGCAATTTAAAAAGTAAAAGTCTTATTTTATACCCTACCCACTCTGACAGACTGTGTTTTTCATGTTCATTAGTTCTGTTTGGTTTTTATCTTTCCAGACTTTCTTTTTCTTCCCTCCCTCTCTTTTTTACCCCTCACCTATTTGTAGTATTTATCTCTATTTTTCCTTTTGCTTTCTAAACTGAATGCTATCAAAATTGCTTATATATTTTTTAACTTGAAAATTTTCACTTCATATGTCTTCAAAACCATTCCATGTCACTACATGTGGATATACCCATTCTTTTAATTTGCACATGGTATGATGTGTCATGGTGTGCAATATGTTTGTTTTTCCTTTCCTTACTAATAGATCTTTCGAGTGTTTCTATTTTTTCTTTATCACATGGAATTTTTAAGTCAATATCCTTCTATATGTCCCTTGGAGAATATGCTGGGTTTTTCTATAGGTGGAATTTATATTATAAAATTAAAAACAAAATCAAATTGCAACTATCTTGATAATTCCTATAAATACTAATAAGCTCACAACTCTTTTATCCAACTTCACTTTACTCATCCAATCGTTACTCATCATTCACTTCACCATATATTTACTAATTTTTATCATCTCATTATTTTTACATTTATTTTATATTTACATTATATTTACATTCTGTAAAGTACCTAAAATGGTGCCACACATAGAATAAGTGTGATTCTTAGAAAGAAAGGCTTTGAAACCACTCAAACATGGAATCCAGACTTGATGCCATTAAATTGTCATTGTGCACTTAGGTTCCTGTTACTTCAGCTAAAAACATTTCTAACATCTATGTGGTCATCCAAGGGGACCCTTATTTTCAATTCTGCATCCTAAAGCCCTTGATGAGTGACACTGGCCCAATATGAGTCAAATCTTCATTTCTAAACCAATACATGTCCAAGTCAGGTTCTTATACAGCTTCTGCTACAGCCAAGTGGATAAAGATGGAATAGTAGAAGATGGAAAAAGAGTGAAGTAATAGGCAAATGAGCCCACCAACTCCCACAATACCTCCATGTAAAAAGGGGGAATACTGTCCTTCTCTTAGAATTATTGTGAGGAGTAAGTGAAACAAAATTTTAAAAAAAAGGAGCCTCCCATATATTCAACTATAAGATGCTTAGTGTATTTTATATTTTAGTCCATGTCTCCCTCCCAAGTGATTATTTCATAGGATTGTGCTAGGGGTGTGTGTGTGTGTATTGTCCCTTTCTTTGCAATAGACAGTATACTACATACATTATTCTGCAACTTCTTATTTTTTGTTTTACAACATAACCTGCAGATTTGTTTCCTTTATCTGTACTTAGAAAGATGACTGATGAATTACACTTGTTGTTATAAACAAGCTGTAAAATAAGGATACTCTACATCATTAGCCATTAGCCATACTCTACATCATTAGCCATTAAACACAAATCAAAGCAATAATGAGATATCATTTTGTACCAACTAGGGTGGCCATATCAAAAAGATAAACAATAACTCGTGTTAGGCAAGATATGAAATTGAAATTGAAATCTTCATACATGGCGGGTGGGAATGTAAAATTGTACAGCCACTTTGGAAAATAGTTTGGCAGTTCTTTAAAAAGTTAAATATACTGTATGACTCATCAGTTGCATTCCTAGGTATATAGCCCTTTTCTGATAATTTATTCAATGGACCTTCATGCAAATATAAAAAAAATACATAAACACACATATTTCCAAGGGAATTGAAAACATGTCCACACAAAAACTTGCACAGATGTTCATAGTGGCATTATTCATAATAGCCAAAAAGTGGAAACGGCCCACATGTTTAACAATTAATGAATGAATAAACAAAAAGTGGGGTATACCCATACAATGGAATATTTATTATTTAGACATTAAAAGGAATGAAGTACTAATACATCCTTGGATATGCATGAGTTTTGAAAACATTATTCTCAATGAAAGAAATCTGACTCTATAGACCCATATTATATGATTCCATTTATATGAAATGTTCCAGATAGGCAAACTCATAGAGGCAGAAAAGACATTAATGTTTGCTAAGAGTTGGGGTTGGCGGGCAGAAAAGTGGAATGTATGTTAATGGTTATTTTTATTTTTATTTTTTTTGTCTGATGAAAATATTCTAGAATTATAGAGTGGTTGTGTATGTACAACCTTGTGAATATACATTTGACCCTTGAACAATATGGGATTAGGGGTGCCCACTCCCCTGTGTAATAAAAAATCTGGGGGCGCCTGGCTGGCTCAGTTGGTGAAACGTCTGCCTTCACCTCAGGTCATGATCTCAGGGTCCTGGGATCGAGCCCCGCATCGGGCTTCTTGCTCAGAGGGGAGTCTGCTTCTCCCTCTCCCTCTGCTACCCCCCTCACTCATGCTTTCTCTCTCTATCTCAAATAAATAAATAAAATCTTTTAAAAAATTCTGTATATAACTTTGAATCCCCAAAAACTTAACTACTAATAGCCTACTGTTGGCCAGAAGCCTTACCAGTAATATAAACAGTCAAATAACACAGATTTCATATGTTCTATGCATTATATACTGTATCTTTATAATAATGTAAGCTAGAGAAAAGAAAATGTTATTTAGAAAATTATAAGAGAAAAATACATTTACAGTACTGTACTGTGTATATATATATATAAAAGTCCATGTATAAGTGGATTCCTGCAGTTCAAACCTGTGTTGTTCAAAGGTCAACTGTACTAAAAAACATTGAATCATACACTTTAAAAGAGTAAATTTTATGGTGTGTGAATTATATCTCAGTTTAAGTGAAATTAAGATTTTAGTTTTGAATGTGTTAAGTTTCAGATGCTTATTTGTCCAAATGTGAATGTCCAGAGACCTGTTTTATTAATCCTTTAGTATCTGTTTAGTTAGTGCCTTCATTCCCAGAATCAACAAAAGTAATGTTAGCTGATTCTTTATCTTTTTTTTTAGTTTTTATTTAAATTCCAGTTAGATATTACATATAATGTATATTACATATAGTGTAGTATTAGTTTTAGGAGTAGAATTTAGTGATTCATCACTTTCATATAACACCTAATGCTCATCACAGGAAGTGCCCTTCTTAATACCCATCACCCATTTAGTCCAATCCCCCACCCACCTCCCCTCCAGCAACCCTCAGTTTGTTCTCTGTAGTTAAGAGTCTCTTTTATGGTTTGCCTCCCTCTCCCTCTCTTTCTTTCTCTCTTTTTCTTTCCCCTATGTTCATCTATTTTATTTCTTAAATTCCATATATGAGTTAGATCATATGGTATTTGTCTTTCTCTGACTGACTTATTTGGCTTAGCATAATACACTCTAGTTCTATCCACGTTGTTGTAAATGGCAAGATTTCATTCTTTTTGACGGCCAAGTAATATTCCATTGTATATATACACCACTCATCAGTAGATGGACATTTGGGCTCTTACCATAATTTGGCTACTATTGATAATGCTACTATAACATTGGGGTACACGTGCCCCTTTGAATCAGAATTTTTGTATCCTGTGGGTAAATACCTAATAGTGCAATTGCTGGGCCATAGGATAGCTCTATTTTGAACTTTTTGAGGAAGCTCCACGCTGTTTTCCACAGTGGCTGCACCAGTTTGCGTTCCCACCAACAGTGCAAGAGGGTTTCCCTTTCTGTGCATCCTCACGAACATCTGTTGTTTTCTGTGTTGTTAATTTTATCCCTTCTGACAGGTGTGAGGTGGTATCTCATTGTAGTTTTGATTTATATTTCCCTGATGATTCTTACGCTGATTCTTCTTTGGCTATGGCAGTGTTTGGGCTTTATACCATGACACTGGCAAAGTTCTCAGAATACTTTTAGCCAACCCTCCCTAAAGAGCCTTACCACTGACTTTACTCTACCACGAGTACTGCATCGTCCACAACCACAGCACCACAGATATGATTAATAACTGATTTACTAAAGTCAACCATGCACAAGATACTTTACATAAATTAGCCATAGTCTACAAAAATCATTGCATTTTTACATTTTGTGGAAGAGGAAACTAAGACTCAGAGTTTAAATAAGGCTTCTGGGGCGCCTGGGTGGCTCAGTCGGTTAAGTGTCCGACTCTTGATTTCATCTCAGGTCATGATCTCAGGGTCCTTGGATCGAGCCCCACGTCCGGCTCCCTGCTCGGCGGGGAGTCTGCTTGTCTCCTTCTCCCTCTGCCCCTCCCCCTATTTTTGCTATCAAATAAATAAATAAATCTTTTGAAACAATTAAAATAAATAAGATTTCCAAGGTTACACAGCTTATAAATGGCAGGGCTATATCATGCTATGTTTAATACCATAGGGACTTTAACCCTTTTACTAGAGTAATGCAGTTGTCATCAATCCAGACAGCACATTTAAAATCACTTTTAAAAAGCACAATAGTTAGACACCTCACTAAACCAGTTAAGTCAGAATCTTCGAGGGTGTGTTCTACACGTTAGTAGTTTAATCTTTTTTGGAGATTCTAATGTACTTAAAGCTTTTCAAGAGAAACTCAAGATCTGACACGTTGTAGTCTTCTGATCTTTCAATAGAACACGTATGTTAACATGACCTTCATTTTTATGATAAAAATCATATTACAATATGTGCAATTTAACCAACAGGAAACATCACTAACATATTTCTTGGTGATAGAAGGAGCTTCAACAGATTATTTACCTATCCTCGTGGGTCTTTATGCTGATAAGAAGCTTTCCTAGCAATAAGAAAACTTTTCTATGACTTACACAATTGATTTCTTATTGTAGGTCAGGAGAATCATGTTAATACTTTAATCTCTTTATTAGTACAGTCATTACAATATTCAAAATCTCTCATAAATCATCCATTATCTCATTTGAAGTGCTTATTAGGGAAAGAAAGAATGCCATATGTTATTTATTTGAATAGTTTCATTTCTTTTGTTAATTATTGGAATTCTTGGAATTATTAGAATTATTGGAATTGGAGTTTGTGTTTGGTCTATTTTGAGAAACTATTATAGGTAATAAAAGGAGGCTTTGATAAACTATAAAGTTTTAATCAAAGTACTTGTTTAAGCAACTCAAATGTAAAAGATGAGGGTTTACTTTGTTCTTATATTCTGCTCATTATATCTCTATCCTCACATGTTGTATAATAGACTTGAAATACAAGGGTTGCAGGTTGGGTGTCTTTAAGGCCCTGAAGGTATAGCCAGACTGCATTCATACCATGCCTGGAAAAAAATAAAAAGTCATTGAATAGGTATTGAATGACTCTGTGAATTTGTGCTTGTGTATGTGTATACACCTATCTGAATTCTCAGGGAAATTAAATTTCTCAAGAGCAAAGAGTCTCTGTTTATCTTTTTGTGTCTACTGCTATTACTAGCATAGATCTGAGAACATCATAAGTTGTCTAATAAATATTTATGGTTTGCTTTCCAAATGTAACCTAAAATATTATTTGATATTTTTTAAATTTTAATTTATTATTTGATATTTTATTGGCTTCATCATTCAACTAAACATAATTGGTAAACTATAATTAAAATCAAATTTATTTTCTTTTGAGAAAATATAGAAGTTTTTTTAAAAAATATATTCTTATATCTCTCATCTTCTTTCCATATAAAGATAAATGGTTTGAAAGGTCTCTCCAAAATTCAGTTATATATTTTAACTAATTTGGAAGGAGATGTGAGAGTAAAGTGTTCAGCTTTGGAGAGGTCTCCAGGCAGTAACTGCAAAATAATTTATTGCTTAATAGCCTTGTTTCTCAAATTGTGATCTGCACATAGCATCATTGATAGCACCTAAGAGTTTGCTGTAGCCGCAGAATCTCGGAGCCAACTGCAGGCACACTAAACAATAATCTGTATTTGAGTTTGGGAAGCACTAATATGTGGTATATTCCAATTTCTTTTTGCTTGTTTTTGTGTTTTAAAAAATATTTTGGGGAGACATGGGGGTCCTTTCAGAGTGTTTTCTGCCCAGGGCATACTCCCAAGAAACATATTGTAATATTAAAACCTTTGTTTAAAGGTGAGCTAACAGAACTCCTAGGAGATAAACCTGTTGTGACGAATAAGAATCCTCTGTATAGGCTCATAGAGAAAGGTGCCATCTTGCTAATAATCTTGATCAACATGATTTCTATGACGTGGAGCTCCATGTCATTTCTCAGGGGATTTGGAATTTTTTCCTGTCTGCTCATCTGATGGCTAAGCAAAGGGCCATCTGTACTCTGTGTATATAGTCAAAGAGAATTTTCTTGACAGCCAAAGTAGTTTTCTTTATTAATTGTCTTGTTTCTTCCGCAACAACCTCCTTAATATTCTCTGGTCTAAATGAGGATAAAACAAAAGTAGGATGATACCAGATATTTAAACAGCCATAACCACCCTCAGCATTTTTTTTTTTTAATTCTTGGTACTTTCATTTTTCATTTAGAGACTTTAGACACTCAGGGCAAAAGATATGCCACAACAAATAAACATAATGTTGACCTAATGTTCTTAAAACCAGTACATTAACACGTATTTAATTATGAATTGTTTTAATGGTTTCCTCCTTCTATGTTTTAATGTATGATAATTTCCAAATTGCTTTTTGTAATTGGTATACTGAATGATTTTTGGACTAGAAGTTAAGGAACACAGATTCTAATGCCAACCTTTGGAATGACTGGGTATATATGACCCTAGGCAAGTGATTGATGTTCCAGGGCTGAGATTGCTCTTCTTAGAAATGACATTGTTGGCATGGACAATCTTTGGAACCTCTGTCTCAATGATTCCATGACCCTGTATCAACTTCATTTTCATAAAGCTGCTGATAAATCTAATTTAAATCTTATTTATGATACCAAGTCAGAAAAAAAAAAGAATTTTTTTTTACATAGAATACAATCATGGAAAAATAATAAGAAGAAATTTAAGATTTCTGTCCTATTTGCTGAGAAGGTTAGATCTGTATCAATAAACATTTGCAAGTGAACAGTAACTAATGCTCAAATATAATACTTCCATGAATTAATCATGTCTGCCTTTGCACAGTGCTTAGTTAAGCCCCCAGCTAGTTCTCACTCACAGACTCTATTTCTGAGAGTGAAATTGATTATTTGAATTGACATTCTCAATCCCAAGGCACCTAAGTGAGCAAGAGGTTATGAATATTATAGGGAGATTTTATTTTCCTCAAAGTCTGCTCTGAATTCAGAATTTTATTGAAGGTGCAGAGAGCAGTGAGGCAATGCCATATTCAGACCACTGGGGAGGAGGGAAATGAATGAGGCAAGTGAGAATTCCAAGGGGAGCAATAAACAAATCTGTCTCGCTTACATTCAATTTGAAGAATAATACTTAACATCTCCAGAGTGCGTCACTGATCTTGATAGCTCAGTTAATTATTGCCTCCAGTTCTAGGGTTGAGTACCTACTATGAATTATGAACTGTATGTAGTGATGAGGATACAAATATGAAGGATATAGTCCTGAATGCTGTATTTTATCACTAATAGTCTTCAACATTGCTGTCTGAGTCATAGGATTTTTAAAACATAAAATCTCTCTAAAACATAAATCACTCTGCACTGAACTTTCTTCATTAACTGTCATTGCTAAGAATAGAAGTCCGGATTTAGAAGGACTTTCGTGATCTGTAAACTTTTGTGAAAGTAAAAGGACGGTTTACTTTTCTTGCCTCATCTTTCATCATTACTTACTCTTATACCCTGGGTTTTACCAAAACTTCTGCATATCACTCCAAGTATGACTTCAGTGGATGAACCATCCTCTCTTAAATTTCATTGTCTTTACATGTTCATTCCATCTTCTCAGAGTGGCTTTACTGACTTCTTAACTTAGAAAGCTCGTTCTAGATCTTCAAGAATCAATTGAGATATCAACTCTCAAGGGACCCATCCTAATAATGCCTAGAATTAGTGGCCCATTTTTGTATTCCCATAAGATAGTTCTTACATCTACTGCAGGTTGCTACCATCTATTTATCCCTCTAGACCATAAAACTCTATCAGTTATCCAGCCTAGTGTCTGTCTGGTACATGCTCAAATTCCTTTCTTCCTTCCTTCCTTCCTTCCTTCCTTCCTTTCTTTCTTCTTTCTTTCTCTTTCTCTCTTCCTCCCTTCTTTCTTTCCTTCTTTCCTTCCTTCTTTCTTTCTTGATTTTATTTATTTGAGAGAGAGAGAGAGGACACAAGCAGAGGGAGAGGGAGAAGCAGGTTCCCTGCTGAGCAAGGAGCCCGATATGGGGCTCAATCCCAGGACCCTGGGATCATGACCTGAGCAGAAGGCAGTCACTTACCTGACTGAGCCACCAAGTGCCCCTCAAATAAATTTTCTTTAAAGAATAAATTATTAAACAAAATAACCCTAAGAGGTAGGTGTTTCATATTATTCTCTTCATTTTACAGCTGAGGAAACATTAAAGATCTTATCCCATACCCTCGGTCAATAAGTAAAATATATCTGGTTTTCTGAGTAAATCACATGTTCTTTTTCATTGTGATACCTCTTCATCTCATGGTAAACAAAATTACTGATGGGGAGAAGTTTCAGGACCACAAAAGCCCCAGTTAGAGAAAAAGATGTGAATTTTGTGACTCATGATGGGCTACCAACATGCAGCATGTCCTCAGGGAAAACGCAAGAGAATGGGTCCAGTAAGTGGGATGACCCTACAAATGAATATTTAATAAATGAAATAACAATCCATTATCTCAGAGCAATAAAGGTAGCAATACCTATTTTGATCAGCTCCTATCTTGTGTTGCTGGTAGTGGTGGTGTTGCTATTGCTGAAAAAAGGACACGTTGCAGATTAGAAAATAAATTCGTGTGCTGTATTTTTTTCCACAAAGTCTTCTAAAATCTTTCAAAAATTAAATCAGCTTTAGACACAGGTAATTTTGGACAGGGCTGATTGCTGTCGGTGTTACTTTCTGCCTTTGAAATAAATTTTATTTGATGTTTTCTTCTCTTAAAAGTAATTATCCTTAAGTTTAGACTAAGGTATTTAAAAGGATCTTAAACAATAAGAGATTAGGCAATATATTATTGGAATATATTTATTACCAAATATTTTTCCAGTTCCTTATTATAATATTTTCAAACATACAGAAAAGTTAAAAGGATGAGCTACATAGATTCCACATAAATTTGATGCTCTTTAACATTTTAATGTGTGTCATGGTATTTCACTCCTGCATATTCCAGCATTTTCTCCCCAAAACAAGAGCATTCTCTAATATAACTCCAGTATTTTTATCTTACCTAAGAAAACCAACAACACCCTAATTTCATCTAATATCCAGCTTATTTTCAGATTTCCTGAGTTGCCCACAATAAGTATTTTATAATTGTTTTTTTTAAGGACTTGGGTTCTCTTAAAGTTTATTAATTACATCTGATTTTCTTTAGCCTATTTTAATTTTAAACAAGTTCCATTTTCTTTCATGTGTTTATTTTTCATGACATTGAATGTTTTAAAAGCTGAGTTAGTTATCTTATAGAATGTTCCCAATATTTGCTTTGTTTTGCTGTTACCTTGTAGTGTTATTTCATTTGTTCCTCTATCCCTGTGCTTTTTATAAACCAGAAATTTGGAACTAATGCCTATATTAGTTGCAGATTAGAATGTTTCAAGAAGAACACAACACAGGTGAGACTATGTCCTTCACGTCTCAACACACCATATGATGCACATAATACTAGTTGATCTCGCTAGTAGTGATGCTGGGTTTAGCTACTTAAGGTTGTGACTAATAGATCTCTTTACTATAAAGATTAGTTTCCCCTTTGAATTTGGCAAACAATATTTGTGGGCATCATAATTTGGCATTCGAAAATTATCTTCTAAAGACAATTTCACCTAGTACCTCTACCCAATAATGTTCTTATCCGTTGACTATGTATACTACAGTCAATTATACCATTGGGTTTTGCAGAAAAGTGAATTTTTAAACCAGATGATTTCTTTGATATTTATTAGGCATCATTTATCTGTGAAAAAGAATTTTTTTTCAATTAGCAGTGATGAATTATGTCTCTTTGTTCAAAAAATGCTCAGATCTTCTGTTTTAACTATTAATTTCAGAGTAAAATATTGCCTTGAGAGTTACCTCTATATGAGGGTTTTTGTTTTTGTTTTTTGTTTTTTTAATTTTAGTTAGGATTGACTTAGGTGTAGATAGTCTCTTTCTATAGATGTATAGAGGTTAAATGTTGGATTCAACTTCTAGATCTACAGCTTATGAGCCTTGTTACCA
The DNA here is from genome assembly GCF_002201575.2 of Neomonachus schauinslandi. Classification (NCBI taxonomy): domain Eukaryota; kingdom Metazoa; phylum Chordata; class Mammalia; order Carnivora; family Phocidae; genus Neomonachus; species Neomonachus schauinslandi. Next base: position 22,545,508 of record NC_058413.1, on the reverse strand, counting down.
AGAACGATCTACTTACTTTTTCAGTCTCATCATTCACTTATCCATATATTTTCATTGACATCTGTCAAATGCTATTATGTGAATTATTTCTTTTTTATGGCTAGAATTCCATTTAGAGCCTCATAGAATTTATTAGGTTACAATGCCTTTTAGGTTTTTGTTGTTGCTGCTGTTGTTTATTAATGGATTAATATTAATAAAGCTTCCAGGATGAACTTACTGCATATTGGGTCATATTTACTTTAAAAATTAAATTGTGAGCTTTTATTTCCTATTCCTTGGGAAATGTTATAAATATGGCCAAATTGTTGTTTTAGAGGAATTCTTAGCCGATGATGAGAGAAAATACACTCTTGCCATTTTTATTTAATTTATTTACTCTTTTTATAATATCTTGTATGAAATGGTCAAACTGCCAGGAAATCAGTTAAAATGGATTTATGGACCTCTATGATAGTATTAACTAGTAATCACATTTATTTTCACTGGCTTGTTAGCACTCCTCTGGTAAGATTCTCTTCTTATATTTTTTTTCCCCCAACACCAGATGTCTTTCTTTATCTTAGGAAGGCAGGCAGAGAGATACAAGTTCACTGGAACTTTGTTAATATACTTTGTTAATATACTTTGGTCATTTTTTCCCTCCAATGGATAAGGTGAATAGGTGAATAATCCCACCCCCTCATATATATATATATATATATATGAGCTTGATGAATTATTACCAATTGGCAAACCTGTGAAATTATTAAGTGATATATTAAAAAAAAATGTTTAAATCATCTCATGCTTTAGTTTCCTACCCTTACCTCAACAAATAAATGATGTTTGGGGAATGGAGTGGTCCAAAACATGCAATATCATGAACTCCTAGTGGCAGATGATTGAATTCATCTTTTTCCCACATGAGACAAAGAGCATTATAACAAAAGAGTCAAGACCTTCCTCCACTCCCATTTTCAAAGGCAATATTTTCTAAAACTCCCTAGGCCCAAAATGAGATCATGTTTGTATTCCACAATTTTTGGTAAAATTCTATACATGAGAGAGTTTAGGACCCAAATCTCTGCTTCTGCTTTAGCTTGTAATGGGCTGTGGTGTCCAGGCAGATGAGCTAAGATCTAGTTGTAGCTGCACCATAAACTGGGCTCAGATGGAGGCACAAAGGGCTAGGTGCAGTTCTGGTCAGTAGGAAAACACATGAGGCTGAAGTTCAAATGATCAGCTTATCTACAGACTTAGGCTAATGAGTTGATTTGACTTATCAGAGGTCAGAACTCCATCAACTGAGAAAAGCTATTGGTCTAAAGAAAGACTGAAACTGTTCAGCCTTATATTTAGACTCAGGCTTTGAAACCTGAGAGTTATCAAGTACCAGTATAGCATAGTGATATGGGGTTTTGATCATTTATTCATTGTGTGTACTTAGTCAAAATTCCTTATGTTCTCTATATGTTAATTTCCTCATTGGACCATGGAGGTAATAACAGCACTTTCGTCAGAGCTTATTATGAGAATTAAATAAGGTCGTGTTTTTCAGGTAATTAGCGTATGGGGTACATTCGATAAATGTTAGCTATCATTGTGTCTGTTGCTCTGAGGTCTAACAGAAGCAGAACCTACTAGGCTGTAAAGGCTACAGTTTGTTACATCGGAAAGTGGTCCCAAGGTCAGAAGGTATCATTTCACTCTGACAGTCACTGCGCTATTTTCTGTAAATCATATCACCTACTTCAGGTGAGTTTGCCATTTTGGTAAGGTGGTTTTCCTATTTACAACCATTTTGCTTCTCCTTCTCCACCCGCTGGATAGATCATCTTTTAATGTTTTGTCTTCCTTGTCCAGATGCCAGAATCCCATTCAGAAACAGAGTTTTATTAGAGACTCCTAATTCAGGGTGAGATGGCTTTGAATTTGTCAATGAAGATGATTACCATGCAATCCTGTAAATATCCCTCAATGCCTGTGCCTAAAAAGGAATACTGATCAATAATTTATTGATTTATTATCAATAATTTATATAAGTATAAATTATTGCCTGATAGATTATATGACCAGAACACTATTGTAATTTTTCTGTTGAGTTAAAGTCTTTGTTCTAATAGGTAGTATTTGTCTGAATTCCTTTTTTCTTGTCTTTTTTGTATGACATTGTTGAAATAACTCCTGAATTTTCTCTAGGCCATACTCAATATCCAAATACAAGATGCTTCCCTTTCCACACTCATTGCTGAGCAGTATTTATATATTTTTTCAGTCTTTGAAGCAGTATCCAAATAGAAAGGATTATTGGGATTAAGTTATTCCAATACTTTCAATAGGAGGAAAAAAATGAAGTTATGGGTCAAATGTTCAGACAATATATCATCTTACCAGAGATGAGAAGTGAACATCTCAAAGTAGCTGATGTCTGCAAATCTCTTCTGACAGTCAAAGCAAAGTTATTCTCTTGATATTTCTATCAAAGAGGGAATGACAAGAGAATTGCCAAGAGATGAATTGGAAGGTGGGAAGTTGTGGTATTATATATATTCAAATTAGTATTTTTAAATTTTTTTAAAGATTTTATTTATTTGTCAGAGAGAGAGAGACCATAAGCAGGGGGAGCAGCAGAGGGAGAGGGAGAAGCAGACTCCCCGCTGAGCAGGGAGCCCGATGCGGGGCTCAATCCCAGGACCCTGAGATCATGACCTGAGCGGAAGGCGGACGCTTAACAGACTGAGCCACCCAGGTGTCCCAAACTAGTATTTTTTTAAATGCCAAAATTATTATGTAATATTTGGGCTTTTGATATGAAGAGGTAAAACCTTAGATGTGTGCTAGTTAGTTTTTATAATTAATAGTTCCTTTTTTACTGGTGAAACATTAGGTTTAGGCTGCAGTTATCGCTCTCTCTCTCTCACAATTTAAGTACATGAAACTTTGAATAGATAATACTTTTACATGTTACAAAACTCAAAGAAGTTCAAACAGGTGAAAAACAAAAACAAAAACAAAAAACACCCAAACCCTAAGCCTTTCTCCCACTCTGGTCTTCAGACATTAAGTTCCTCTTCAGAGACAACTGTTATGTCTAGAAAGGCATTATCTGTATGTAATGTATACTCACACATTATATGGGGTCCCATTAATAATGTCTGATGTGGGTCCACTATTTAAAATTGTATATCATAACTACCCATGTTAATGAATATAAATTCACATTTAAATCAGCAAATGTTATCTATGGGGAGACAATACATGGGGAAAGAAGGAACCAGAGGAATTTCCCCAGGTCTCCTCTCACACTGGAAGGGTCAGAGGAAGCTCAGCTCTTGGGAGTAGACACACACACTCACATACACGCACAAACATAGGGAATTTGCATAGCTGTAATATCCCTCTAGCCTCAGACACTTGGTTTAGGTTGACCTCCAATAAAGTCCAGTTTTATCTTCTAGTAGAGATACATACACAATTTATGGAGAGTAGAATCTTGTACTATTTTTTCCACTGAAGAACACATTAAATATATTTTTGTATTTTGTGGCTTCACCCAAGTCTTCTATTTGCACAGCCATTAGTATTTTTTTTCTTTTCTTGTCCTTGCAACACTGTAAAATGAGATTCCAGTGAATCAAATTATCAACAACAAAATCTGATCTTTAGAAATTATGAAGCTTTCTAATAGAGACTTCATGTTTATTTCCTGTTGGCATTATTACCTAAAGCCCAAAATGTCTCATATAAACGTGCTGATGGAAATTATTAATAGTGCTAAAAGCAAGACATTCATTTTACAAGCTCCACTAAGGCATAATAGTGGCAAATTGCCATTATTTCATTTACTGAATAATGCATTTATCTAAGATATTTATAGGTCCACATTCTTGATAATATGTATTATTTTAGTGATTAAGTTATTCTGTCATTTCCAAAAAATGTAAGGCTCACATAATTCTTTTGACATACACATAAATGAAATACTCAATGATTTCTATGTGTGTACGTGTGCATATGTATGTGTGTGATGATGTTCTCTAGTGCTGAAAACCAGCATCTCATTTGCAGTGTGAAGTTGACATTCTTCTGCTCCAATAAATTAACATTCCCAGAGTGAATGCATCTTAACTCATCTGGCTCAAATGACTCATTTAGTAACACCAACAAATTCACCTTAAATGCACTTTGACAAAAAAAAACAAACAAACAAAAAACAAATGGAAGGGAGAATCATTTGTGAATTTATTAATGAGCATCCATTCATTATTTTTATTAGCAAACACCAATGAATTCACTATTTTGTGTCTACTTATACTTATAAATGATGATGTACAAGGTAAAATTACATTGAAAAACTTCTTTGTCCATTCTAAATACTATCTCATGCAGGTAAATATAAAGCAGAAGAAATTATTTTCAAACATTCACTTACATTTACCAGTCAAAAGAGTCTATGATATGCTGGACTTTGAGGTAAGCGGTGGGTAGAAAGATAAAAACCAAGGAGGTCAAGGCAGTTAAAGAATCCAATAAATACGTTGTGATGCACTGATACTGGGCCACAGGGACAACCAGGTTGTATGCCTGCACAGGGAAGGATAATCTCATGTTCACTGAGGAATCAAGGAAGACTTCCTGGAAGAGGCAATAATACATTAGCTGAAAAGAGGGTAATGAAAAGGAAGTGAAGCACGTATTGGAAAGAAGTTATCAAGTAATGTTTTTGATATCAAGAGAAAATTTATGACCAGTGGTGCTATGGTGATTTAAAGAACTTCCCTATGGAAGATGCTGTTAGATTACAGGGTAGACAAAAAGTAGATGGAATATTAAGCTGGCAGTTTTGAATTTTTCAAAAATATAAAGAATAAGAAATCCATGCACACACATATGCATGAATACCCACTACAAATACGATAGACATAGAACTGCTGGGCAATTTCATATTTGCTAAATGGACAATTTGAAATAAATGACAACACTTGTTGGCAAACTTTGTGTGTGTGTGTGTGTGTGTGTTTGAAGCTGATTTAATTTGTTCTGAAACTTTCAATTTTGAAGTACTCACAATTGGATTTTGAAAAAAAATCTTGAGCTCAAAACCAAGTGTGATCAAAGAATTCTATCAGCTCTGAGTGTCTAGAAAAACTGAGCACAGGGGTTTCTAAACACCTTGCTGGTCTGGAAGTTCCAGACCCAAAGCAGAGAACAGGCACTGCAGTAATCACAATTGCTTGATCACTAAAATCTGAAAAAATATAAAATCCACATATGATACTGAAACAAAAACTTTAGTCTTTTTTAAATAGTCTGTTCTTGTAATGAAGCAATCAGAATATTCACTATTAATTTTGTAATTAAAGTAACACCTTCACAATATTTCTCCCCGTGTATTAGCAATATTTTAAGATGTTTACTTTGCTCTTCTTTTTGGTTTTGTAGTGTTTAATAGCTCAAATGTTTTGGTATGTTGGAGTACTGCCTGAGGTAGCGAATCTAGTCTTTATTCCATAATGCTTTATCTTATGTAATGTACTGGAGTAACTTTTGTTTGCCATTCATGTGGTAAAAAATAGTTCATTATTTGTAAAGAATGTTGCATTTGCCTAGGCAGCTCTTTGATGAGAATAATGGGGAACTGAATATATACCATAGGGACTGGTGGTAACAAGGATTTTTTCTGTTCTCTTCAGTGGAAACTTCTTGGTCAAATTGTAACTGATGTTATATTTATATCCAGGATCTCTTTTCTTTACTCACATACTTCTCTACTCAGAGGAACCGGTGAATTCAACATGTGTTTCAAATATTTAAAAATGTAATTTCTATAGTGACATTACTTAGTTTAGAGAAAAATAAATGTAAATCAGCAGACCACATGTTTAAAATTCAGAGTCATTTTGGACAGGATTATAACTCCCCATTTCAAAGGGAAGTGTGTACTGAGACAGGGCCATGATATGGACAAATGATGTAAACCTATGTATTTCCTTATCAGCTCTGTTATTCTTTATAGCATTCATATTTTTGCCAAAGTTCAACTTTACATTTAGGCTACTGATGGTCCTTACATATTTAGGAATTTTGTTGAAGCCATATACCTTATAACATAAGAAATGAGCCCCTGTGTCTTCCATCTTATTGAAAGACATTGACATGTTTAATATAGTAGCAAATACTGTGTTAGTGGGGTTGTACACATTCATTAAATGTTTTACTTGTTTACAAGTTAACCCTTGAACAATAGGGATTTGAACTGTGAAGGTCCACTATATATGGTTTTTTGCATAGTACAGTACTGTAAATGTATTTTCTCTTCCTTATGATTTCCTTAATATTTTCTTTTTTCTAAGCTTACTTTAAGAATACAGTATATAATACATATAACTTAAAAATACCAATTACATAAATAGTTGATTAACATGTATTTTTAGGTTCAAATCCCTATTGTGTCATTTCTTTTGTTCCCATTAGCTAACAGGGCAATGACTTTATGGGTTTGCACTTTTGTATATACAGATATCTATATAAATTTCCATATTTAACTATCTATATGTATATTAAGTAAAACGGAGTTGATCTTCATGTTTCTAACTCTAATCTATTACAAAGCACATGAATCATTTTAGCCTCCCCTCCCTCTTATCTGTAAACTTCCCTCTCAACAGTGAGGAACCTGGCTCATAACATGAAAATTCACTTAAATTTTCAATCTGGTGTGTATAAAGGGAAGTATCACCATTGTTAACGTATACTCCTATTGGATGCAACTTTATCAACAAAAAGACAGTAGTTATGCACAACTCCTTTTGCTTTTTGTTTTACAGACTCTACTCATTCCTGAAGTTACTTAGGTCGGTACATTTTCCCCATACCCATCAGTAAAGTTGTTCCATATATTAGTGAGAGTTAGATTCTCCTGTCACAGCCTGCCTTCCTTCTGGGGATACTACAACTTCCTAAATGATTTTTGTTTTTACTTTGCATACATTAAGATTCACTTTTTGTGCTGTGAAGTTCAAAAAATACAGACAAAAGCATAAGGTCTTTTATTCACCCTTACAGTATTGAACAGAATAATTTTACTGCTCTAAAACTCTCCTGGGCTTCACTTTTTCAGCCCTCCACTCTCCCCTCAAACACCATGGCAAGTACTCATTCTTTTTTTTTTTTTTTTAAAGATTTTATTTGTTTATTTGACAGTGAGAGAAGCAGTGAGAGAGGGAACACAAGCAGAGGGAGTGAGAGAGAGAGAAGTAGGCTTCCTGTGGAGCAGGGAGCCCAATGTGGGGCCCGATCCCAGGTCTCTGGGATCATGACCTGAGCCGAAGGCAGATGCTTAACGACTGAGCCACCCAGGTGCCCCAGTACTCATTCTTTTACTGTCTCTATAGTTTTGTTTTTTCCAGAATTCCATATAATTGGAGTATTAGAAAATGCAATCTTTTCATACTGTCTTTTTTAACTTAGTGATATGAATTTAATGTTTCTCTATATTTTCCTGCATTTTGATGGCTCGTTTTTTTTTTTTTATTGTTGAATAATATTCCATTGCATGGATGTACCACAGTTGTTTATCAATTCACCTGTTGCGGTCATCTTTTTTGCTTCCATTATTATTATTATTATTTTTTGGTGATTACAAATGAAGCTGCTATAAGCATTTGTGGGCAGATTTTTATGTGAACATAAGTTTTCAAATAAACTGGATGAAAAAGTAGGAGCCTGATTGCTGGATCATCTGAAAAGGGTATGTTTAACATTGTAAGATACTGCCAAACTGTCTTTGAAAGTGGCTATACCATTTTGTATTCTCCTCCAAAACAAATGAGTGTTCCTATTGCTCCATATAGGTGGCAGCATTTGGTCTTGGTTTTTTAATTTTTTTTATTTTAGTCACTTTATTTCTTTTAAATTAACATTTTTTAATTTAAGTGTAGTTGACACACAATGTTATGTTAGTTTCAGGTGTACAACATAGTGATTCAACAAATGTAAACTTAATGCTGTATTCCCCCCAAGTGTAGCTACCATCTATCACCATACATTGTGATTACAATATCATTGACTGTATTCTCTATGCTATGTCTTTTATTCTCATAACTTATTCATTGCATCACTGGGAACCTGTGTCTCCCACTCCCGTTCACCTATTTTGCCCATCACCCCATTCTCTTCCCTCTGGCCACCAGCAGTTCTCTGTGTTTACAGTTCTGATTTTGCTTTTTGTTTATTCTTTTTTGTTTGTTTAGATTCCATATATGAGTGAGATCATAGAATATTTGTCCTTTTCAGTCTTATTTCACTTAGCATAATGCCCTCTAGGTCTAGAAGAGAACACGGGCAGAAATTGTCCTGACATTGACCACAGCAACATGTATCTGGATATGTCTCCTGAGGCAAGAGAAACAAAAGCAAAAATAAACTATTGGCACTACATCAAAACCAAAAGCTTTTGCACAGTGAAGGAAATTATTAATAAACAAAAAGACAACCTACTGAATGGGAGAAGATGTTTGCAAATTACAAAAACAATAGGGGTTAATATCCAAAATATATAAGGAATTTATACAACTCAACACCAAAAAACAAAACAAAACAAACACCCCACTAAAACAGGCAGAAGAGGGGCACCTGGGTGGCTCAGTTGGTTAGGCATCTGCCTTTGGCTCAGGTCATGATCCCAGGGCCCTGGGATTGAGCCCCCTGTCAAGCCCCCTTGTTGTTGGGTTGGTTGTTGGCACCTTGTTGAGAGCCCCCATGTCAAAAGAGCCCCTAAATGCAGCCCCCTGCGCAGTGGAGAGTCTGCTTCTCCCTCTCCCTCTGCCCCTCCCCCCACTTGATGTGCGCACAACATGTGCGCTCTCTCTCTCAAATAAATAAAATCTTAAAAATAATAGGCATAGGACCTGAATTGACATTTTTCCAAAGAACACCTATAGATGGCCAACAGGCACATGAAAAAATACTCAACATTACTAATCATCAGGGATTTCAGCCTCTTTAATAGGTGCATAGTAATACCAGGTTGTTGTTTTAATCTGCAATTCCCTGATAACAAATGATGATGAGTACCTTTTTCTTTTTTAAATTTTATTATGTTATGTTAATCACCATATATTACATCATTAGTTTTTGATGTAGTGTTCCATGATTCATTGTTTGCGTATAACACCCAGTGCTCCATTCAATACGTGCCCTCTTTAATACCCATCACCAGGCTAACCCATTCCCCCACCCCCTCCCCTCTAGAACCCTCAGTTTGTTTTTCAGAGTCCATCATCTCTCATGGTTCCTCTCCCCCTCCGATTTCCCCCCCTTCATTTTTCCCTTCCTGCTATCTTCTTCTTCTTCTTCTTTTTTAAACATATAATGTATTATTTGTGTCAGAGGTACAGGTCTGTGATTCAACAGGCTTGCACAATTCACAGTGCTCACCATAGCACATACCCTCCCCAATGTCCATCACCCAGCCACCCCATCCCTCCCACCCCCCACCACTCCAGCAACCCTCAATTTGTTTCCTGAGATTAAGAATTCCTCATATCAGTGAGATCATCTGATACATGTTTTTCTCTGATTGACTTATTTCGATGAGTACCTTTTCATATGCTTATTTGCCATCTGTCTTAAGTATATCTCCTTGGGTGAAGTTTCTGTTCAGATCTTTTGCCTACTTTAAATTGGAATATTTCTTCCCTATTACTGAGTTTTAAGAGCTCTTTGTATATTTGGATATAAGTACTTTATCAGATATGTGTTTTACAGATATTTTCTCACAGTTTGTGTATTGTTATATCATTCTATTGATATTGTCTTTCACAGCAGACATTTTTAATTTTACTTAACAGTTAATTTTTTTTTCTTTCACAGATCATGCTTTTGGTGTTTTATCTAAAAACTCATGGTCAAACCCAAAGTTCCCAGACTTTCTCCCATGTTTTCTATAAATTTAATAGTTTTGCATTTCATATTTAGGTCTATGGTCCATTTTTCATTTAAATTTTATGAAATCTTTAAAGTCTAAGGGTTTTTTTGGTTTGTTTGTTTGTTTTTTGAGATAGGTATCCAGTTGTTCCACTATAATTTGTTGGGAAGATTCCTGTCCCTGTTAAATTCCCTTTGCTCCTTTGTCAAAGATCTCTTGATTTTGTCAAAGATCATCTCAATATCGATATTTTGTGTACATTTGTATACACATTTCTGGGCTATCTGTTCCATTGATTCATGTGTCTGTTCTTTTACCAATAACATGATCTATTCATTAATGTAGAGTAAATAGTAAGTCTTGATGTCAGGTAGTGTCAGTAGTCCAGCTTTCTTCTTCTTCAGCTTTGTTTTTTGGCTATTTGGGGTCTTTTCTCCTTTGGTATCTCCAGTTTGTCAATATACAAAATATAACTTACTGGGAATTGGATTGGGATTGAATTGAATATATAAATCATGCTGGAAATGATATCTTAACAATATTGAGTTTTCTAATCTGTGAACAGAATATTTCCCTATTTAGATTTTTTTTATTTCTCTCATCAGAGTTGTATATTTTTCCATATGGATCCTGTTCATTATTTGTTAGATTTATGCCTGAGTATTTCATTTTTGGTTAACTATTATAAATAATATTGTGTTTTTAACTTCAAATTACAGTTTTAATTGCAGATATATAGGAAAGTAATTGACTTTTATATTAACAAACTCTAACCTCGTTAAATCACTTATTCATTTGTTTTAATCATTTATTAATTTTTTCTTGTCTTATTAATTATTTTATTATCTTTTTGTACTAGCTAGTACTTTTAATGTAAGGGTGGCCAGGAAACATCTTTGCCTTGTTCTTGATCTTAGGGAAAAAGCAGCCAGTTTTTCACCCATTAAGTAAGATTTTACCTGTAGGTTTTTTGTAGATGTTGAGAATGTTTCCTTCTAATTCCACTTTGCTGAAAATTTTCATCAAGAATAGAATGTTTTTCTGCATCAATTGATATCATAATTTTTCTTCTTTAGCTTATTCACGGGTTAGATTACATTCCTGAATATGTTTCACTTGGACATGGTGTTTAATTCTTTTTATACATTATTGGTTTTGATTTGCTAACACTTTGTCCAGGGATTATGTATCTATGTATTTTTGTACCTATGAAAGAAATTTGTCTATAGTTTTCCATTGATTCTGATATTAGGGTAATGCTGGCTTCACAGAATGAGTTAGGAAGAACTTTCTCTTCTTCTGTTTTTTGGAAGAGATTGTACAGCAATGGCATACTTAAATTTTTGGTAGAATTCACCATTGAAACCACCTGGTCCTGATGTTTTCTTTCTTATAAACTTATGTAAATTAATGATTCAACTTCTTTAATAGGAATAAGCCTATCCAGATTATATATTTAACTCCTTGTGTGAGTATTGGTAGTTTGTGTCTTTCAATGAATTGTTCCGTCTTATTTGTTTTAAAATGGTGGTCATAGAGTTTTTCTTAATATTATTTTATTATTCTTTAGATGTCTATGGGATCAGGAATGATAATCCTTTTTCATTTTTAATATCAGTAATTAGTAATTTTTGTCTTTATTAGTCTGAATAAAGGTTTATTCATTTTATCTTTCAAAAAAACTTTTGATATCATTGCTTTCTTCTATCATTTTTCTGATTTCAGTTTCTTTGATTTCTGCTGTATTTTTTTTTCTTCAACTTGTTTAGGCTTAAATTACTGTTTTTTCTCTATTTTCCTAAGATAGAAGTTCAGATTTTGATTTTAGATTTTTCTATTTTTCTAATAAATGTATTTAGTGCTATAGGTTTTCCTCTAAGCACTACTTTCACTGCATCTCACAAGTTTGGATGTTTCATTTACATTTAGTTCAAAATATTTTTAAAGATTTATTTATTTATTTTAGAGAGAAAGAGAGCATGCATCAAGCCTATCGATAGTTCCATGCAGGTCAACTATATTCTTACTTGTTTTCTGCCTCCTTAATTTATCAATTACTTAATAAGGGTATCAATGTCTCCAACTCTATTAGTGGATTTGTCTTTTCTCCTTGTTCTATAAGTTTTTGTCTCACAGATTTTGACACCTTGTCTCTAGATGTATAATGATAAGGACTTTTATGTCTTCTAGGATAACTGACCTCTTTGTTATTATTAAATATCTCTCCTTATCCCTGGTAATTTTCTTTGCTGTGAAATTTACTTCATCTTAATATAGTTACTCCAACTGTCTTTTTATTATTGTTATCAGGGTGTATCTTCTCTCTTCTTTACTTTAACCTATCCATTTCTTTATGTTTAAAGTGAGTTCCTGTAGACAACATATAGCTATGCCTTGTGGGATTTTTGAATTTCACTTGTTCACTCTGATAATTTCTGTCTTTAAATTGGCATATTTAGACAATTCACATCTAAAGTGATTATTGATATGTTTGGTTTAATAACCACTATATTAGCACCTGTTTTCTCTTTCTTGTCCTTGTTTTTCCCTCATTTTCTGCTTTCTCTACTTTGAATTGATCAATTTATATGATTCTATTTTCTTTCCTCTTTAAGCATCTCAATTACCCTTCTTTTATTTTTTTAAATAAGAGGTTGCTGCAGGCTTTGCAATATGCATTTACAACTAATCTAAATCCACTATCAAATAACACTATTACACTTCACAGTTTGTGCAAATACCTTATAGCAAAGTAGCCCTAATTCTCCCCTCCCATCCCTTATAGCATTGCTGTCATTCTTTTTACTTATCCATATAGTATATTCACCCAATACATTGTTAATGGCTATTACTTTGAGCAAATAATTATTAATTTCATCAATTAATAAAAAGAAAAACCTTTTATTGATCTCATTTATTTCTTCTCTGATGTTCTTTCTTCTTTATGTAGATCTGAATTTGTGACCTATATAATTTTTCTACCCCCTGAAGAAATTTTTTTAATATTTCTTTTAGAGTAGGTCCAGTAGCAATACATTCCCTCAGTGTTTTGTGTGAGAAAGTCTCCATTTCTCTTTTCACTCTTGAGGGATGATGAAGATGGAATTCCAGGTTAGTGGGTTTTTCGTTCAACACTGTATTTTATTTATTTTTAGTGTTATGTGCAGACCTCAAATAATAGAATTTTAAAATTAGCCTATGAATATATTCTAATATATCTCATTTGCTTGGCTGATGTTCTTTCTCAGAGTTACTCTTTTCATGGAGTCACAAGTGAATGCGTCAGCTGTAGAACCAGGATAAATATTCAGGTCACTTAACTTCCAGCCGAGTTTTCTTTATAGTATTTCTTGCCATGTCACCAGCTTACTAAACTGTTATTTATCATTTTCTTTTATTACTAATAGCTCATATATCTTGTAATATAACAGAATCATGTTTATAAGAATCACATTTTCAATCCATGTAAAAAAAACTGTGTAAGTAGAAAAGGCACGGTTTCACTGTTTAAATTATTTATTTATTAACTGAAGGCATGACGTACAGCATAAATTTACTTTTTTAAAAAAATTCACCTATCTAAAATTATATATTTATTTTCAACTATGTAAACTTACTAATTTTCATCAAGAACAAACCTAGTATGTTTCCCTCATTTTGATGGCTGGATTCTAACCTTTAAAATACACCAATATAGGGGCTCCTGGATGGCACAGTTGGTTGTGTCTGACTCTTGGTTTTGGCTCAGGTCATGATCTCAGGGTCATAAGATCAAGCCCCACAGTGGGCTCTGCATTCAGTGCAAAGTCTTCTTGAGTTTCTCTCTCCCTCTCCCTTTGCCTCTCCACCCCTCTCTCCCTCCCCTTCTCTCAGATGTAAATAAACCTTTAAAAAATTTAAATATTAAAAAAATGAAATACCCCAATACATTACCATTCTGAGGCCGTTCACTTTTCAAATGCTTGTCCTTTCCCTCTTTTGTTAAAATCATCCCTCCGACAAATTATTTTAATCTCATCAAAAATGTGAAACAGGCAGTGCTTCCTCAAGAACTCTAGCTTAGAATGAAAATTTTGGGAAAAAAAATTATTATATTATCTAATGCTCTGCTAATAAGCATTTTTCTGAGAAAGGTCCCTGCATCTTTGAAATAAGGCAATGAGTTGCTGAGAGGGGGTTCATGTGTTTTAGTGTTTTATGATATACTTTCTCATCTAGAAGTAGCCAATACTTATAGGTTGGTGGAACAATCTATTAATATTTCAGTCACAGTACCAACAGTGAAAATACTCTTATGAAGAATCCCAGCTACCACCTGGGGAGCTCTGAAAATACTGTTGCCTAGATTCCAGCTCCAGTGATTCTGATTTAATTGGGCTGGACATTGGTTCCTGGGCATTGCAAATATTAAAAGCTCTCCAGGTAATTTTAATGTGCAGTCAGGTCTGAGAATCATCCCTTTCATGCTGTTAACTAGCAATTGTAAATATGCCGTTTTCCCTATATCCAGTGTAAAATATTTTTATTGCTTCTGTAACAAATTATTGCAAAATTAGTGAATTAAAACAACATAAACTTACTATCTTATAATTCTGTTTACCAGAAGTCCAATGCACATCTCACTGGTCTAAAATCAAGATGTTGTTGGTCTGCATTTCTTTCAGGGGGCTCAAGGGAGAATGTTTTCTTATTTTCCCATTAAGAGGCCACCCACATTCACTGGAATGTGACCCCTTTCTCCATCTTCTCATCAAGTAATGGGGAGGAGAGGCAAGATGAGTCCTTCTCAGATCGCTATCCATCTGGTTCTTTAGGCCTGGAAATATTCTCCATGTTTAGGGACTCATGTGATTAGATTTGGACCCCTGTGGTATACTCTTCCCGTCTCAACATCTTTAATCTCAGTCACATCTGCAAAGTCCCTTTGCCATGTAAAGTAACATTCACATAGCTCTAGCATTAGGATTTGGTTGTGATTCCCAAACCAAACTGGAGGCACCTTGGAGGAAGTTGGGGTGGCATCTTCTGATGTTAGAACTACTGGTCCACTTGAAATATATCTGTGTCCCTGCAACTCTCAGCCCCATGGTTAAAAGACTTGGAAAAATATTTCCAAAAATATGTGACAGTCAAACTACATTGAATTGGAAACAACCTGCTAATAGGCTTTTCTGTTTCCTTATTCCACTAAAGAGGCCAAGAGTAGGATTCCAGTATTGGTTTGGGTAATGATCCTGATAACTAAAGAAGAATAGGTTTTTGTTACACCATGGAGGTGTGGAAGAATATGAAAGAAAACAAAAAAATCATCTGAAGGAAAAGCTAATGAAAAATACTCACCCCTCCCAGACAGGATCACCAAGAGTTCCTTTTCCTCAGAAACTGCAATTGGGTTATCCACCTAATAACATTTACTTAAAAACTGGGGCACGTGGGTGGCTCAGTTGGTTAAGCGACTGCCTTCGGCTCAGGTCATGATCCCGGGATCCTGGGATCCAGTCCCACATTGGGCTCTCTGCTCTGCAGGGAGCCTGCTTCTCCCTTTCCCTCTGTCTCTCTCCCCTGCTTGTGCTCTCCTGCTCTCTCTCTGTCAAATAAATAAATAAAATCTTTTAAAAAAGCAAACAACCAAAAAAAAAATTCACTTAAAAACAAAAAAACGATGTTCATTATTGACTAGATAACGGTGGAGAAAAGTCCAAGTAAAAAATACCATGAAAACCCCATGACCATTTGCAGAAATGAAGAATATACCATTCACAGGACACCTCGATGGCTCAGTCATTAAGCGTCTGCCTTCGGCTCAGGTCATGATCCCAGGGTCCTGGGATCGAGCCCTGCATCGGGCTCCCTGCTCAGTGGGAAGCCTGCTTCTCCCTCTCCCACTCCCCTTGCTTGTGATCCTTCTCTCGCTGTGTCTCTCTCTGTCAAATAAATAAATAAAATCTTTAAAAAAAAAAAGAATATACCGTTCACTTCTTTTTTCTTTTATTAAATATCACATGTATGGGTACACACCCATTGTTTAACTTTCCTTTTAATTTTTCCTCCATATTCTATTATGTATGTATTTTATTATAATTATAATTTATAATATACAATAAATAATTGAAGAAGAATTATAACAGAAATAAAGTATGACTGTTATTTAAAAATCTGAGCTTGAGGGGCGCCTGGGTGGCTCAGTTGGTTAAGCGACTGCCTTCGGCTCAGGTCATGATCCTGGAGTCCTGGGATTGAGTCCCGCATTGGGCTCCCTGCTCAGCAGGGAGTCTGCTTCTCCCTCTGACCCTCCCCCCTCTCATGCTCACTCTATCTCATTCTCTCTCTCAAAATAAATAAATAAAATCTTTTAAAAAAAAATAAAAAAAAATAAAAAAAAAACTGAGCTTGAAACTGAATTTAGTAATTTGTGGATGTTAGATTGTATCTCTGGGGGAGTGATTTGAGTGAGGGTTTGGTTGTACAAAGAATAGTCAAATTTATTTAGAAGGGATATTTTTATGTAAATATGAAAAGAGGGACATATTGGTTGGGAAAGTCATCATGTGGACTCAAATATAAGTTTTCAGGCCATTAGATCTTTCCTACTTCAGTGAAAAGCAGAGGAATCCCTTCAACCACTGCAGCCAGTCCTATGGTTGTGGAGGAATTGGAAGATGGATGCTATCTTTGTGCAGCTAACGGGGTGAACGCATCATTCCAGCAAATCAAATAATACATCCTTCCCCCGGAATTTGAATCAGAAGGGAGTGAGGTAAAGGCCAAGGGTCAGTTACAGACTGTGTATAGCACATAGCTGAGAAAAGAGGCATAGTTGAGAGTGTCTGGGGTGCAAAGTGCAGCCACATAGTGTAGGGAAGTAGAGGACTGGTGGCATTATCTTCATTGGCCACGATCTGTGACCACTTGTTCCTGCCTATGCCCAGTTCCACAGTGTTTATGGCCATTAATACTATACCTGGGGCCAGTCTAATAAATTATCTTTATTCTAAATTATTTAAAAATTAGTTTGAGTAATTGGTAACTATAAAATATAACTTGTACAGAGAACATTATATATTGGAGAGTGAATCCTTTGCAACTATGCCAGTCCTGTCTTTTAGCACATTAGAAACACTGTATTGTACAACTGAAACTAATATCACACTGTATGTTCACTAACTGGAATTTAAATTAAAACTTAAATAGGGGCGCCTGGGGGGCTCAGTCGTTAAGTGTCTGCCTTCTGCTCAGGTCCTGATCCCAGGGTCCTGGGATCGAGCCCCGCATCGGGCTCCCTGCTCAGCGGGAAGCCTGTTTCTCCCTCTCCCTCTCCCCCTGCTTGTGATCCTGCTCTCACTGTGTCTCTCTGTCAAATAAATAAAATCTTTAAAAAAAAAAAACCATTTAAATTAAAACTTAAATAACAGAAAAATTAAGTCAGAATTTAACTAAACTCTATAGAAGGAGGAAAAAAAAGAAGAAATTAAGTAGGAGTTGAGATGATAGCTGCAAGTTGCTAAGTGTCAAGAAAGGACCCATGATGGAGTTTGCATAAGAATGGAATGAAGGAAGTTGATTTGGGCTCCATGCAAGTGCTACCTAACACAAGAAAAGTTCAGAGGGCTGCCGTGCAATTACCATAACTTGCATTGCCACCATTTGCATTACAGGTTTTGCTCTAGTGTGGGTCCCAAGAAAGAAGTTCATACAACTATTCATCCAAATGGGAGTATTGTTAAGAATGAAAGCTGGCTCTGTTAATAATTACACTGTTGCAATAGCATCAACTAAGACTGTCCCTGGCAAAACAGTATACCAGGTCACCAATTTCAATTCAGTAGTTCATCATCAGTATTTATTGGGTGCTCTTATGTCTAAATAATCGTGGGACTTGCAAAGGTAAATGATAGGTTATACCTATCCTGGGAAAACATAATTTCTAACAGAGAAACCAAGCAAGTGAACAGCAGACTAATGGGAAAGGCAGAAATTGATCGAAATTATAAGAAAATTGAAATTTTAGGGGAAAAAATAAAATTTTAAAGTTGGTTTTTTATAACGAAAACATATTAATTATTAAAAAATATTCTTTATGGAAGAATATAGAAGGGAGGTAGCACATTTGAATGGTAAGGAGAGGGATTACAGGAGGGGTTAATTGGTAAGATAGAGAGGTGAAGGCATCATTTGAGCTGGACTTTGAAAAAAGTTGATGAGTATTTTGGTCATTTTCTATATCTATCTCCCACCGCTTTTCACGTTGCCTTTTTAAATATAGCTACATGAAAATCCATACAGGACATCCATACAAGACACACTTTTATGCAATTTCTCACTTTTTAATTGCACAGCACAGTTCTCTCTCTTGAATGCCTAAATAATTTGTGAATGAGTGAATATTTCTAACAAAGCATCATGTACTCATGAAATCATTCTAAATGCTCCTCCTACAGCTTCTTCTGCACTTCCCTAGTACCTTTTACAAGCCCTTTTCCCATATATGTGTAATGACTACAGTCGAAAGTTTGACACACACACATACACACACACACACAAACTTGAATGTGGCTTCCAAAAAAGATTGTAGAAAAAAGGTGATGATTATTTACATGGATTATTATGAATGAGAATAAGCTATAAGATATTTGTATCAATCAAAATGCAACAATGTATTTGTAGGAATCACATCAACATTTGTTAATCTATATAGAAGAAATATTTTAAAGTTTAAGAATAAATTGGTGCTCTGCTGTGGATCCCCAAAGAAAATTGGATATAGAACTAATATCATTTATTTATTAATATATATAAATATATATATAAAACATATATAATAATAAATATACATATATTTATATTAGTGACTATGAGTCATCCTATCTTCACAATGTTAAGGGTATATAAGTGAATAAAAAGGAAAAAACACAAAATCTTGTATTTTTCAAAGAGTTTATATCCTATTGTAGGAGACAGATAGTAATGAAATTTATCGAATAAATTCGATTGATATGGAAGGGCTCTGGATAAGGAGAAACAATAGAACGGAGTGAGGAGGACTGAGAGTGTTGTCAGAAAGGGAATTCAAACCATTTAGTCACTTATGGATAAACCTCTGAGAAGTTGACGTGTGAGCAAAGACTTGAAGGAGCCAGGAGGTAGCTGGGAAGAGCAATCTTTAGAAGAGAAAGTAGGCAGTGCAGAGCTCTGTGCCAGGAGCCCCTTTGGGATGTTTGAGAGAGGGAAGGAGGCCAGTAGCTACAGCACAGCAGAAGGAGATGAGGTCAGAGAGTTTTTAAAAGGGGGGAAAACACACACACACACACACAACGCCTTGTAGACCATTAAAAGGATATTGGCTTTTACCCTAAATAAAATGAAGAGCCACTGAAAGTTACTGAGCAGGGAAACATGACCCAGCCTACAGTCAGTAAGGCTGATTCCGTCTGCTTTATTGGGGACAGACTGCAGGGATCTAGGGCAGAAGAAGGGAGGCCTGATCGGAGCCATGGCCAGTGGGGGCCACTGTGCTGGCACTCTCTAGTGCATCTGTGCGTCCATGTGGTTTGCACATTTGTAGTCCAGGCCCAGAGCTTTGTGAATGGGTTCTGCAATGTCAGAATGCAGTGCCTATCTCCTTTGTTCTCTCCTTCTCTCTCCACTCCTCACCTCTTCCACCTTTTCTTTTTCATTTTTTTCCCCGCTTTGCATCCACTTCTTACCCCCTCAGTGTCTTCTTCCTCCCAGACCCTTCCCACAGCTTGTTTCTCTTCTTTCTTTCCCTTTCCAGGCATTTAAAAAGAGATCTGGCAAAGAGCAAATTTCAGAGCGTCAATATTCTCTGCTTGCCTTTCTGGCTACTTCTATTTCTTGTTTGTATGGGAATCTCTGAAGTTATCTGCTCCCTGCTCCCTTTACATGAGAGGATTTACATTTTTTAAAAAAAACAATAAGACACAGTATATAACTGTTGTTTTGATTATTTCATAGCTCCATAAGGGCAATAAACCATAACATATCGATCTTAATAACTCTCCTAATAATTATGTGCCGACACACTGTAGTGCTCATTTAAGCAGATGAACAAATGAAACAAATATTTCATCTAATTCCCATCTTGTTTCAAACAACAAATTAAGGGTTTGTTCTCTACTTAGGATGATCTTGGTACTCTCAACATCGTGATCATTTCATAGAGATATAAAAGCATAGGGTTACCCTTATTATGTAAAACAAATTGGGAATAATTTAAAGCACATCTACTATAAAGAGATTTGAAGTTTAGAATTCATATGTCTTGTTCAGAAATAGATTTAGTGAGACCAGGATGTCTCATACCCCTTATTTGGTAATACAAAATCATATGTAATCCAATTCAGGCAATTTTGCTAGAGTCCTCTGCATAGATGTTTTTTCTTAATCATTGCTTTTCACATTCTTTTGTTTTTAAGGTATATTTCTCTCTTTGTCAGCATTTTATTTATAGTAATTTATAGTGTCACCAGTAAATATTTCTGTATTTTATGGAGTCCTTAGTGTCTTCAACAAAGCAAATTATTTCTCTGATCTCCCAGGGTAAGGTTTGTTTCCTTCTCATGTATTCCTATAGAATGCTATCTGTGGCTTTCATGGCCTTGCATCCAATGTGATTCTTCACCTTGGCTTTGAGCTCCAAAGCCAAGATTATATTCATTTTTAACCAAAGGCTAGGACAATACAGAATAACTGTTTTTGATATTTTTATAAAGAAAAATGTATCACTAGCTAATACAAGTAAAATAAAAACAATTCCCTGACTCTTAAAAATACATATGTAGAAGCAGAAATATAAACTAGCTAGAGTTTAAAAACTCAAGTTCATTGTCCGCCCATTAATTTGCTCTGACTCTCTTCTTGAGGAATGGGGCTACCCTCTTTCTTGCATTAGTGAACATAAGAAATTCAGCTGTTGGGGTGCCTGGGTGGCTCAGTTGTTTAAGTGACTGCCTTTGGCTCAGGTCATGATCCTGGGGTCCCGGGATTGAGTCCCATGTCGGGCTCCCTGCTCAGCGGGGAGTCTGCTTCTCCCTCTGACCCTCCCCTCTCTCGTGCTCTCTCTCTCTCTCCCTCTCTCTCTCAAATAAATAAATAAATAAAATCTTAAAAAAAAAGAAATTGAGCTATTAACAGGTGAATCATCATTGGACAAAGTCCATCATGGTAATCTCAATCCCCATGGCCATCCGTAACTAGCTGTAGTTAGTAGCCATGAATCCTAGGTCATGCCAATGATATATAACTGGAATTTCCTGGGTGTGGCATTTGGCAAAGCTCTTGCTTCCCTGATAAAAAGAGACGGACTTGTCCGTCATGGTCCTTTGATTTCACCCTCCCTACTTTTTCCTGCTTGGAATCCGAGGTGATACCTAAAAGTAGCCATCATCTTGTGACACAAGGCAATGTGCTAAGTAAGGGCTTATGGAGACTGCATCTCTGATGAAGTCATTAATCAGCTTCATCTGAGCTTCTTGTCCTGCAAGTGAAATAAACTCTTACTGAAGCTCATTATTTAAGATTTTCCCATTATTTGCAGCTAAGTACAATATGAAATGATACAACTCTCTTGCTGGTTAGTTTTTATAGTTTGTAGCTTCTGGTACTCTATTTTCCTTGTCTATAATAATAGGGTGTTTTCACTTTGCAAACAATGCAAAGGATGCATCTTCCAAAGAGTATGATGCTCTTTATTTTAAAAAAAAAAAAAAAGGTCCTATCTCCATTCTTTTTACTAAGGTGAGAAGAAAGTTTCAGGACCCATATTTCCAAGTTCAGCCAAAATAGTTGGCTCTTCCTTCTATTTTTAACAAATGTAATACTAGAAAACATTCAGATGATAACCTGTCTCCTACTTGCTGCCAAATGGTCCTTTGGTAAACACAACTATCTTGGACCTTGGAGATGGTGTGCCTCATTTGGAGTTGGGAAGGGCACAGAGAGGTGAAGCTCAGCCCATGGCCGTGTCTCTGGAGGACAAATCACTCAAATGGGCCCAGTATAACTTGCTTAACACAGTGGTTCCTGTAGGGGAACTATATAAGGCAAGGCAGGAATTAAGAGCCCATAGAGTAGGATTTGACTGAAGATATCTACAGTGCAATCCTTTTATGACTTGGACCCTTTCGGTTCTTTATTTTTGGTCCTTCCTCTCTCATCAGGCCCACTGAGGTGACATTTTGCTTTTGTTTCAGGTAGGCCCTAGCTACTCTTGTACCTTAGGTGATAAATTGCTTTGTCCATGTGCTTCGCATTCCTGAAGTACTTCTATCTTAGCTTTTCTCTCTAAATAGAGTCCAGTCTTTTGATGTGTAACTCTTGCAGTTTGGTGAAAGGGAAAAAAAAGAAGAAATGAAAATGATTTCTAATTTTTCTGGTTTCTGATTGATGTTAAATTGTGGGTTGTTTTTTTTTTTTTTTTTTTGTCATCATATTTTACTTTTTGTGTCAAAGAACAGTTTCATCCAGGTAAAAAAAGAAAGCCAGGTCCTAGATGGAGTTTTAACAAAAAATTATTCAGCTCAAAGTTATTTCTCCCTACTAAGGCATCCTGTGCTATCTGGAAGTTAGAATGATTATAACACGAATGGCAAATTGAGTGGGAACCTTAACCTTCCCATTTTATTAGGGACAGGTTAATCTGTACTGTATAAAGTCAGCATCTCCAACCCTCTCACCTTGGAAATAGGAACTATATCAAGAAATTGATCTTTTTTATATTAGTTAAATTTTAACTAACCATCATGCTTTGATATATAACCATGCTCTGCTATAGTTAAGAAGATGAACACTGAAAACAGGAGGGGGTCTTTGCCTCGTATTTTGGAGCCTAATACAAGTTTTATACCAAATTCCTTTATACTCCCTAAAGATTGTGGTTTTAAAATGGATGTAATAAGTTTTTTGAGGGAATGTCAGTCATCATACACTTTACTGTTTTAAATTTGTGGAGTGTCTCCTTTTATGTTCTGGGTTTATAGAATTGAATAATGTATGAGGTGTCAGAGCCCTTGGAGATCAGCTAGTCTAACCCCCTCAGTACCCAGATGAGAATATTGAGACATCAAGACCCACATTACCAATTTTGGTGTCGTGATGCCCTCTATCAAATGGAAAACAATGTCAAGCACCAGCCCTCCTCACCATACCTACTATAAATCACTGATATGGGAGTAAACTTGATAAAAGCCTCTGAATTACTGAATTAGAGAATGATATCTAGTAGGCCCCTTGGATTTTTAAAGTCACACAGATTTACATCCTCTATATAAAAACAGCAAAATATATAAAGAAAATATTTTAAAAATATTTCTAATCCCAAATCCCTAAAATCACATGCATACATTCAACACCTGAAAATAACATACAGTACATGGTATATAATTAAAGCAACCTGCATTTGATATTATTATTAAACATCAATTACTTACATGTAACATTTATTTATGTAGATAATTTTTCAAAAGGAGATATTTCTATTTATTTTGTTAGAGATTCTCTTTCTTAATTACAGGTAGCTTAGTGTATTATCTATCCTTAATATATTATCCAACCTGGCTTTTATATGTATTGCCTGAAAACATAGCAGTCAAGTAGTTGAATACATGACCTGAGGTTAAAATGCCTACCTAGTACATGGAAAAGTAAAGTATGTGTGTGTGTGTGTGTGTGTGTTTTGAGGCTTTAGGTCTTTAAAAAAAAAAAAGCTCACAAATTGTGTTTTACAGTATAAGAGCTAAAAAGTCCTATTAGTAACACTTCAGGTTTTATAGTAGCTTGCCAGTGATCATTAAGTGAATAAAGCATCCATCAGTGGTGTGGAAATCAGCCCTGTTCATAAATCATCCTGCTAAATCTGTTACCAGAGGTGAGCTAAATGAACATTTTAGGAACATCTATAAAAGTTTAAGACCAGGAACAGGAATGATTTTCTCAATCTATTTAGTAGTCAGTACTGATAGAAGTCTTACAAGAAAAATTTTGTCAATTTCTTCATTTGGCATAGCATATGATCTAAACAAGTACATTTCTTCTTGCAAATGCCCTGACTTTAATACAGAGTAAATTTTCTTTCCTTAAACTTTAGACTACTTTTATGAGTGAGAAAAGTGTTCAGTTGGGGAGTAAATGGCACACGCCTGTCTCTGTGCTTGGGTTACTTTTCCTTATTCATGACTTCTACTCTACTCCTACCCCCATGCCGAGCACCCCAGTGCCCTCATACACTTTGATTTGTATAGAAGGCCTTAATCAGGTCCCCAGAAATTTCTGTTTTCTTCTAACCCACAACATACTTTGTAGGATTTTGAAATTAAGCTCCTCATGATTGTCTAGTCTGGATGGTACACATGTCTAACTTCGCAGACTATGAGAGAAAGCCCCTCTGACAGTGAGCTGGGTAGGCTTACACTTCCTACTGAGAAGTTACAGGTCTCCATTTTGTTTTGCTGGACTTTCCCATTACAAAACATCTGGGTTTCCTTCTTGACTCTATTTTAAAGACATTCTGAATAGAAACTGGACTAGTCCCAACCATTCTTAGATCATTTGCTTAAACTTTCAGAAGTGATATAATTTATTTTCATTTATTTTCACCAAGTAATCAAAACTTTTTTTTTTATTTTTTACATTTCTCTTCTCCTATTGCCCATATTCTGTACCTTTTCCTCCCCCAACAAAATCCCTCATGATCTTCACCTTTTCTGTCCACCAGACTTCAGAAGGAAGGATGGGATATCTTGTCACCAATTCTTAGAGAGTAGAAATCACTGGGTCAGCAAGGTCCTTTCCAATTAACACTCCAAATTACATTTGTGAGGTGTGAGCTTCAGTGCTATGTTCTCTGCTGTCAGACCTAGTAAAAATATTCCATCAAAAATAGCCTCAGAGATTCACATGACCTTGGTATCATTGAAGATGTAAATGCTTTTTAAAGCGTTTAGAAAGAAACGACAAAATGCTTCTCTGACTAGAGCTGAAACCAGTAAATCATGATTTTATTTTATTTCACTCCCCTGTTGTGATTTTTTTAATTTAAATCTTGGGGTAGGAGGGAGGAAATAGCCCATTCCCAGTACAAGCAAGAAATGACAACTGTGAAAGACAGACAGAAATATTCAAGCATGAGTCACCTCCATTTTATGAGAGTAGTTTGGAATCCCAATTTAAAAGTGAAATGTTTTCCTCACAAATAGGCAAAATGTTTTATGGAGTAATGAAGGGAGTAGAGTATCTTGTAGCTGTTGGATTGAATTACATTACTCAGTTGCTTTATTGCTTTGAGGAAGTATTAGCTAGATTTCTTCTGCATGTCCTTGAAAAGCAAGGAATTTTTTCTTACTATTGGAGAAAAAAATTAGAGAAGGTTGTGTGTCCAAACATAGAAGAATAAAAAAAAAACAATATGCATGCTTTTATTTAAATCTTACATATCTGCATATATTTGTAACAGGTCAACAGGTCATCAGTTGACCTGCATGTGATTTTCTATGTGTTTCACTCTCGTGCCCCTCTGTGCCTTTACAAATGCTGTTTTCTTTCTGACATTGCCTCTTTTCCTTTTATACCTGTGTGTTCTTTCTCTTTCTTAGAGACTGCACTCAAGTATTTTAACATTTGTGAAAGCCTTCCTTGGCTCCCTTCAATAAATATCCTGCACATCCATTTCCTGGACTGCCATAGATTGTTAGATAAATCTCTATCAAAGATTGTTTACTGCCTACTCTAATACTGTTTAATGTAGTCACCTCTCCACATTGACATCATGCTCCGCAAGGCCAGACTATATTTTATTTTTCTTTACGTGTTCATATATCTAGCACATAGTACACATTTAATAAATACTTTATTGGATGTCTAATTAGAGACATAAAATTCAGTTGTATTATGTGATCTTTTATATGCGAGTATGTGTGTGTGTATACATATATACATATAAAAGGCAGTAGAAAGAAGATGCTAAGATAGAGATACGAAAATACAAAAGGTATATAGAGATATGGAAGGACAAAAACAATATATATGAATAATTTTAGGTACGTTATTGTTGCTTAACTGTAGCTTGTTAAAATCTATCACAACTCAGAGCAGAATGCTGTATTCAGAAACATTGCAGCATCAGGTTCATATTCTGTTTCTTAGAAACTTAAATTTCTTGACATCAAATCAAGGAACTAAATACTTGGTTTTCCCACTCAAACATACATTTTTTTTCAAGTGCTGGTGCTACAATTTGTTATACTATCTCTTCATTAACTTATCTGAGATAAAAACACATGCATCTAACAATCTCCTTAGTAATCACATCAGTAGATAGTATGACAAAGAAGAAGCCTACTCAGTTACAACTGATTCACAGTTTTCCCCCTTAAATTCCGCCTACTCTGTAGCTCACTGTTAATTTTATATTTGATTGTATGCTCTGCTCTCTCAAGATGCCTTTATCCTGTTTCCTCTGATGTTAATAGTTATCAGGGCTCTTCGTTTATCCCATAAAGTGCACACCTTATATAGAATCCATACTACAAAGTTAATATGCAATATGTCATATGTCATTCTGAACCAGGGAAAATACCATTGTCCCTTGTTCCTATGTAGAACCTAGAGCATTTATATTAGTTGAATAATTGGTGTTTTTTTTTTTCTACCTTTGTTCAAATGATTGTGAAGCAGAATATTTTAATGGAGATAGATATTTATCAATTCTAATGGTTGTTCTCATTGTGTCTTGATTGTAAGACTAATTCTTTAGGATAGTTGTTTTCAGCTATTCTCTCCTATGATCTTTTTTCTGCTCATTCAGAGAATGTAGATTGAGCACCTCATCTGGGCAGCATGCGAGGATCTAAAGAATCGATATAAGAGTCCAGTCCCTACACACACAAGAGATTGCTCTCTTGTGGGTCACAGGCTCACAGGCAAGCAATTATGCATAAAAAGTATGATATCATCTAGGAGAGAATATCAGTCAAGACTTCCTAGAGGAACTGATTATTTCATCATCATGGTGTTTTTACTTACAGAGCATTTTGTGTCTATTAGATGATGTTCTTTGTAGTAGTGTTACCATTCATATTGTGAAGTACAAAAGCTAGTGGAAGAATGAGGAAAAGCTGAAAACTGTACCATTAAAATCAGATGCTCTTTCATGTATTTAGTATCTGACTTTATTATTTAAATGACTTCCAGGTAAATTCTAAGAGTTTTAGATAAATTGTTGAAAATTTGGAAAACTACTTTTAGAACACTGATAAAACTATTGTATCGATAGCTATAAGTACAGTTATAGCCATCTAATATATCTATATGTACATGTATATGCCCTTACACACAGATGCATATTTATGCAAAGTGTTATTGATTACTATATAGAAAATGAAATCAACATGTGCTTAGGTAGATATATTGGCACTGGTACGCATTTTTTTTTTTTAAGACCAAAGGGTAAAAGAGAAAACAAAGAATAGTATGAGCACATGTGCATATGCACACACATATACATCCATGTACACACATACAGGTCAATACCTAGGAACTTTTTATTTCTAGCCCTGGCCATGTATGAATTTTGTTACTGATTTATAGAAATCATATTCCAATGCTGAAATGCTCTGAACTTCCTTGGCCTAGATTAGTTACTGTCTGATAATAATTTAATCATACCATGGGTTATCTGTGCAGTTTAATTTTGCCTCATATTGTTGATTAAAATCAATGTTAAAGAGATCTAAGGCCAAGGAAAATCTCTTATAAGGATGTTCTTTCCCAATATCTGAAAGAAGTGGATAGCAAGCTAAAGCAATATAGAAAGATCACTAAAATATACAAGTCATATGGTCTTGGAAAGAGTCAAATTTTCAGGATATATTGAGTGTGTTCTACAAGATACCTTGTGCTCTCTTCAAAAATTGTGTTAATGACCAGCACTCTGTAAGATATCCTAGTGTAACCGATACCTTGCTGAGTGTAGAATATTTTTTTAAAGATTTTATTTATTTATTTGAGAGGGAGCATGAGAGAGAGAGAGAGAGCACAAGCAGGGAGGAGGGGTAGAGGGAGAAGCAGACTCCCCACTGAGCAGGGAGCCCGATGTGGGACTCGATCCCAGAACCCTGGGATCATGACCTGAGCTGAAGGCAGATGCTTAACTGACTGAGTCACCCAGGCGCCCCTGAATGTAGAATATTTTAATTGTAATGTTCTAATCTATGGATGTTGGTTAGAACATGCTTAATGGTGTTTTAAAAGAAATGGTTTAATGCAGCTCACATATATTTCTTTTTCCATTTTGGTCTCCAATCAGGAAAACAGTCTTCTCTCAAATTGTTTCAGCCCCTTAGCATTGTAATGCTCACTAAGAGAACAGAGGGTGGCCTAGTTGAAGAATGGAATTCACTGAAGAGTTCACATTTAGAAGCAGATTTATGTCATAAAGCAGCCATTATGAGTGTAATAGTCAGTGATCAGAGGCTCCAGTTTGAGTCAGTGTAAAGATAAAGTCCAAGACACATTAAGAAGGGCCTGAAATAATATGCTGATATCTCAGTCAGGCCACACAGGGCAAAAATAGCATGAGAAACAAATCAGTATCTACAATGGATCAGAGTTATCACCAGGTACTTGAAATATACACTAGGGAGAAATAACATTGATAAGAAGTTCTCTATAGGTCATTATCAATAGCTGTGGACAGTCAAATATATAATAAATTAATTTTTTAATCAAATTCATGGATGCTTAACCAGACTTTATACTTACTGTGTCATATAAAAATGTTTGGCATGGATGGTCCCCATTTTCTTATTAGAATTAGGATTCTGGTGCTCATACAAACAGATAAGGGGAACCACTTCACAATTCTGGCTCAGTACACCACATTATAGCATTAGTTGCAATTAAAACAATGAGCAAGATTCATGTTAAATATTGGAATCTTTTGCCACAATCCCTTGTGGCCAAGAATCTATTATATAGGAAAAAAAAAAAACTGACTTAAGGCTTTAATATGACTACAGAATGAAAAGCTAACTAGTCTCTACAAATATCCAAACCAGAACACTTGATTTAATTGCTGTGTAAATGAAGACATCTAGGATAATTAGCAAAACATACTTTAAAATGCAAGACTAATGGTAAAAAAAAATCACATTTCTTTGGCTTATGACTTACTTAAATTTTGGCTGATAATTGATATGCAATAATGGGAATACAAAAAATAGAGGACTAGCATTCAGAGTTTAGGTATCTTCCCTATATATGGACAATTCTCTCACTAATGTTTTTGTTCTTTTCTTTTTTTTCTCATACTAATGTTCTTAATTTTTATAGTCCATGTGATGTTAGAAAAAAACTGAAAGATTTTTAAATGAGGTAAAAGATTATCAGGTATCCTATCTAATATTCCAGATTATCTATACCTTTCATTATATTTGAGCTACTTTAAATATCTATAAGTTGTAGAAAATTGATAGTAATGCCAATGATTAGTTTTAATAGAAGTGCAAATGAATGTGTCCAATTGTGGTATGATTGGTCAGTTTTGAATTCATAACCAATTCATTTCTTGTGAAACCACTCCTGATTTCCTATGTGTGTGTGTTTACTCTGAATTATCTTTCAAACTAGTTTTAACAGTTTAGTTTTAACTTGAACTGGTCTCTTACTGGCTAAAGAGTTAAATAAAATCTTTGAAATATATTCAATTTGTGTTTTGATAAGAGTCATTATTTACCTTTTAAAAATATATATGACCACAGTTAATATTCAAGATCTGTTATGAAATATATACATTTCTTCAACCTTCAACAAATTGTGAACAGCTACTATGTGCCACAAACTTTTAAAATTTTTTGCTTTCATGGTGCTTATTTTCTAATGAGAGAGACAGACAATAAAATGTGAATATATAATATATTTTCATTTAGTAATAAGTTCAGTGAGGGAAAGTAAAGGAGGGGATAGGAAGATAGCAAGTGTCAGTAAATATTTTGAAAGACTTTGAAGTGGAAAAAAAAAAAAAGATCACGAAGCGTGCTATCTGGTGTATTCTTCCAAGTAATCTCTTCCTTTCATTGCCTTTTGGCTAATTTACAACTCTAAAAGGTAGAAAACTGATAATGATAAAAATTGCATTCATAAAAATGCAAATAAATTGTATGTGGCAGAATGCTATTGATCACTGCCCTGTGGATACACTGGTTTGGCATCTATTTATAAACTTATTTCAGAATTCCTTATTGCATATATATGTATGATTATTTAAATTTTCCTTTGAACTACTTATAACATTTTGCTGGTTCCTCCCCTAATTAATGAATTAAATGTAATTTTGACATGTTATTGTATTTTATATTTTTAGGAAAGTTTTGATTTTACCTTTTTTTTTTTAAGGGTAATGGAGAGAGGGAGCCATGGTTTGAGGATATAGCTGAGCAAAATTTGCAAGAAATGGGTATGGACTATGTGAATATCTAGGGAAAGAACATTTAAGGAAGAAGGGAAAAAATGGAGAGACTCTAAAGTGGAAAAAATTAGGTATGTTTGAGGAGGCATCAACAAAGAGTCAGTTGGAAGAGATGTAAGCCATAAAAAACAGAGGTAGGAGGTGGCTTGAGAGAGCTGAGCAGCAGGGAGGCCAAGTCAGCCATTGGATGCCCACATAAAGAATTGACATTTTCTGCCTGTGATAGGATGGACCAAGAAAGGATTAGATTTTACTTGCCTTTGAAAAAGATCACTGAGGATGCTGTGCTGAAAATAGATTTCAGATAAGAATAATGGAAGAAAAAAGCCCCCTAGGGAGACTATGTTTGTATTTTGCAAGAATCCTGGTTGTGTCTTAGAGTAGGGTGGTAACAAATGGAAAGAGGTGTTCTGATTTATGGTACCTTTTGAAAGAAGAGCCAACAGTGTTAAAAAATTGGATGTGGTATGAGAGGGGAAGAACAAAATGTGACAGTGTTTCCTAAATATCTACACTGAGTCACTAGGTGAATGATGGTGATCTTTATTGATTAATAGAAGACCTATGAGGGAAAAAAAAAAAGTTGGAGGGTGGCTTCAAGAGCTGTTCTGGCTCTGTTCAGCTTGGGATATGTATTAGACTTCCAAGGATAGATGATGGGTAAGTAAATAGACACCCAGGTCTGGAGCCCTGGGCAATGACATCCAGGTTAGAGAGGGAAAAAATGTGGTAATCGATAGCATACACAAGAAGCGTGACGCCATGGGAATGAAAGAGCTGACTCAGGGAGTGAATATAGACAGCGAAGAGAAAAGGGGAAAAGATCCTGAGAAGGAGCTGACAGTATAGAAGGAGGACAGACAGGAGCGTGTCGTGTCCAGGCTGCTGAGTGAAGCAGGTGCTGCGAGAAGGGGGAGGAAATTAATTGTGTCATCACTGCTGAGAGGTCCAAACACATTGGCAAGATGAAAATTCTTGGCTGCAATAGCAAGAGCTCTCTCCCCTGCTTCTCAGTAGTGTTATTGGGATGAAAGTATAATGTGACTGACTATTGAAAGCAATTGGGTAGGTCAATAGACAACACTTTCAGTGAGTTCTGCTACAAAGGGAACCAGATAAAGAGAGGAGCTGGGTGGGGGGGGGAGGTGAGAATTAAGAGTGTTTTTCTCCCTTAGATGAGAAATATTGCAGCATGTTTATATGATGACAAGAAGAGTCACCGTGGACACATTGATGATACAGAAGGAATGGGAAGATAACTGAATGATAAACTGGAGAGATGGGGGTGGTGGTGATTTGAGTGGGTGTTTAAAACTAAGATTGTATGAAGAACAGTGCTGTCTCATGTGGGAGCAGGTGGCTGATGAAAGGTGGAGGTAAATATCGTTAAAAGTGGTCAACCGAAGGAACTGAATAACCAAGGTGTTGGATGGATGATAGAGTTGAAATTACTTGCCTTTAAAATCACAACCAAAATAGTGCTGGAGAGAGAAATAATTGAACTGGGGGTGCCTGGGTGGCTCAGTTGGTTAAGCATCTGCCTTCTGCTCAGGTCATGATCTCAGGGTCTGGGGATCAAGCCCCATGTCCAGTTCACTGCTCAGTGGGGAGCCTGCTTTTCCCTCTCCCTCTGTGCTCTCATGCTCTCTCTCTCTTTCTCAAATAAATAAAATCTTTTTTTAAAAAAGTAAACTTGATACTATAATTTTCAAGAAAGGAGGGGGGATGATTTGCTGATTACTAGATAACCACAAAAGCGTTCAGCGTCTCAGTGGTATAGTGTGCAGTTATGTCTTTTAGGAAGGAAATGGCATTTTGAAGAATAGGGAAGACACCTACTTCACCCCAGGCTCCTTGGTAAGAGAAATGTTGGAATAATCCCCACTGGAGGTATTTGCAGCTAGGTTTCAGATGGAACAAAAGGGAGCATGCCGAGTTTGGGGATAGCTTACAGTTCACGGACGATGGCTCACATACATTCCAGAGGGCATAGCAGAAGGGTTTGAAAAATGCAGAGGGTGGAGTCCCACATGTATTTAGTTTAGTGGCTGGTGGCATAGGAATAAAGACCTGTTTGCTGAGGGACAGTTACTTGTAGAGTGAACATATGCCTGCTTCCATTTGTCCTTGTTAGTCCAGTTTAATTCTTAATAGTATTTCCTCCACTTTCCAAAGTGGCCTTATTTGGAAGACAAAGTATAAGATCACTCTACTTACAAATGAGTGAGGTAAACAGGAATAAAGACCTAATGGGATTTGTACTGATATATAGGAAATAAGTGGTAATCAGTTCTAATTAATAGATTTCTTTTTATAATTGGTCCTGTAAGTAGTTGGTTTGCAGTGATTGAGCAGGCAGTGCCAACACCAGGGAAGAGGCGGTCCCAGCAAAAGCACATGGAGTACTGGGGTGTCTCATGTGCTGTAATAGATAATATGGGCAGATTTGGTGGGAGCATATAAGGTAGTATTACTAGGGTTTAGTGAAAAGTGGACAAGAGACCAAGAACTATTTTTTAAAACCGAATTATTTGAATTTATATCCCTTTTTAGATATCCTTTTTGTTTCAAGGAGAAAGACAATGATCTTATTTTCATATCTTTAAAGAAATTGCCCAACTATTATTGTGAATGTCGTTTCCTTATCATTTTGCTTTTCTTCAGGAAAATGATGTATGCTGTAAACATGGCATATGTCTAGGTGAATTCAATGTATTAATTAGGTTTTTTTCAGAGGCACATTTAAAAGTAAAGAAACTAGGGGTGCCTGGGTGGCTCAGTTGGTTAAAGTGTCTGCCTTTGGCTCAGGCCCTGATCCCAGGATCCCAGGGTCCTGGAATCGAGCCCCGTGTTGGGCTCCCTGCTCGCCGGGAGCCTGCTTCTGCCTCTCCTCCCTGATCTTGCTCTCTCTTGCTATCTCTCTCCCTTAAATAAATAAATAAAATCTTTAAAAGAAAAAAGTAAAGAAACTTATAGTCATTAATTCTTATAGAATAGACACTACTTTGGAATTTTAGGTAAACTAAAAACTAAATACTATAGAATAGTAATATTTTGTTACTCCACACATCAAACAGAATTATAGTATTATAAGCCAGTAAGTTTTGAAGCTCTAGTCCTAAATTAAAAGCTATTCCTTAACAGGAATAAGTGAGGATAACAGAGAGGTTTCCTTTAATTATAAGAATATTTGCTTCTAAAAATCATAATATACTCACTTATCAGGGGGTTGAGTTCTTGGGGCTATAATCAAGTACATTCAAGAGCTAAGACAATTTAGTATGCTATGTGTCAATCAAATCAGGAGAAAACACAGAAATTTAAAATATGCCAATGCTAGAGGTGACATAATGTAGTTGTCAAGAAAAATTAGAGTCCTGATGTGTTTCAGTCCCTTTAGCATGCAACCACATGTGTCTGAATTCAAGGATATGACAAATTACTGAGGGTGGTAAGATTAAGCAAAATGGAAAAATAATTAATGATATATGAAATGTCAGGAAAGTCACCTTGCTAAAGTAGCAGCAAGTTGGGGGTTAGCTTCAAAAGTATAAGAGAGGAAACTTACCTCTACAGGGCATTCCAGTGCTTCCTTGGGTGGCAATGACTTATTGAAAGGGTATTCTTAATAGTACATGGCATGAAAATAATTCTTAGAATGTAACTAATATAACTACATTTTTTTTTGGTCCCTTAACTCTATTTTGAGCTTTCTAATGTGCAGCCATGAATAGAAAACAAAAAATCTGATGGTTAAGATTGCAATTTCTTGTTAGGTAGTAAATTTCTATAGCCTGGCAAATTTATTTATGGGGATATATATTTTATAAACTGGCATATTCCTTTAAAAATTATAATTAAATTTACAACAATTAGAAATAAAAGTGAATAGACTCGATTCAACAATTACAAATGAACAACTAACTAAAACTCATTTTGGATTGTAACAAACCCAAAATAAATATTACCCAATAATTCTATTGAAAATGTATTGGATAGTAAACCATGGGGCACAGTTAGAGGAAGAAGTGATGAAGGGAACAGGGGAACAATGGAGAAATTGAGAACTAATAAGATTCATCATATGCTCTATATTCTCCAATTTTTTCTCCTCTAACACTCAATTAACTGGTATTTTAGGAAGTTTTCTCACACTCTTAAGAAAAACACCACCATATTTATGTGTCTAGGCATCCTTTCACACTCAGTTAAAGATGCAAATGAATTGTATTCTAAATTAGAAGAAAGTCCTACAGCACTTCATCTTGGCATATGTTGATACATTAAACAAACCACATATTATTTTATAAATATCATCTTCCTCAATAGTACAACTCTACAAACTTTTTCTATGTTTTCCTTTACTTTTTATTCACTATTTAATTAATGCACCAAATATTTCTTGAGCACTCACTAAGTACATTGCGTTCTTCTAGGCTGATAGAATACTAATAAAACAAAGATTTCTGCCCTCTGTATCCTGGATCCTTGAGTCACTCTACAGAGAAGGCTCCCATGGGAGGGCAGCCTGATCTGCCTCAGACATGACCAAGAAATAAACTTTATTGTGATATTTTGGGATAGTTTACTATAACAATGTAGTATATCTTACTCTGGTTAATATAGGGATGAAAAAGAACTTGTAATTCTACAATTTTATAACCATCCAAATTTTCATTTAAGTGTTAAAAGGTAATAAAGATGCCCTAAGGCATACTAGATGTTTGAACGTTTGGCAAACAGAAATCTGTTTTGAAAATACTCTTGAATGAAGTTTTACTTTTTTTATTTATTTATTTTTAAAGATTTTATTTATTTGTCAGAAGGAGAGAGCACAAGCAGGGGGAGTGGCAGGCAGAGGGAGAACAGGCTCCCCACTGAGCAATGAGCCTGATGCAGGACTCTATCCCAGGACCCTGTGATCATGACCATAGCTGAAGGCAGACACTTAACCGACTGAGCCACCCAGATGTTCCTTCTTCTTTATTTTTTATCTGATTAATTCAGATAAAAACTGGGACATGGTCATCAAGGACTGTTTATTAAAACCAGAACAATCAGTCTTTAAATTTTTCAAATTGGAAAATGGGGGAAAAATTATCTGTTGCATGTGATTCTTGGATGGGAAAAAAAAATCACAATATATAGGCTATCTGAGAATTAACAAAAATAATTTAATGCTAAATAAGGGGAGCTGAAAATATGATAATGGAGTAAGAATATGTTAAGAATATGTTGTTACCACTGGAATCTCCGTTCCCAGGTATTTTCCAGGTCTTACTGTAACCATGCCCTTCCAGTGGCTTTGTGGTTCAGCATTTCCTTCCTCATTGACCCAATAAATGAACTTTATTTTATATTTTGTGAGTGTTCTTCCTACTTAACTATCTATCTCCTCCTCCTTTTCCTCTTCTTCATTATTGACATTTAAGGTATTTGAAGTATCTATTGTAGAGATCCATTTTAGTTTATTAATCTTCACTATTTTTCAAGGGTGGGAGTTTATTTCATTGATAATATAAATAATATAGATAATACAATGCTTTCTCCTCTCATTTCTTTTTGTTTATTTTGTTCTATTGCTTTTTTCCCAGCTCCTTTATTTCAGTGCATGTTATTTTAAAAAAATAAATTAGAAAAACCTATTATTTCTGATCATAAGCCATTTATGTCTAACTCATTTAGCTGTGTCCTTTAATATATTGACATGTTTATCATTTAATATATGTATCATTCTATGTATTTCTTAATTTCTTTTATAATTTCCTGTATAATTAAGTTAAATCATAATAGGTGGTTTATAATACAGGTTTTTAGGTCTCTTTTGACTTACTATTTGCATTTTTTTTCTATTCATCCACTTTTTTTATTTTATCAGAGACTAATGTAAGATCTTCTTTTAACATGTTCCATGAATATGCAAAAGGGTGCATATTATCAAGTATAGAATTCTAAATAAAAATAAAATCTTAATGCTATATTGCTATTCAGATCTTTACCCTTCTCCAATTACTTTTCTTTTTCTTCTCTATCCACTAGTTTCTGAGAATGTTGTGTTAAAAATTTCAAACTATTTCAAAGTTCTGGGGCGCCTGGGTGGCTCAGTCAGTTAAGCGTCTGCCTTCGGCTTAGGTCATGATCTCAGGATCCTGGGATCAAGCCCTGCATTGGACTCCCTGCTCAGCAAAGAGTTGCTTCTCCCTTTCCCTCTGCCCCTCAGCCCCGCACTTGTACTCTCTCTCGCTCCACTTTTTCTCTCTCTCAAATGAATAAATAAAATCTTTAAAAAAAAAACCAAAACTATTTCAAAGTTCTTAGTTTACCTATATTTCCCTGGAGCTTTGTCTGTTGATGCTTCATATATATATAATATTTTTTTATTTACATTTCTTTTTATGATGTTTTTTTGTTGTTGTTCAGTTGTTCTTTTATTGGTTTCTGTTTCATTCTTTCCTAATTTTTTTTCTTTTATCTGAATGAAACAATATTACATGATACAATTAGAAACCCAACTTTGTTTCATGTTTTCCTTCTTCATCCTATTTTCTAAAATTTCAGTTTTTTTCAAATTTGTTTATCTTTTGATAACACTGTTGAAATTTTTAAAATTAATTTGAAAGACTTGTTTTATGCTTCATAAATTTTTTTCTATGTTTACATCAGTACTAGTGTATCAGAACTCACTTTGAACATTGGTTTCTATTTCTTTGTTTTTTTGTTGTTGTTTCCTTTGTTTTTGCCTATTAAGTTTTCTTCTGTCTTAAGATCTATATTATTTTTCTCTCAGTTACTCTCTTAATACGTATAGTCATTTTACCCACTGATTTGTTTAATCCAAACCTATATTGTGCAATAATATAGTTACCAGAATATTCTCTCATTTCACCTATAAGTATCATTCTGAAATAGTGTTAAAATTTTATTTTCTGAGTTTTTATGGACATACTTCCTTGTTTTGGAATAAGCAGTTTTTGGACAACAAAAAACACTTTCATAAATTATTTGATTGACCTTTAATCCTATATCGTTTTTCACATCTGAATTTAATTATCTATTTTTAAACTTCATGCAAGGGATGCCCCCTGCTGTGCACTCATGCTCTCTCTGTCTGATAAACAAACAAACTTAAAAATAAATAAAAGAACTTCTGAGAAGAGAATGGGTGGATGCTGGTAAGATAATCCTCAGATGTCTGCTCTACAGCTTTGCCTTTTCTTCTATAGAAATTGAATTGGGTGAATAAAAGCATTTTGAAATAGCTCTATCTACAAGCCTCTTATTCTCATTCTAACTCATTCCTTCTTTCAAACTGAATACCTATGAAAAGTATATTTTCCAAAATATTTTAAATAGTGGTCTTATTTTTTCTATTTTTCATTGCTCTACAATCATTGAACCGATGTTGCCCTCTAACCTGGGGGTTAGCAATCATAAGAATTTCCTCATCAGGATGTTTACTTATGCTCGGTCACCCTTAGAAAATTTGTCCTGCTTCCCTTATGACTCTGGAATTATGCAGTCAACACTTTCAAAGATGAAACAGTGCTTTCTATCAAATTCTTTTCAATCTAAATAGCTCTAGAAGCTCCATGGTCTGAAGTCCAAAAAAGGTATGACACTCAGAAGCTTCAGTCTCTTTGGTATGGCCTGTGACCTCATCAGCCTTACAAATGAAGCAAAATGAATGAAATGACAACAAAATTTAAACATAAGATCAATTCAAATCCAAACTCAGATTTACACAATAATTTATTGGATTGGTGTATCTTTGAAACTGAATGCTCACTTTATATATCATTATTCAACATGATAATTCTAAAGAGAACTGTAACATACTTATCAAATGAGAGAGCAATCATGAAAAAATTACAAAAAGTCCACTAGTAATTCTTCAAAAATTATGTCTTCCTCTAAGCAAATTTGCTTTATATTATTGATTATGCAAAACTAAATTTTATTTTATTTTATTTTTTTTATTTTTTTTTTAAAGATTTTATTTATTTGACAGAGAGAGACACAGCAAGAGAGGGAACACAAGCAGGGGGAGTGGCAGAGGGAGAAGCAGGCTTCCCGTGGAGCAGGGAGCCTGATGTGGGGCTCGATCCCAGGACCCTAGGATCATGACCTGAGCCGAAGGCAGCCGCTTAACTGACTGAGCCACCCAGGCGCCCCCAAAACTAAATTTTAAAACACAAAAATTTTGAGGGGGTGGAGCAAGATGGCAGAGGAGTAGGAGACCTGGATTTCGTCTGATCCCAGGAATCAGCTGGATAGGGATCAAACCATTCTGAACACCTACAAACTCAACAGGAGATCAAAGAAAAGAATAGCAGCAACTCTCTGAACAGAAAAGCGACCACTTTCTGGAGGGTAGGATGTGCGGAGAAGTTAATCTGAGGCGATATTTGGGAGGATAGATGGCGGGGGAGGGGGCCTCCAGCGGCCGCTTCTGGCAAGTATTAGAGCCCCGGAGCACAAAATTGGAACTTTTAGAAATCTGCTCCACTAAGGGACGTCACTCCAGTGGCTGAGTGGGGGGTGGAACCCTCGCAGGACAGTGTGCTCTCTCTATTCTCCTGATGTTCCAAAAATTAGAAATGGAAGGAAAACTTCCAAACTCATTTTATGAGGCCACCATTACCTTGATCCCAAAACCAGACAAAGACCCCATCAAAAAGGAGAACTACAGGAGCACCTGGGTGGCTCAGTCGTTAAGCGTCTGACTTCAGTTCAGGTCAGGATCCCAGGGTTCTGGGATTGAGCACCTCATCAGGCTCCCTGCTCAGCAGGAAGCCTGCTTCTCCCTCTCCCACCCCCTCTGCTTGTGTTCCCTCTCTCACTGTGTCTCTCTCTGTCAAATAAATAAATAAAATCTTAAAAAAAAAAAGAACTACAGGCCAATATCCCTGATAAACATGGATGCAAAAATTCTCACCAAAATACTAGCCAATAGGATCCAACAGTACATTAAAAGGTTTATTCACCTCGGCCAAGTGGGATTTATCCCTGGGCTGCAAGGTTGGTTCAACATCCGCAAATCAATCAACGTGATACAATACATTAACAAAAGAAAGGTCAAGAATCATATGATCCTCTCAATAGATGTCGAAAAAGCATTTGACAGAGTACAGCATCCTTTCTTGATCAAAACTCTTCAGAGTATAGGCATAGAGGGTACATACGTCAATATAAAAGCCATCTATGAAAAACCTACAGCGAATATCATTCTCAATGGGGAAAAACTGAGAGTTTTCCCCCTAAGGTCCAGAACGTGGCAGGGATGTCCACTATCACCACTGCTATTCTACATAGTATTAGAAGTCCTCACCACAGCAATCAGACAACAAAAAGAAATCAAAGGCATCCAAATTGGCAAAAAAGAAGTCAAACTCTCACTCTTTGCAGATGATATGATACTTTATGTGGAAAACCCAAAAGACTCCACCCCAAAACTGCTAGAACTCATACAGGAATTCAGTAAAGTGGCAGGATATAAAATCAAGGCACAGAAATCAGTGGCATTCCTATACACCAACAACAAGACAGAAGAAAGAGAAATTAAGGAGTCGATCCCACTTACAATTGCATCCAAAACCATATGATGGGCGCCTGGGTGGCTCAGTTGGTTAAGCGACTGCCTTTGGCTCAGGTCATGATCCTGGAGTCCCAGGATCGAGTCCCGCATCGGGCTCCCTGCTCAGCAGGGAGCCTGCTTCTCCCTCTGACCCTCCCCCCTCTCATGTGCTCTCTGTCTCTCTCATTCTCTCTGTCTCAAATAAATAAATAAAATCTTTAAAAAAAATTAAAAAAAAAAAAAACAAAACCATATGATACCTAGGAATAAATCTAACCAAAGAGGCAAAGGATCTGTACTCAGAAAACTATAAAATACTCATGAAAGAAATTGAGGAAGACACAAAGAAATGGAAAAACGTTCCATGCTCATGGATTGGAAGAACAAATATTGTGAAGATGTCAATGCTACCTAGAGCAATCTACACACTCAATGCAATCTATCAAAATACCATCCACTTTTTTCAAAGAAATGGAACAAATAATCCTAAAATTTGTATGGAACCAGAAAAGACCCCGAATAGCCAGAGGAATGTTGAAAAAGAAAAGCAAAGCTGGCGGCATCACAATTCCGGACTTCCAGTTCTATTACAAAGCTGTCATCATTAAGACAGTATGGTACTGGCACAAAAACAGACACATCGATCAATGGAACAGAATAGAGAGTCCAGAAATGGACCCTCAACTCTATGGTCAACTCATCTTCAACAAAGCAGGAAAGAATGTCCAATGGAAAAAAGAACAAATGGTGTTGGGAAAATTGGACAGCCACATGCAGAAAAAATGAAACTGGACCATTTCTTTACACCACACACAAAAATAGACTCCAAATGGTTGAAAGACCTCAATGTGAGACAGGAGTCCATCAGCATCCTAAAGGAGAACACAGGAAGCAACCTCTTCGACCTCAGCCCCAGCAACTTCTTCCTAGAAACATCGCCAAAGGCAAGGGAAGCAAGGGCAAAAATGAACTATTGGGACTTCATCAAGATAAGAAGCTTTTGCACAGCAAAAGAAACAGTCAACAAAACCAAAAGACAACTGACAGAATGGGAGAAGATATTTGCAAATGACATATCAGATAAAGGACTAGTATCCAAAATCTATAAAGAACTTATCAAACTCAACCCCCAAAGAACAAAGAATCCAATCAAGAAATGGGCAGAAGACATGAACAGACATTTTTCCAAAGAAGACACCCAAATGGCCAACAGACACATGAAAAAGTGCTCAATATCGCTCGGCATCAGGGAAATCCAAATCAAAAACCTCAATGAGATACCACCTCACACCAGTCAGAATGGCTAAAACTAACAAGTCAGGAAACGACAGATGTTGGCGGGGATGCGGAGAAAGGGGAACCCTTCTACACTGTTGGTGGGAATGCAAGCTGGTGCAGCCACTCTGGAAAAGAGTATGGAGGTTCCTCAAAAAGTTGAAAATAGAGCTACCATATGATCCAGCAATTGCACTACTGGGTATTTACCCCAAAGATACAAATGTAGGGATCCAAAGGGGTATGTGCACCCCGATGTTTATAGCAACAATGTCCACAATAGCCAAACTATGGAAAGAGCCAAGATGTCCATCGACAGATGAATGGATAAAGAAGATGTGGTATATAAATACAACTTGCAGCCATCATAAGGAATGAGATCTTGCCATTTGCAATGACGTGGATGGAACTGGAGGGTGTTATGCTGAGTGAAATAAGTCAATCAGGGAAAGATATGTATCATATGACCTCACTGATATGAGGAATTCTTAATCACAGGAAACAAACAGGGTTGCTGGAGTGGGGGGTGGGGTGGGAGAGATGGGGTGGCTTGGTGATAGACACTGGGGAGGGTATGTGCTCTGTTGAGCGCTGTGAATTGTGTAAGACTGTTGAATCACAGATCTGTACCTCTGAAACAAATAATGCAATATATGTTTAGAAAAAAAGAAAAAAAGAAATAGCAGGAGGGGAAGAATGAAGGGGGGGAAATCAGAGGGGGAGACGAACCATGAGAGACGATGGACTCTGAAAAATAAACTGAGGGTTCTAGAGGGAAGGGGGTGGAGGGATGGGTTAGCCTGGTGATGGGTATTAAAGAGGGCACATTCTGCATGGAGCACTGGGTGTTATGCACAAACAATGAATCATGGAACACTACATCAAAAACTAATGATGTAATGTATGGTGATTAACATAACAATAAAAAATAAAATAAAACACAAAAATTTTTAGGAAAGCACAACTTGATTATGTAGAACTAAGTTTCAAACAAAAACTAAGTTTAAAACATATGAAAATGATATCCTGTTTTTATCTCAATCAACAAACTGAAATATCTTAAAAGCAGCTGGACATAAATGGGAGGCTATGATGTCTCACAGTGAACTGCAAGCTGTGGTTGATTTTCCCAGTCTGCCCAGTTTAGGTAGCTTCCTTTCCTTCCCCCAGTCTTGATTCATGGTCCTTCAGAATCCAATGCTCTTACAGGGTAAGAAAAATCCTTCTAAAAGAAAAAAAAAAAGTGAACATTTTTTAGAATCTATGTGGCTATGCTTCTAAAATATATATTATTAAATTATGCTAGAAAAAGTGGAAGAGTATAATACATCCTAGAGAAGTAGTAAGAATGAAAAAAAAAAACCCCACATTTCACACATCTCTTTTGTCTCTGTAGAGTAAAAAATTACCATTCACATTTGCTTTATCTCCAGGTTTGTCACAATTTCATTTCTGTGCTTGTTTTCCCAAACTATAATGAGGCCCCATGGTACCAGCCCCTCCCACCCTGTTTAAAACAAACACACGTGATAATTGTCTTTCTCTGCTTGACTTATTTCACTTAGCATAATCCCCTCCAGTTCCATCCATGTCAG
Organism: Neomonachus schauinslandi; assembly: GCF_002201575.2. NCBI lineage: Eukaryota > Metazoa > Chordata > Mammalia > Carnivora > Phocidae > Neomonachus > Neomonachus schauinslandi. Next base: position 22,502,678 of record NC_058413.1, on the reverse strand, counting down.
TGCAAATGGTGGGTATTCATCCTTTCTGATGGCTGAGTAATATTCCATTGTATATATGAACCACATCTTTTTCATCCATTCATCTGTTGAAGGGCATCTCAGCTCCTTCCATAGTTTGGCTATTGTGGACATTGCTGCTATGAACATTGGGGTGCATGTGTCCCTTCTGTTCACTACATCTGTATCTTTGGGGTAAATACCTAATAGTGCAATTGCTGGGTCGTAGGGTAGCTCTATTTTAAAAGACAATTATCATATGGTTTCACTAATATGTGGAACATAAGGAATAGCATGGAGGACCATAGGGAAAGGGAGGGAAAACTGAAGGGGGAGACATCAGAGAGAGAGACACAAACCGTGAGAGACTATGGACTCTGGGAAACAAACTGAAGGTTTCAGAAGGGAGGGGGGTGGGGGATGTGGTAGCTGGGTGATGGGTATTGAGGAGGGAACCTGCTGTGATGAGTACTGGGTGTTATATGCAACTGATGAATCATTGAACACTACATCAAAAACTAATGTTGTTCTATACAGTGGCTAACTGAACATAATAAAGAAAAAAAAAACGCACGTGAACACACCCAAAGACAATTAGAAATTTATTTACCATATCAGCATCTGCAAACACACTGGCCAGTTACAGATATCCCAGACTGTCAGAGTTGATAAGCGAGCTCTGTAGTTAGGGCTGAGGGATGGGCTGCAGGTGGGGGCAATACTAAAAAGGGAATAACATTTGGGTCACTATAAAGCTTACAGATAGGGGTTTTGCCTATTTCCTTCACAGGAACAATCACTATGTGTTCTTCATTTATCAGCTTAATGTCTTATTGTGTCACCATCCCACTAGAAATGTTTAAGCTCCACGAGGATGAGGACCACAGTGCTTCCTGCATGGGCGTGGTCCCAAAGGAAGGCAGTCAGTAAATCATCTTTGAATTCACACCTCTCAATTTATGCTGCAGTATATCTCTCATAAGATGCTTCATTCCCACAGTTTCCTTCTTTTAGTTTCTCTTAAATGCCATTTTTAATATAATGTATAGGACAGTTTTATAGTTTTACAGAATTATCATAAAGATAGTACAGAGAGTTCGTACATACCCCACACCCAGTTTCCTCTATTATTATCTGGCACTAATATGGTACAGCTGTCACAATTAATGGATCAATATTGATCCACTGTTACCAATTAAAGTCCCTATTCTATTAAAATTTCCTCAGTTTCCCCCTCATGTCCTTTTTCTGTTCTCTGGATCCCATCCAGGGTAACACTGTATTAATAGTCATATCTACCAAAACTCCTCTTGGCTGACACAGTTTGTCAGACTTTCCGTGAGAGTTTTGAGGAATACTGCTCAGATATTTTGTAGAATATCCTTAAATTTAGTTTGTTTGATGTTTTTGTCATGGTTAGTCTGACACTATGGGTTTTTGGGGAAGAAGACCACAGAGGTAAGTACCATATTCTTCACATCACATCAAGAAAGCATACTATCAGTATAACATATGGGTGCAGATTTAAACCCAATCCCCTGGCTTGAGATAGTGCTAGTCATGTTTTTCCACTGTAGGTTGTCTCTATTTTTTTCTCCTTCTCCTTCCGTACTGTAATCTTTAGAAGGAGGTCACTACACACAGCCTGCCCTTAAATAATGGAGAGTTATGCTTCACTTCCTTAAAAGCAAGGTATTGATATAGATTATTTGGAATTCTTCTGCATCAGATATTCATCATTACTTATTTATATATCTAATCATTTATGCCTACCACTATGGACTAATGGATTTTTTGTCACTTTGGGTTTACATGCCAATCATATATTTTTTTTCTTCATGTCTCTGGAACTTTATATAGCCTCTTGGTTTTGTCTAAATATCCTGCCCACCCTCCCCAATAAACATATATTGATGAATTCTCTGATTTTGGCTTTCATCTCCTCAGAGAGATACTGTCTTGATCATAGGATTGCTAAAGAGCCTAAGCTTCAAAATGAATTTGAATTTCAAAATTTTAGAGTCAAAACTGTTATTTGAGCCATATTGCACTAAGATATGTAGACCTGAAAAAAGTTTGGACCTTTTAGACTAACTGATATATAGGGCAATGGATAAATTCACAAAAGGCTAAGGGAGCCACATATAACTTAAGCAAATGTATACTTTTCCCAAAACAATTATATTAACAACTAAATGAGCAATATAATTTGTGGTTTTGAAATGCTCTGATATGTATATAGGCATTCCTAGGATAATAAATAAAAAATTGTAATTAACAATTGTTTATATCGAGATAAATACTTTGGAGACTTAAATGAGACTTTTAGTCTAGGGCCATATAAATATTCTCCAAACTTACTTTACTTTTCTTACTGAAAAAAAAAAAAAATTCCCACCTTATATTGAATTCTTAGTATCATTTTAACCAACAACAGTCTCTGGATCTGCTATCATTTTTAGAAGCCCATTGTTGGCTTTTTTTTTTTTTTTGCTCTAAATAAGGTGTGATTAACATCCTTATACCTACATTTTATGCAAAGCTTATACCTTTGTTTCAGAATTTCTTAAAAATGCAATTTCTTGGGCAAAAGTTTATTATACTTATGTTCACCATTGCCAAATTTTCAACCAAGTTTTCATTCCTATCTGCATTATTGATAATGTCCTCCACATTGAATTATGTACTTACCTGAACTCTTCAAAGTGAACACATTTTGAGGGTTTCATTCCAGCTTACAATGCCCTCCTTCCCTATTTTCTTACCATGACTGGTCTCCTGTCAGGTATGATGGTACATTTAACTATAAGCCCAGTATTCACACTGGGCACAAGCTGGGCAAATGAAATTACCAATCTTGGATATTTGGAATTAGGATGAGGAAATTCTAATTTAATTTGGTATAGTTTCTTGAGGAAAGATGGGTAACCTTCTTTTACCTGCTGTGTATAAGAAGAGCAAGGCATGGTCATGTTCTGGAAGAAATGTTGGGAGCACTGCAGAGAGAAAGAGGTAGAGTCAAAGGTTGAAGAGTTTAGCCAACTTTTCAGTTTTCATTTTTAGTCCCCTGCTGAAGTTCTACTGCCCTCCTATTGTTAAACACTAGGTATTAGCCTCTAAATCCTTAAAATAAATTCCTCTTTTCTGTTTCCATGCCATCAAGTTGGTTTGGATACTTGCATCCAGAGAATCCCATGGAACATAGACAACTAGTTCCTCCTAGACCTGGACTGAATTTGTACATTCAAAACCCTTATAAATAGCCCAAGCCATCTTGGCTTGTGTTTAAAATTCTGCCTTCTGAATATTACTATGTACTCTTATGGGTATTTTAAGACATGATTTTTGATCCAGGATGAAGAGCTATTTCTATTTCTGATTCTCTTTAGTTGCACTCTCCAGTTGACCTTGCCTTGCCCTTCATGGCTCCTTGCCCAAGCATGTGTGCCTAAAACACACTAGACATGAAAAGAAATCTCATTTTCACATGACTGGCAAAAACAAAGCTTTATGTAAATGCAGTTGCATTTTCATAATAGTAAAGTGCTGTAAGACCTAGGGTTATTTTTAGGAAAAGAAAAAATAAATGGAGAAATGAAAAGATAAATGACAGAATTCCTGAAAGAAAGCAAGCTATGGGAATTAGCCTTTCCCATGAAAGGATTTTAAGTCCTTAACTTTCATGATGTTCTTTTAATTTACACTTTTTTTTTTTTGTAAATTGAGTCTCTCTTATTGAGTTAAAAATTGAGAAAGAACTGATTAATTTGTTGGTGGGTAAACATATGACATTGGAAAGAATAAAATAGTATTTATTTGATAATTTACATTTTTCTGTAGTCTAGTTTCATATTCCCAAAAAAGAATACAACTATCTATGATAATATTGAAATGCAAATAAAATACCTATACAGTAACTTAGATGTCATTAGAAGGCAATCATCCATGTTTATTTAAAATGCTCTTTATATATTTACACAATACTTTGAATTCATTAGAGAAATTAAATGATTTAATAAAACTAGTGGGTCAATTTGAAAAAATGACAAGAATTTCTTATTCAAACATATGGTTTCAGTTGCCCAAGATTCTCAGCCAATTTTGGAAGTTTTCAGTATGGGTAGGCTATGTAGTTAAACTAATATGGAAATAAAAATTAAATGACTTGTGGTTTACTTGAAATGTTCTAGCCAAATTGATCCCATGACATTGACCTTAAATCTTGTTCCGTTCCTTTCCAAATATAAGTGCTTATTCAGGCATTTATCCACTGAATAACTGCTTATTGAACATTTCATGCAAAGCACTGTGCTGGTCAATTTAAGGGGCAAAAATTCTGAAATCCACTTATTTGGATGCATGTTTATAAACAATTATAATGCAGAAAAGAAACTAAGAGTGTCCTAAGGAATCTGCAGATACACAGTTTTAAGAGGTAAGAGGAAGAATGACACAGCTGAGAGAAGATGGAGGCAAGGTTAGAGATAATCTCAAAAGTATGAATGATATTTACAGGTAGAAGTATGTTAAAGACAGGAATTCCTGGGAGAATCAACGTTCCAAATGCCAGAAAATGCAATTCAAGGATGACCCCAAGAGCATTCTGTGACTAGTTCATATAGTGATTACAAAGGATGCAAGAAGGAAAAAAATAATGCATTTAAACAGGCAATCTTCCATCCTAAGAACATTCCTCAATTTATGACTCAAGTTTAAATAAATGCTTTAGACTAAGGGTTGATAAAGTATGGCCCAATCAAATCTGCCCTGCTGCCTGCTTTTGTAAATAAAGTTTTATTGGAACACAATGCTGTTGATTAATTTACATATTGTTCATGGCTGGTTTGGCACTATAATGTCAAAATTGAGTGGTTGCGACAGAGACAAAATAGCCTGCAAGGCTTAAAACATTTATAAACTGGCCTTTTACAGGGACACCTGGGTGGCTCAGTCAGTTAAGTGTCTGCCTTTGGCTCAGGTCAGGGTCCCAGGGTCCTGGGATCGAGTCCCGAATCATGATCCTTGCTCAGCAGGGAGTCTGCTTCTCCCTATCCCTCTGCCTGCTGCTCCCCCTGCTTGTGCTCTCTCTCTGTCTCTCTGACAAATAAATAAATAAAATCTTAAAAAAAAATAATAAATTGGCCTTTTAAAGAAAAAGGTTGCTGAACACTGTCCTGGATTTCTGTGCAAATATTAATGAGGGGCTTGGTATTAGTTGGCAAAATAGCTACATGGTTTGCTAAAGTTATGGCATATTGAATTCACTATAATAGTATCATAGGTCCCTTGGCAAATTTCTTACTTTTTCATCACCAAATGCAAAGGATGATTTAGAAGAATCACATAATTGTATTCTAATGCATTCTCAGTCATATTTGAAGTCTGAAAAGATGTCTTTTCACACACACACACACACACACACACACACACACACACACACACGTTGGTGTATTTATCTATATTTACTTGATTCTACCTTTGAAATAGACAATTTTTTTTAGATTCTTAAAATGCCTAACATCAGTTCTGACATATTTTATATTTTATATGTATTTATATTTGCATATATTTTATTTTTTAAACCATATATGACACATTTCTTTATTATTAAGTGAAAGAGGTGATGTATAGAGATAGTGTTACTTATATTTCTTTTTTTTTTTAAGATTTTTATTTATTTGACAGAGAGAGACACAGCGGGAGAGGGAACACAAGCAGGGGGAGTGGGAGAAGGAGAAGCAGGCTCCCCGCTGAGCAGAAAGCCCGATGCGGGGCTCGATCCCAGGATCCTGAGATCATGACCTGAGCCGAAGGCAGACACTTAATGACTGAGCCACCCAGGTGCCCCTGTACTTATATTTCTTAATCTATTTAAAGACAATTCAAAGAAATTTAACACATATATACTACTTTTGTCTTTTAATTTTTATACTAGCTTTATAAGTGATTAATCCACTACCTTTATTATATATTTATCTTTATAGTAAGATTTATTCTTTCATATGTCTTGTTACCAATAAGTACTCTTGTTTCAGCTTAAAGAAATCTCTTTAACATTTCTTTTTAGGCCTGTTTAGTGGTGATGAACTCCTTTAGCTTTTGCTTATCTGGAAAACTTTTTATTGTTCCTTCAATTCTGAATGATAATTTTGCTGGGTAGAATATTCTTATTGGGATTTTTTTTTTCTTTAAGCACTTCAAATATATTGTGCCATTCTCTCTGGCCTGCAAAGTTTCTCCTGAAAAATCTTCTAGTAGTCTTATGGGGTTTCCATTATATGTAACAAAAGCTTGTTTTTCTCTTGTTGCTTTTAATATTCTCTCTTTGTCATTAACTTTTGACATCTTCATTATAATGTATTTGGATGTGGGTCTTTTTGGGTTCATCTTATATGGAATTCTCTGAACTTCCTGGGTCTGAAGATCCATTTTCTGCCTCAGGGAAGTTTTCAGCCATTATTTCTTCAAACAAGATTTCTGCTCTTTTCTCTTTCTCTTCTCCTTCTGAGAGTCCTATGATGCAAATGTTAGTCTGGTAGATATTGTCCTTTACCTCCCTTAAGCTTCTTCACTTTTTTTCATTCTATTTTTTTGTTTTTTGTTTTTGGTGGTTTTTTTGGGGGGGGGAGGGGTGAATTCCACTGCTCTGGGTGAGTTCCAGTGCTGTGGCTTCAGGCTGACTGATCCTTTCTTCTGTAAGTCTGATGTTGACCCCCTCTAGTGTATTTTTCAGCTTAGTTATATTCTTCAGCTCTGACTTCTGTTTGGTACTTTCTTATATTTTCCATCTCTGTGTTGTTTTCACTGTGATCATCCATTCTTTTCCCCAGTTCAATGAGCATCTTTCTAACTTTGAACTCTTTAGCAGGTAAGTTGTTTATTTCTGTTTCATTAAGCTCTTTTTCTGAGGTTTTATCTTTTTTTTTTCTTCTTGGAATATATTCCTGTTTCTTCATTCTGTTTAACTCTTTATGTTGGTCTCCATGCAATAGATGAAACAACCATCTCTCCCAGTTTGTGTAGGAGGTGAACCTTGTTATTCAACCCAGCACCAACTCTTTGTTGTCTCTCAAACCTTTGTGCTTATCCAAGCAGCCTCTTATATTTGTAATTACTCCTAATAATTGAGAGTGTGCCAAGACCTATCAATGTCCCTAAGGGGAGGATCTCAGCACCTAGATTCAAGCTTTTTGGAAGCCAGACCCTCAGGCAACAGCTTTTAAAAGTATGCAAATATATACTGTCCCATGAGACCACAAGCGTATGCTCTGCTGGTCAGGTGATCTCGTGGTATCCTCTGGGCAGCAGTTACAAAAATTGGGCCTCCTTCCCATGAAAACTGAGCTTCTGGGTCTCTTGCCTCTTGCTATGTCCTGGAAGGTGGCAGCTGCTTATGAGCTCTTCCCCTGTTGGTCATGGTTCTGTGGGACACACAAACATAAGTCCCATTGGCTGCCAGAGCCAGATGATGTAGATGTGTTCCTTGGGTGGCAGCCACAAAGATTGGGGCACCAGACACCTGTCAAAACTCCCTCCTGGGAGATACTGGTGCTCTGAAGCAAAGCAAAGGGAGAACACAACAAGTGTGAAAATGGCAAACATCAAAGAATTAATACCAGGGGCGCCTGGGTGGCTCAGTTGTTGAGCACCTGCCTTTGGCTCAGGTCATGGTCCCAGGGTCCTGGGATCGAGTCCCACATCGGGCTCCCTGCTCCACGGGAAGCCTGCTTCTCCCTCTCCCACTCCCCCTGCTTGTGTTCCCTCTCTCACTGTGTCTCTCTGTCAAATAAATAAATAAAATCTTAAAAAAAAAAAAAGAATTAATACCAATCCTTCTCAATTCTTCCAAAAAATAGAAGAGGAGGGAACTCTTCTAAACTCATTTTATGAGGCCAGTGTTACCCTGATACCAAAACAAGACAAGGGTACTACAAGAAAAAAAAAACAAGAGGCCAAAATCCCTGATGAACATAAATGGAGAAATGCTCAACAAAATTTTAGTAAAATGAACTCAATAATACATTAAAAGTATCGTACACCATGATCTAGTGGGATTTATTCCAAGGATGCAAGGGTGGTTCAACATCTATAAATCAGTGCGATATACCACATTAACAAAATGAAGAATAAAAATCATATGATCATCTCAATAAATGCAGAAAAAAGCATTTGACAAAATTCAACATCCATTTATAATAAAAACTCTCAACAAAGTGGGTATAGAGGGAACTTACCTCAACATAATATATTAGAAGCCCACCACTAACATCATACTTAACAGTAAAAAGCTGAAAGCCTTTCATCTAAGATCAGGAACACAACAAGGATGCCCACTGTTAACTACTTTTATTCAACCTAGAACTGGAAGTCCTAACTGGAGCAATTAGGCAAGAAAAAGAAAAAAAAGGTCCAAATTCAAAAGGAAGAAGTAAAACTGTCACTATTTGTCAACGACATGATATTATATATAGAAAGCCCTAAAGGCATCATCAAACCCCCCCCAAAAAAATGAAAACTATCGGAACTAATAAATTCAGTAAAATTGCAGGATACAAAAGCAATATGCAAAATCTGTTGCATTTCTATATAGCAATAACAAACTACCTGCAAGAGAAATAAAGAAAACAATTCCATGTATAATTACATCCAAAAGGATAAAATACCTGAGAATAAACTTAACCAAGATGGTGAAAGACCTGCATATTAAAAACTATAAGAGTTTAATGAAAGAGATTGAAAACACAAATAAATAGAAAGATATTCTGTGCTCATGAGTAGGAATGATCAATATTATTAAAATGCCCATACTGCCCAAGGCAATTTATAGATTCAGTGCAGTTCCTATCAGAATTCCAATGGCATTTTTGCAAAGCAATAGATACATCCTAAAATTTGTATGGCACCACACACACACAGACACACACACAGACACACACACACAAACACACACACCTTAAATAGCCAAAGCAATCTTGAGAAAGAACAAAACTGGAGATACCATGCTCCCTGATTTCAAACTATATTGCAAAGCAACAGTAATTAAAACAGTATAGCATTAGTATGAAAAGAAAGACATAGGTCAATAGAACAGAATAGAGAGCCTAGAAATAAAGCCATGCATATATGGTTAACTAATTCATGACAAAGGAGCCAAGAATATACAATGGGGAAAGGACTGGCTCTTAATAAAACTGGACCACTATCTTACACCATACACAAAAATTAACTCAAAATAAAGACTTGAATGTAAGACTTGAAAACATAAAACTACAAGAAAATATAGGCAGTAATCTCCTTGACATAGGTTTTGGAGATGATTTTTTGAATCTGACACCACAAGCAAAAGCAACAAAAGCAAAAATAAGTGGGATTACATCATACGAAAACATTTCTGCACAGTGAAGGAAGCTATCAACAAAATGAAAAGACAACCTACTGAATGAGAAGAAATATTTGCAAATCACATATCTGAATAGGGGCCAACATCCAAAATATATGCAGAACTCATACAATTCAATAGCCAAAAAAAAAAAAATCAATCTGATTTAAAAATGGACAGAAAATCTGAATAGACTTTTATCCAAAGAAGATGTCCAGATAGCCAACAGGTACATGAAAAGATGTTCTACACCATTACTCATCAGGGAAATGAAAGTCTAAACCACAGTGAGCTATTACCTCATACTAGTCAGAATGACTGTTATCAAAAAGACAAAAAATAGTGAAGATGTGGCAAAAAGGTAACCGTTGCGCACTGTAGGTGAGAATGAAAACTGGTGCAGCCACTATGGAAAAACTGCAAAGGTTCTTCAAAAAATTTAAAAAAATACAACTATCTTATGATCCAGCAATTCTCCTTCTGGGTACTTATCTAAAGAAAACAAAAACACTGATTTAAAAAGATATATGCACTACTATGTTTATTGCAGTGTTATTTACATAGCCTAGTTATGGAAACAATCTAAGTGTTCATCAGTGGATAAGTAGATAAAGATGTGTACACATGCACACACGCGCATGCGTGCACACACACACAGGAATTTTATTTATTTAAAAAAAAGAAATCTTGCCATTTGCAACAAAATGGATGGACCTTGAGAATATTATGCTAAGTGAAGTCAGTCAGACATAAAGACAGATATCATATGATCTCTCTTCTATGTAGAATCCAAAACAAGCAGGTTCATAGATACAGAGAACAGATTGGAGGTTGCTAGAGGTGGGGGTGGAGGGTGGGACAAATGTTAAAGAGTTATTAAAAAGAAAAAATATGTACGTATAATGGAAAAAAGATTGTGAATAATCTTATTAAGAAATGTAAATATCTTAAGAAAATTATGACTGATATTTTATTTAGAAATGAAAAAAATTTGAATAAATGATGACTGAACAATATTTATGGATGGAAAGTGTCAGCCATATAAAAAGGTAAACAATTGTAAAACCAGCTATGACTTACTTTTTAGAACTTGACAACATATTTCTCAAGTTCATCTGAAAAAAATAAATGATATGAATACCCAAAGAAACTTACAGAAAAATAAGGAGTTTCTTCTTCAACAGGTAAGAAAACACACTAATGATTAAAAAAATTTAAATCTAAAAGATCTATAACCTTTTTATTTTCTAAATGTATCAGAAGCTAAAATATATTTCATAATTAAAAAAATAATAAGGGAATTAATTAGTAGTTTAGAGAAAAGATGGAATCTAGAAAATAGAAATAAAAGATCTTGGAATGAATAAATACTAATAGATATATTAATACTGACACTAGGGAATAGTAGCCAAAAACCCTTTATGAAGTGGGTTATCAAATATGTAATATTAATTTTTTGCATTGCTTTGCAAAAAAAATCATGAAAAGTCTTCTGTAAAATATGCCATATAGACCCATACAAATAAGCCACAAGGACAGAAGCCTGAAGACCTGAGGAATAGACAGTGTCTCAGCCATGTTTCAGTGCAGGAAATTGAAACCAGTGTAGATATTTCTAGCAGAAAGAAATTTAAGAGAGGTGTTTTCAAAATTTTTGGAATAGCTATGGAAGTGAGAATCAAGGAGCCACAATAATATTCTTGCCTAGAGAGTGGCCAGGATCCAAATTTTGCTCTGCTAGAAACTTTGCTGTTAATGTCCCAAGTGCTACACATCCATGAAGCTGGTGAGTAAACAACAGAATGTGGAAAATGGGCCACTGCCAACATCCACACGCACTGGAGGCCACTAATCTTCTGGTTCCCGAGCAGGAAGGTGGCATCAACCTCCATGTCCATCTTTTAGAACTCATGCTTTCTAACTAAATGATACAACCCAATTCACTTTAAGGGACTAGGGAAAAATGCAGATTTTTATCTTCCCAACCACTCTGAACAGGAGAGTAAAATAGAGACTGAAAAAGCCTTTGTAAGCATGTAAGACTAAGAAGTTGCTGAAGAAGAAATATGAATGGTATATTTCTATAAGAAAAAAATGTTTAATTTTACTTCTCATTAAAGAAATATAAATTAAAGCCAAAATAAAAATAATTTTCTTCTAATATTTAACACTGAATTCTGAGAAGAGTCCAGTGGGATGAAAATTCCCATGCACTACAAAAGAAGAGTAAATCTATAACAGTGTATTGGATGGAGATTTGGCAGTAGGTATCTAGAGCCTTAAAAATGACTCCTTCCTTTAATAAAGCAATCTACTTCTAGAAATCTAGCTCAGGAAATAATGTGGTCTCCACCTTATGATCAGAAATATTGGTAATAGGAGCTTTTTTTTTTATAAGTATGAAAAATAAGAAAATAGTGCCCAAAAAAAGGGGACTAGTTAAATAAGTTATATTACTTCCATATAATCGCTTATAATAAAGCTTTGTAATGACATTGGAAAATGTTCATGCTAAGTGAAATCATATGGGACACAAAAATATAAAATATGGAGCTGTTTATTGACAAAGAAAGAATAATATTATTGTCTGCTTCTGTTCTCTAACACTTTTTTTTTTTACTTTTTATAAATGTCAGTGTCAAAAATAATTCATTTTTTTAACTCACCAATGTGCCTACCATTGTTCGTAGCATGGAGATTTATTTTATTTTATTTTATTTAAACATTGATAGGTTAATATATTGAGGAAAAGGAAAGTTTTGTGTACCAATAAAATCATTAATTGGATCTAAAGCAAAGCATTTATTTAATAGGGATATGAACAGAAACATGATAAAAAAGCTAGTTCATAATCAGCATGGACTTTGTTAATTCTCGTCTTTTTCTCAGGTATTGGTGTTTGCAAATTCTACAGGTTACTGTAATAGTAAATTGTTACTTGCTTTTTCATTAAATCACTAGGTTCAATGACCATTTTAGAAAAAGCTGTATGACTTTAGTATTTTAATTTTATTTATGGACTTTTCCAGAAAACTTAGAGAGACTTTCCTTTCTTTTTCCTTTCCCAGCTTTATTGAGGTATAATTGATAAATAAAATTATAAGATACGTTTGAAGTGTATAGTGTGATAATATGATTTGATACACAGTAAAAGGATTCCCATCCACCCCTCATTGAGTTAACGTGTCTTCACCTATTTACATTTATTTATTTATTTGTTTATTTATTGGTGAGAACATTTAAGTTCTATTTAGACTTTTCTAGCTACTTTTGTAAATCTGATTTTTTTTCCCCCAGATAGAATGCTAGTGATATTGGAGGTGGTAGTAGGAAGAAAAAGAAAAATCACTGGGCTAAGTGTTTTTTCAAAGTTACAGTTATGGTAGGTGGTGTGACATTCACCTGTGTCATTCTTGGTACCTTTGATCTTTATCTAGAAGAAAGGAGAAATAATGAAACACAGATCCAAGAATGCGGGGGGAATTCAACTTCCCGAATGTCAGAGAGAATTGAGATTTAGTAACTCAGGTATCCCTGGATTCCATTTGACCAATAGGAGATTCTCATTTGTAGAAGGGCATGCGGTATCTATGTGAACCAGCATCAGAGAATTTCATTTTGTCTAATAGCCTGTTTTTATTTATTTTACGGACAAGAGCAGTCCTCTCGGAATATGTCTTGGTGGGGAATGTATTTTGTATCTTTGGATCCTGACTGGCTGAAATGATCTGGTTACCCAAAGCTACCTCATCACACATCAGGGTGGGTAGAAAGATTTCCCCTCTAAGTGTGTGTCCTGTGGTGCATCAAATCTATCCTTTGCCACAAATTCCTCTGGGGAGTAAGAGATGCTCAAAACTACCCATGAGAACAAAAGGACAAGCCAGTGTTTGCTTAGCAGTGAAATGCAGGTTCACAAGTGGGAATCAAGACTATAGATTCTTGGGGCGCCTGGGTGGCTCAGTCGTTAAGCATCTGCCTTCGGCTCAGGTCATGATCCCAGCGCCCTGGAATCGAGCCCCGCATCGAGCCCAGCATCGGGCTCCCTGCTCGGCGGGTAACCTGCTTCTCCCTCTCCCACCCCCTCTGCTTGTGTTCCCTTTCTCGTTGTGTCTCTCTCTGTCAAATAAATAAATAAAATCTTAAAAAAAAAAAAAAGACTATAGATTCTTAGTGGGGTTTTAAAGGACTTCCAATGCTGTCCTGTGAAGAATTCAATAGCTGACTCAGGAGGGGGCAGGATGGCAGTATCATATCAGTAATTGTAAAAATAATGTCTTGGAGACACTGTTTCCTTTGCAAAGAAGTTTAGAATAAAAAATAAAAAACAGATACTGAGTTTGGAAATGTGTTTTGTGGTGGGACACATACTTCCAATGGGTCTCTTATATTTCCGCACATGATTTTGCAAAGCATTGATGTTTTTCTCCAAACTATCTTTCCAAGGATATTTTTATAGCAAACAGCTTTCAAAGATAAAGATAGTATCTCCCTCTGGGGCAGAGGGCAGATTTGTTCCCTGAAGGGTATGATAAGGATAATGTTTCCCCTTGGAGACAAATTTTAGGCAGGTTTGCTAGAAGCCTCCGAAAATCTCAGTTTTGTGAACTCTGGGTCCCTGGGCCGAAACCGCATTCTCTGCCTCACCCCCGTGGGACTCTGGGGGAAGAGGACTAATTTGATTATGAAGTTCATGCTGCCTGCTGTGTCATGAGTAATAAAGATCTTTGCCTCTGACCTACAATCATGTGTCTTCTGACAACATCTGTGAAGCTGTGGCAGGCTAATTGCTTAGCTTACAAGAGGAGCAAAATTTTAGTATCAACAATTTATAGTTATTAATTTTTAAAGATTTTTTTTCTGATGATAAAAACTGTATTTTTTTTGTGTCAGGAATTTGAAAAGTAGAGGAGATAGTTAAGAAGGAAAAAAAAAATCCATGATCTCCATACCTAGAGAAGGGTGATATTTTGATCTTAGCATAAATCTTAGTATCATTATATAGGTACATGCATCATATTATGTATATTTGCAAATGGCATAAATTGCATTCTGCCTGCCCCTTTTGTCCCCTAAAATTAGAATGAGTATTTCATTAATTTTTTAAGCATGATTTTGAATATCTGCCTAGTATTCTCTTTTATTGTAACTAAACCATTATTTACATAATCATTCTCTTATTATTGAATATTTAGGTAATTTAGAGCTTTTAATTATTAAAAATAAATCTACACTGATCATCTTTTCATACTCATAGTGTACTTCTCTTTTTTACATGTAAAAAAAATCTACAAGATAAAATCGCTAGGTCTCAGGAATTTTTCATTTAATATTTTTTCATGTGTGCTTTGGTTCTCTCAGGGCTGAGCTGGGAGTTCCACATAATCAGAATCTGCACAGGAGGTGGTTTCTGTAATCCTTAATTTTGTGAGGCTCTTTACTGGGTAAAGGCTTTTGTGGTTTACTTCCTTCTGATGGTTTGTTCCAGAAGTGTTGATCTGGTTTCGTAGATTCCACTGAAGTCATACTTTTCACCCTTCGGTTAGTGAGTCACATATCAAGGCTCACCCAATTTTTCTCTGTTGCTCTGGCCTCTGCTGAAGATTTCACTTCATCCTGTCAAAATAAAGGCACATGGATATGGGGTAGTATATTTACTACAGGATCCTGTCAAAATCTACTCTAGTTCTTAACATTTTAAATAGCTATCATTAAAAGGAGTTTGTCTCCTTGTGGCTTTAGAATGGATAAGTTGTTTCTTATTCTAGAATTAATGTCATAGTGAATATGCTTTACCAAATTATTCATTCTAGATAATACCATCTTTATTAAAAAACTACCAGAGAGGGGCGCCTGGGTGGCTCAGTCATTAAGTGTCTGCCTTCGGCTCAGGTCATGGTCCCAGGGTCCTGGGATCGAGCCCCACATCGGGCTCCCTGCTCTGCGGGAAGCCTGCTTCTCCCTCTCGCACTCCCCCTGCTTGTGTTCCCTCTCTCGCTGTGTCTCTCTCTGTCAAATAAATAAAATCTTTAAAAAAAAAAAAAAAAAAAAAAAAAAAACTACCAGAGAGTACTCTCATTTTGTATACCTCTCTGATGTCTGCCACATCCTCTAAAGTAACTTCTGTGACTTCTCTAAGAAAGTTGACTTATCATTTTGCTAATGGGTGGTACATCATGATAGCTTAGGTCATATATCCTAGAGGTCAAGTTTAGGCTCTAATAGGCAGGATCTAATTTTATAGTTGTATCAAATTCAAAATAACAGTGACTTTGCCTCTTCCCAAATCAGTATGAATGGCTATAAGGTCATGTGGCTGACATCATTTGGGGATAACATACTGCTGTTCTATCAGCAACTTACACATAAAGCTTAAATTAGATTTCCCTGTCCACGAAGTGATGAGCAGAAAGACAAACCACCTATTCAGCATTGTGTTTACATGCTCATATCTGAAAGGAATATAAATGAAGCAAATAATTAAATGACTACAAAAAGAATTGGATAAAAGCTCCTCTCTTCTTCTGACATTAAAATCATTGTAAAAAAACCCAGCATTCTGAAATTTCTGTTTGCAGCTTTGTGAAGAGGGTTTGGGGCCTTTTCAGGCTTCCAGCTTAGAGAAGATAAACAAGCAAAAATAAACAAGAAAACAAGATAAATAAATCAAAATAAACAAATGAAAAACTCCTGAGTAAATCATGAGGCTCCAAGTTGGGTAAAGTCTTTTTCTCCCAAAGGAATCTTTACTTCCCATGTGTACTTTATAAATGAAATTTAAAGATTTCTGGCCATTGAAATATAAGGAGCAAGAGTATTTCATCTTTGAATCCCAGCACTTGAAAGACTCTTGCATGTACCAGGCATCAAACACACATTCATGGGCTTAATGAATAAATTATTGTTCTGAATCAAGGAATGATGAATGAATGATGACTGTGTTTTCTCGTGAAGATGCAAAATGTGGATGCATGTGTCAAAGCAAACACTACATTGGACAAAGTTAAATAGGCAAGGAAGGCTTTATTCAAGAATATTGCAATAATGGAAAGGGTCCAGAACTCAGTCTGGCTCAGTTCCATTGAAACAAAAGGTGAGAGACTTGTCTTCTCTCCCCCCTCTCTGTCTCTCTCTGTCTTCTCTCTCCCTCTGTCTCCTCCCCCCACCCCTTGGCACTAGGGTGAGCTAGTATAAAGAATAGGGGAGGTTAACTAGTGGAATGTGTCCACCACGTTGAATTTTTCCTGAGTTTGCAAATGATTTTCTCTATGAGTAGTCTTGCTCTCTGGTACCCACAGAAATTAGGCTCCTACTTTCTTAAAAAAGATGTGTGATACAGGTTCTAATCTTCCTTGGTGATTACAGTTCAAAGGAATTTCTCCCAAATTCTTGATAAAGACAATCCTGGATCACAGTACTGGCAAGATAATTTTTAAAAATCTGCATATACCTCAAAGGGGGAGAGAAAGAATTTACCAGTTTTCTAAAGTAAATGCTCTCCAAAAAGGGAAGTTTTTTTTTGGTTGGCAAGAAGACTGTCTAAAGTTTAGTCAAGCTGAGGAGAATGTTAAGGGTTTCTTTGTCACATGCATCTTCTTAATTTGATAGAAATTGATTACAAGGGAATCCCAGAATGGGATACCTGTGAGCATGCCCTTCTGGCTTACACACTGGATATGACACAACTAATTGTTAGTGTTAACTAAGTGGATTCCATGAACCACCCTACGGCCTGAAGAGATATGAGAAAATCATTAAGGAAGTCAGCACCTACATTAAGAAAATTGGCTACCATCCCAACACAGTAGCATTTGTGCCATGTTCTGGTTGGAATGGTGACACATGCTAGAGCCAACATAACCTTGGTTCGAGGGATGGAAAGTCACCCATAAAGATGGCAAAGCCAGTGCAACCACGCTGCCTGAAGCTCTGGATTGCATTCTGTTGCCAACTGGTCCAACTGACAAGCCCTTGCGTCTGCCCCTCTAAGACATCTACAGAATGGGTGGTATTGATACGGTCCCTGTGGGCCAAGTAGAGACTGGTATTCTTAAACCCAGCACGGTGGTCACATTTTCTCCAGTCAGTGTTACAACTGAAGTAAAGTCTATTGAAATACACCATGACACCTTGAGTGAAGCTCTTCCTGGGGACAATGTGGGCTTCAATGTCAAGAACGTATCTGTCAAAGATGTTCCTTGGGACAGTGTGGCTGGTGACAGCAAAAACGACCCACCAATGGAAGCAGGTGGCTTCATGGCTCAGGTGATTATCCTGAATCATCCAGCCAAATCAGTGCTGGATAGGCCCCTGTGCTAAATTGTCACCTAGCTCACATTGCTTGCAAGTGTGCTGAGCTCAAGGAAAGGATTGATCATTGCTCTGGAAACAAGCTGGAAGATGGCCCCAGGTCTTGAACTCTCATGATGCTGCCATCATTGATATGGGTCCGGGCAAGCCTATGCATGTTGAGAGCTTCTCTGACTATCCTCCTCTAGGCCGTTTTGCTGTTTCTGACATGAGCCAGATGGTTGCTGTGGGTGTCGTCAAAGCAGTGGACAAGAAGTCAGCTGGAGCTGGCAAGGTCACCAAGTCTGCCCAGAAAGCTCAGGGGGCTAAATGAATATTATGCCCAATGGCTGCCGCCCCAGTCTTAATCAGTGGTGGAAGTACAGTCTCAGAACTGTGTCAATTAGCCATTTAAGTTTAATAGCACAAGACTGGTTAATGTTAACAGTGCATCATAAAACCTTCAGAAGGAAAGGAGAATGTTCTGTGGGCCATTTGGGGTTTTTTGTGTGTATGTGGCAGTTTTAAATTATTAGTTTTCAAAGTCAGTACTTTTTAATGGAAACAATTTGACCAAAAATCTGTCACAGAATTTTGAGACCCATTAAAACAAAAGTTTAATGAGAAAAAAATATATAACTATTAAATAACAAATCACTTATGTGTTATTTAATAGAAAAAGAAGCTTCATGCATGAAGTATTTCTGTCTTTAATCAGCTTAAATAAAAGATTAAACCCTTAATCTTTGATTTATTTATTTATTTTTAATCCCATCACTTCTGTTGGATGATAGCCATGCTGGACTGCAGCCCCTGCTGGTTAACCTAATTTCTGCAGCTTGTGATCAATCTGATGGTTACACAGTGATTTTTTTTTTTTTTTTAAAGATTTTATTTATTTGAGAGAGAGAGCACATGAGAGGGGGGAGGGTCAGAGGGAGAAGCAGACTCCCCGCCGAGCAGGGAGCCCGATGTGGGACTCGATCCGGGGACTCCAGGATCATGACCCGAGCCGAAGGCAGTCGCTTAACCAACTGAGCCACCCAGGCGCCCCTACACAGTGATTTTTAAAAAAAATTATTTAGCTTCTCATTAAAGACAGTACTGAGCAAAATTAATTGCTACTTTGAGGAATTACTGCAACCTGGAATAATATTCTTAATTTCAATAAGATACTCTGTTAGTTTGTTTAAAACGAAAACATGGAGGTTTTAACTTCTCTCTCTCTCTCTAAGAAATGAACAACCCACAGTAATTTCCAATAACTTGTAAAGTTTAGTTTTATTGAGCATTCTTCTGAATCTTAGAAGATTTGGCTTTTTGGTATTTGACTAAATGAATTCTTTCAAGTAGCAAGTAGTCTTCCCCTGACACTAGGCAGAAACATAGACATTTATGTCAGAATAGCCAGGAAAAAAGAGGTAAGGTTAAAAAAAAAAAAAAAAGGAGATGGTTATAGAGAATTACAGAGTAGAGGTTGTCTATGGCATTATTCCATTCTGTTAGAGGTTGCTTTAAGTTAATTACGCCACTGATTAGATAGCCAAGTGGCAGAACAACAACCATCACCTCACCCCCCATACCTACCTACTCCATCTACTTTGTTGGGTTACATTATCCATACTCTGCACTACACATGCCTACTTATTCACTGAGTCCCCTCAAATGTTGCATTTTTTAGCACAAAGCACATATTACAAAATCAAGGGGTAGCATTAATATGATTAAAAATTTGGGGTGACAAGATTTTGAATTGACATTCTCCTCATCTCCAACCCCCCCAAAAGCTAACCAACTAGACATAAATTCTTAGGAATACAGGACACCGTTATTTTTAAAACACCTAATACTTTGACGTTTCTAATTTTAAAGGTGAAAGATAATTTGCTCCTAAAATACTCATCAATATGTCTCTTTTTCTGTGCATCTCTACTTGCAGCATTTGATGATGTTATTCTGACTTGATTTTGAACGCCCAGTCTTCTTTCTTTTTATTTTCTGGTCGTATTGTCATTTTTATACTATGTGATTTATTTCCTCGGGTTGCATACACATTTTGACATAAAAAAGATCAGAAAAACAATAATCAATTCAAAAATCTTTTGAATCTTGGAACGTGACTCAGCATATTTTCAAAACCTTAAGGGTTTTATCATATTAAATTTTGGAAGTCAGTTTGTGAGATAGGAAAGTAATTATTGGTGTACCTGTGTATTTCTTCTTCCATTTATATAGGACCCTCGAGGCCATCCTGAAGGTGCTTAGTAGTTTGAAGTATGATGAAAGACATAGGGAACAGCATCTTTTTATGTGCAGGGATATCCTTGTAATAAAGTTGTACAGATTTTGGAAAGTCAAGGTTAAAGCTAATTTAGTGAACATTAGGGAGTGTAGCTTTCGTTAAGTCTTGAATTTTCATTCATATCATTTTACAAGCGGGACAGATAGCTCTGTGACAATTAGGCAAGAAAATGTATATGTTTTTGAGTGAGCTACTTATCAGAAGACAGTAAACATTTGTTTTATGAAGGACACATTGCTGTCAAACTAACATTTAAAAAGAATAAGTTTAAGAATGTCTCCCTTTTTAAACAAAGATGTGAACAGTGTCTAATTTCTTTCAACCCAAGGGTCTGATTTATCAGCATTGCCCTCATTAGTTGTTGCTGCTGTTGTTTTTCTTTAACAGTTTTGTTTGGTACAGCTTTCCAACAGCATTTAGAGAACTCTAACAAAGACAGTATATCTAGAAGAGTCATTTGCGGACATGTCTTCTGTTGCAAAGTCAGGCAAAGCTTTCATATATTTGCTGCTAACAATTAGTACTTACCCTGGTAAGACCACAAAACCGATTTGCTAGCCTGATATTTATACAAAGTTTCGACTCCAGTAAGGAACACACCTTGTATTGTTTATATTCCTTGGTTCTATCCTCACCCTCCCCACAAAATGCTCCCAAATCAACTTCAGAATAATTCTGCAAGAAAAGAGTTAGATGGGGATTCTATAAGCCCCATGATATCCATCCATTGAAACAAACAAACAAACAAACAAAATGCATGCTATTTATACTTCTTTCATGTTAAAGGAAATGGGCTGAAAATAAAAACATTGAGTATTTGTGAGATTTGCTTTCCTGAATTATGTAAACTGTCAGCTTCAATTTTTATTTGTTCTTAAGACACAATTTGGAAAGTATTCAAGGCCTATAATTTTCTTCTAGAACACCTTTCTTTAAACACATTGTATTTATTTCATTTTATATTTGTGGAGGTAAGATGCAAGATAAAATGAAGAATGGTAAAAAACAATTTTCAAGAAAAAAAATACTTGAAAATAATTCTTGAATAAAAAGAATTACATGTAATCAAAATTTCATAATGATAATATAAATTGATTTTCATTTATAACATATCTAAAATAAAGAAATTTACTTTTAAAATGTAAATTGGGGTGCCTGGGTGGCTCAGTTAGTTAAGTATCAGACTCTTGATTTCACCTCAGGTCAGGATCTTAGGGTGCTGGGATCAAGCCCTGAGTTGGGCTCTGCACTCAGTGGGGAGTCTGCTTGAGGATTCTCTTCCTCTGCCCCTTCCCCTCCCCTACTTATGCATGCACGTGCACTCTCGCTCTCTCTCTCTAAAATAAATAAATAAAATGTAAATTAAATCTGAATTAAATCTTTCAGAAGACAGAAATATTAAATTTGAGCAATAAAACTTTTGGACATTGCTGGCCACTGACACATTAAAAAAGCACAGTATAAAAATTTTAAGTGTTTTCGATAAGGAATTATAAGTATATATTTCTCACTTTCCAAATAAGTGTGACACTGAAAAGTTTCTCATATAGGATGTAAAATAGTCTACTTATTACAGATTTGGTTAGAGTTACAGTTTATATGATACATTTAAAAATATTTTGTTGCTGGTAAGCTTTATTTCTTTCCACACCCATATGCTGTAGGACATAGGCTAAGATATATGTCCTACTTGATTCTCATTTTCATATCCAAATTATTGCTACCACTACCTCCTCCTCATTCCTCAAATAAATGAATAATGATTTATTTGAATCCCATGGCATAAAATTATCCAGTCAACTTACCCAGTCACTCTCTTTCAATCACTGAAAATTTTGTGAAATTTTGAAATCAGTGAAATCAAAATTGTGAAATCAGTGAAAATACATGTTTCACTGTCTTTATCTCAATCCTACTTTTGTCCTTATTCTTTTTTTTTTTTAAAGATTTTATTTATTTATTTGACAGAGACATAGACAGAAGAGCACCAGCAGAGGGAGTGGCAGAGGGAGAGGGAGAAGCAGGCTCTGCACTGAGCAGGGAGCCCGACGCGGGACTCGATCCCAGGACCCTGAGACCATGACCTGAGCCGAAGGCAGACGCTTAACCATCTGAGCCACCCGGGCGCCCTTGTCCTTATTCTTATGGAGCTCACTATCCATATAATCCACCCACTTTCTCTGAGTTTTTATTAATGTTTTTACCTCCAATCTGATTTTCATTTTTACCCTAGTGACTACTCCCACAGGAGTATTCTCCAAATATTGCCATTACCAACAACCATACCATTTCCACTCTCTGAATTTTTCATTATCTTATTCTTTGACTATGCCCTATCTTTGAGACTCGCTTCCTCAAATGCATCAGTCTCATATTGTGACTCCACTACTCTCCTTTTGTGCCACTGTAATGTGTCCTCCCTCTTATCCCCACTTCTCTTCTTACCTAATTTAGAATCCAGTGTTTATCACTTTACCTCCGTCTTCACCAACCTTGCTTTACTCTGTTGTTCCACTGCCTAACCAAATACCTGTGAAATTCATATGTGTCTCCACATGTGCATCCAAACAGTTGAGTATAGCTGGAGGGAAAAAAATTACGGGAAACCTACTGATTGACATCTCTTTATTTAAGACCGCAGTACATCTGAGACCCGACTACATTTTCCTGGTTTACTTACTGTTTCTATTATTCCCAAGAACTTTCCCTAACCTTCTATCTCCCCCTTAATCCATTCTAAATCTGTTTTTCTATGTGTTTATTCCCTTGATAAACTGTTCTATCTTCCCATCTTTCCATTACCTAAATCTAACAACTCACCAGAATTCATACCCATATAATTTTTCTACATTACTTTTTTTCTTGTTGTAGTGCACTGAAAAGCTATTCAACACAGTGGCAAGAAGAAGTGATGACAGCAGTTATTCTTGTCTTGCTCCTAATTTTAAAAAAGGCAAAAAGGCTGTGTCTAATGTGTCTCCTTTGAGATTTTTATCTTCTATAGTTTTTGTGTAAATATTGTTAATTCCATTAAGGGAATCATTTGAAGATGACTTATAATCATATCTGACTGATTTCCTTCTCTGAACCTCAGTCAAGTGCTACTTGAGTCAATCATGATCATTGTTTCCTAACATATTCACTTCATTAGTTCACATATGTCCTGCTTTTGTTTATTTATCCAGCTTCTTAATTATTTTATCTGTTTGGATCAGTAAGAACATAAGAGCTACTACAAGTATTATGGAGATAAGGATTGCATATAGGAACTAGAGGTTACACGTATGTGTGTAGAGTTGGGTGAGAGAATGTCTGGATGGCTGTGGCCAAGAGATCAGAAACCGCTTGCTGTGGTTTTGATCTGAGGCACTGGAGAGGAGAAAGAAAACAGACAAATGGGGAAATCTGAGACTCTTCTATTACAAATATAAAAGGGGGTAATGGCCACATAGCTTCCAGCGTTTGTAGAAGTTTCTGTATCTTTGCAAGTTGACGAGTCATTCACCACTTCTGACCGCAACATCTGACAGCTACAAACAGTTTAGAATAATAATGGCTTCAATTTCATGACTGCCTTCACACTTTAGGCAGGTACCTCTTGTGAGCAAACTAAGCAAGATCCACATTGGGAAGGGAATTCTGGAAAATACTGGCAGAAGTGATGACACTAGGTTGAAGCAAAAAATTTATTATAATGTATCTCTTTGCCAATGCAGCATTCACACATGTCCCTTATAAATATATGTAATTTCTGAGTAAAGACACTGATTAAACAAATTTTCAGTTTTAACTGAGTGGAAAGAATTCTGTCACACAAAACTGAAGACATGCCAACACTCTCCCCAAAGAGGGAAGTGCAAAGACCCATAGAATCCCCAGATGATATTCATTCTTTTTTAGTTAAGTTACACTTTCCCTTTGATGTCCTTTAATTTAAACATTAGTTTGAGATTTAACCTCTAAGAACACATATTAGAGTTAAGAGAAGAGAAAAATGATTGGTTAATATATACAAATAATATCCAAGCAAAGAAGAAAATGCATAAATAATATAGCAGTTAATAAAGCAGTAGCAGACAGCAATTACAAGTTTCTTATTCCAATATCTGTTCTGTATCTGTAATCTGGTTATGGTGTCTCACCTATTCGGGCAACTCAAACTTCTTTATTAAAGTGTCTACACTAGTATTTGTCTCTCTTGTATTTGGTTACTGTAGTTTTCAACTCACTAGAAGCATAAGACATGGGATACTTAGAGTATTCCCAGAAAAATCTCATGGTTGCAGTCATATTCTAAGCTTATTCTTTCTCCTTGTGCAGTAACAACCTAATTTCCCCATCACAGATAGGATTAATCATCACAGCCCAGCAATCCTTTTCTTTGTGCTGTTTCTGCTTCCAGTCAGAAGGACCACTGGTTTTACTTGTTTGAAGTATTTCTTCCTTAGATTATAATAGGTAATAAGCAAAGCAAATGTGATTTCCTTGTTTTGTTTCCTGTAATTATGTATCATGGCTATGGTACAAAGGATACTACTGTATATTAGAGCATATACCTTATCTGGCAGAACAGTGCTACAATACCTCAAGGTGTTGTCTGTCATTCAGCTGGTGCCATGACAGTCTTCCAGAAGGCTATGGCATCTTTTTAATCAAGACAACTACTTCAGAGTTATGGGCAAAAATACTAAGATCTGTGAACAGTTGAGCAGGAGAACCTTGTTTTTTAATTTCTGTAAAATTAATTTCCCAGAGATACGCTTTGGGGTCTGGAATATCATGACAAAAATAAGGCATTCTATTAGCTCTCCAGATGATAGTTTGGGCAGAAGCATTAGTAATACTGAACATGAGTTTATACCCGGATATATTCCTATTCCAGAAAGTACAAATAGTTCCCCTTCAGCCAGGTGGCTGCATGGTCCCCTGGGAAATGATGCTATATCAGGGACTCAGGGTTATTCTCTGCTGATGATAAATTGTCACTGAAGACTGGTCTGATCGACTATATAGTTGGTAGTAAGTCATATGCCATGTAGCTTAGCCCATGATAATTTCTGTACTTGCCACAGTGAGTCGATTGGTTAAAGGCAAGGGTGGCTGGGGAAAGAGGCTCAGGGACATCAGCAGAAATCAGTCATTTTGTCTACATGATTTTTGACCGCCTCCTGTACTGAAGATATTGTTGGTGAATACATTTACATTAGATATAAATATCCTCACACTTTATGCCCATTCAGGGAGTTTCAACCAACATCTCTTCCTACATCTTGACACTTTTCATCTTTATTCTTTTGCATTTTTTAATTTCCAGACCATCCACTAGACACTACTCATGAATCAATGTATATCAGTATCTCTAGCCATTTCCCGTTAAGGGTAAGTGAACAACCATGTACTTTCCTTAAAGTTCTGTCACTGGGAGGTGTTCTCTTCACTACCATCTTTCAGGGCTACTCCCCAGTGGGGCTACCGTGCTGTATCCATTCACTTTTGAAAGGCGCAAATGTTTTATTATGTCCCACAAGGGCCTGCCAAACTCTCTATTCCAACATTTCTACTGTCACAGACACCTTATGTACCATGCAACTGGCTGAGTCATATGGCTGAAGTGACAAGCAGCTTTTACAGCAACCTGAATTTGTTGAAAAGCCTCCTTTTCCTCTTGGCCCTTTTCAAGTGATTCAGTAAATGTACTTAAGGAGCATGCAACAATGAAATATATGTTGCCTCTGAAACCCAAAGATGCCCATTAATTTCTATGTTTCTTTTGTTAGTGGTAGGGGATGTCACATGTATCAATTTGTCCTTTCATTTGGAAAGACTGCCCTACTGTGCTCGAGACTACTAGACCCTTGGCATTGCAGTGAAATAGCAAGTTCTTTAATTGTGTAGAATTTTCTTTCCACGCTTTGGCGCACATATATGTTTCACCAATGTCTAATTAATATGGTATCATCAATGTAGAAGACCAACACTTTGTCCTATGGAATGAAAGATGGTCAGTGTTCCTATAGACTACATTATGACCAAATGCTGGAGAGTTGCCATGTCCTTACACTAAGGTAGTAAGTATTCTCATAGACAGGTGAGAGAAAACTGAGTCCAGTGGTCTTTACTAAGAGGTAAAACTAAGCTGCTCATAAGATCCTTGGTTGAATATCAGATGCAGCTGGTAGAAAAACCAATTCTGGAATAGCAGATGGAATAGAATAAACATCTGATTAAGTTCATGATAATCCACTATTGGTCTCCAAAATGCATCTGTTTTTGTACAGACCATGTAGAGGTATTAAAGAAGGATATAATAAAGACCCTATCTTTGTAACTTTTATGTTTAAGGAATTCAGCTCTGAAATTCCTTCAGAATATATTATTGCTACATTGCTACATTGGTTAGTAGACCAATATATGTTGATTTCCACAGTACATTCTGGAACCTGGAAAATATGCATAGAATGGACAATGATATAACAAGTTTCTTCCTCAAGAGAACCTATTTTTTCTCCTACATTCACAGGGCCCTCGATCTTTGAATTTGTTAAATCTGGGAATTTTGTGAGGGATCATGATCTTCAGTTGTAGTGATTCAAGTTCACCAGACCTGCAAATGTGCAGGATTTCTTTTCCTTTACTGTCCATAGTTCTTGGTCACGCCACTTAGAAGAATGAAGAGGTAGACCAGAAGAAGAGTGGTGGGCAGCAAAGCAAAGTTTATTGAGCGATGGTACAAAGCTCCCATAGAGGGAGGGGACCCAAGAGGGTTGCTACCAGAGTCTAAATCTAGGGGTTTTTATGGGCTTGTTGGCAGGCTGTTAAATCTGATTAATTCTCTAGGCACCTGTTACCCAATCAGTTTTTTTAGCCACGTGCTCATCTACCTATCCAGTAGTTGTTCACATGGGAAAGGGCTCCTTTCAGAGAGGTGTAGAATCCTCTTAAGGGTGGTTTCCTCCTAGGGCAGGGCCCCTTGTCCTGACTGCCTTTCTTCCAACTATCCTTCATTACAAGTATTCTCTTTTCACTTGCATACATCAAGTAAGACATTAGTATACTGCCCATTTTTTTTTCAGACTTAGAAATTACTCATAACCAAATATTTTTATTGGTCAAACTGTTCTGAGAATGGCCCATTATGGTAACTATGCTCATCTTCTTTCTGTTTAGAGGCTAATGTGTGGCCCCTAGCATTCTGGGATCTCATCATCCCCATTAATGTCAGGGAGACCATTTTGATGGCATCCTTTTCTGCTCTGATTCCTGGGCTACAGATTACAGACACAATAGGGCCTCACAAGGATGCCGTTTCTCCCTGATCAATACATTTCTAGAAACCTCTATGAGAAAGGTATCCTCTGGGCCTTTATGTAGAAAATAATATAAGGAAGTAGGTTAGCAGAGAATCCATAATAAATCAGGTCCAGCATTTCTATCTCCCAAAGCCTTTTCATATTTTTTTCCTATAAAATACTAAGGAAGTTTTGACATCTCAACATCATTCAGTGTATTCTACCGTTGGGGTGCAGTCTTCAGAGAATCAACTGTTGGAGTCACTTCCAGCTACTCAGAGTAACACACTAAGTTTGGACTGTCTTGTTACCATACTCCTAATAATAAATTTAACTCCAGCCAAAATTATGTTCCTTCCAAAGTGGTA
The DNA here is from genome assembly GCF_002201575.2 of Neomonachus schauinslandi. NCBI lineage: Eukaryota > Metazoa > Chordata > Mammalia > Carnivora > Phocidae > Neomonachus > Neomonachus schauinslandi. The sequence continues at coordinate 22,475,054 of NC_058413.1, read as the reverse complement.
CAATGCCCTTAAGGTCCATTAAATATATATTCTCTGAGGTTCCTGCTTATATTATTTGGAAGAATCTTGCAGATCTTTTAGTGTTTTTGATATCTCCTCCTGGATCATATTTGTTCTTTTTTTCTTTCTTTCTTTTTTTTTTTGTATTCAATTTTTTATTGTTATGTTAATCACCATATATTACATCATTAGTTTTTGATGTAGTGTTCCAGGATTCATTGTTTGCATGTAACACCCAGTGCTCCATTCAGTATGTGCCCTCTTTAATACCCATCACAGGCTAATCCATCCCCCCACCCCCCTCCCCTCCAGAACACTCAGTTTGTTTCTCAGAGTACATAGTCTCTCATGGTTCATCTCCCCCTCTAATTTTCCCCCCTTCATTCTTGCCTTCCTGCTATCTTCTTCTTCTTTTTTTTTTTTTTTAACATATAATGTATTATTTGTTTCAGGGGTACAGGTCTGTGATTCAACAGTCTTACACAATTCACAGCGCTCACCGTAGCACATACCCTCCCTCCTGGATCATATTTGAATCTGGTTATAGACCTAGAAGGCGCTAGAGCTAATATGAGTGGGTCTTTAGGGAGATCAGCATTGTACTGTAGGGCAGCTATCTCAAGACAAATTATTTTAGGTATTTAAACAAGGAGGAGCTATCCTCCTTAGACAAGGGAGAAACTTATGCCCTGCTTTCACTTGTAAGAGAGAGAGCCTTACTGGAAATTTTGGGGTCAAGGTCCACGGTTTCATCAGAACCTCCCAATATCTCACTCTCCCGACTAGTAATTTCGCAAGCAGTGACTAAAATTTAGTCTGTGATTTCAGTTTTTCTTTATGATCCAGTCACCTGGAAGAGTTTGAGGCTTGGTTTTCAGAAATTTCAACCTTGTAGCTACAAGAGATCCGTGTTCATTTTTTTCTGTTTATACCTGGATTCTCTATAGTTTATTTATTTAGAAGAAAAACTTTATAGAGGTTGACAATCTTCCAGTAAGAGCTCATCCTTTGCTATAGAGAAGGAAAGGTGACTGATCATTTTAAATCAAAAAGAGAACCCAGTTGAGAATGGGTAGCCAATTTGGTAAGGATCAGTCTAATTCTGTTTTTTTTTTTTCTCCAGTTCTTAGAGCATAAGCCTCCAGGGCTTCTGACCAAGAATCTAGTTTATTTAGTATGGCCTCTCCTTCTGGCCCGTCCTGAACTTTAATCTCTTTTATCTTCCTAGCAGGGCGAGACTATCAAAATCTGTCTTTCCTATTTCACATGCCTTCCCTGAACTTCACATTCTATCTCCCTTCCTGTACAGCTGCAAATTTCAATTAATGCCCTGAGGGGAGAATTGCCATGTGTCAGGCCCAGTTAATCCACTCTTCTCTTTTCTCTTGGATGTTGACCACTGATGTTCTCATTTAAAAAAAAAAAAATCCTGATCAGGTCAGCAAAACTCCAGCTGGTTTCCCTGTGCCCCTGAAGTAGCCCTCTTCCAAGGGCCACACCCAGATTCCCAACCCAGATTCCTAACCTGTTGGGTGATGCCAGAATCAGAAAAAAATCTTCAGGCAAAATGCTCCATGATTATCCCTTTCTGTAATCTTGATCTGTCTAACCCATTGTTTGACCCCTCTCTGATGAATTTATATAGATTTTTGTTGTTGCATGTTTTGATATCACTTTACAAGTTTACTTTTTTGGAAAATTATTTGCCTACTGCAAGCTACTTTAGGAAAAAAAACAAGCTTTATATTCATTTTTTATTTTTTTTTTTTTTAGTGTTCCATGATTCATTGTTTGCGTATTACACCCCGTGCTCCATTCAGTACGTGCCCTCTTTAATACCCATCACCAGGCTAACCCATCCCTCCAACCCCCTCCCCTCTAGAACCCTTAGTTTGTTTCTCAGAGTCCATAGTCTCTCATGGTTCGTCTCCCGCTCCGATTTCCCCCCTTCATTTCTCCCTTCCTACTATCTTCTTCTTCTTCTTCTTCTTTTTTTTTTTTAACATATAATGTATTATTCTTTTCTGGTTCCATATGAATTTTAGGATTATTTGTTCCATTTGAAATAAGTTGATGGTATTTTGATAGAGATTGCATTAAATGTGTAGATTGCTCTAGGTAGCACTGACATCTTCACAATATTTGTTCTTCCAATCCATGAGCATGGAATGTTTTTCTATTTCTTTGTGTCTTCCTCAATTTCTTTCATGAGTATTTTATAGTTTTCTTTTGGTCAATACTTTCAGCATATTTTCCCCAAGTAGAGTCTATATTCATATCCCACTAGGATTACATGAAAGTGCCCCTTTTCCCTCAACATAGTCATCTAATATATTATTAAAAAATTATTTACTATTTGCCAAACAAAAGAATGGAAAATTGTCTTATAACTATTTTCATTTATCTTTCATATATTCAAATGAAATTGAACACTTTTTAATATTATTTACTTTTCATTTTTTTCTCCCCTCCTTCCTTCCTTTTTGTCCTACCTCCCTCCCTCTTCTTTCTTTCTTTCTTTTTCTTTCTTTCTTTCTTTCTTTCTTTCTTTCTTTCTTTCTTTCTTTCTTTCTTTCTTATTTCTTTTCTTTCTTTCCCTTCCTTCCTTCCTTCCTTCCTTTCTTTTCTTTCCTTTTCTTTTCTTTTCTTTCTTTCCCTTTTGTATTTCCATTTCTTTGAAAGCTTATGTTCTTTACCCAAAATTCTTCATTTTGATTGCTGGTTTGTTTCTTTTGATTTGGGTTTAATTTTTGCTTTTTAATATCATATGCTAGAGTTTTCTTTATATTACATATGTTAACAGTTTTCCATATTGTTTATTTATTTTTAAAAAATATTTTATTTATTTATTTGACAGAGAGAGAGACAGCTAGAGAAGGAACATGAGCAGAAGGAGTGGGAGAGGGAGAAGCAGGCTTTCCGCTGAGCAGGGAGCCCAATGTGGGGCTCAATCCCAGGACCCCGGGATCATGACCTGAGCCAAAGGCAGATGCCCAACAACAGAGCCACCCAGGAGCCCCTATTTATTATCTTTTTAAAGATTTTTATTTATTTATTTAATAGAGAGAGACAGAGCACAAGCAGGAGGAGCAGCAGAGGGAGAGGGAGAAGCAGGCTTCCTGCTGAGCAGGGAGCCCAATGCGGGGCTCGATCCCACGACCCTGGGATCATGACCTGAGCCAAAGGCAGACGCTTAATGACTCAGCCACCCAGGCACCCCCATATTGTTTATTTTTATTTTAGATTTCCTCCTCTCTCTCTTTAGATGTTGAATTTATCAGTGGTATCCTTTTACTCAGAAAATTGAATTTTTATGTTTTTTAAACCTGCCATTTTTTTCAATTATAGCTTGAAGTTTTTATGTCCCTTAATTCATCAATAATATTTTGTTACTGTGAGCTGCATTATGTATTTTCACCTACTACGTAATGATTTCTAAAGTAGAGAATCATTTTGTGTAGATGCGATCAATATTTCATGGACATTACATGGGTGTTGCACAAAAGCAATGTAAATTGAAACAAAGAAATTTTTTTTTAAGATTTTATTTATTAATTTTGAGAGAGAGAGAGAGAGCACAAGCAGGGGGAGAGGGAGAGGGAGAGGGAAAAGCAGACTCCCCACTGAGCTAGGAGCCCGATGCAGGGCTCAATCCCAGGACCCTAGGATCATGACCTGAGCTGAAGGCAGATGCTTAACCATCTGAGCCATCCAGGTGCCCCAAGAAATGTTCTGCTCTGTTATTTTATTTGTTTATTATTTATTTATTTATTTATTTATTTATTGGTTTAGAGAACTGAGTGTATGCGAGAAATCATTCTAGTGTATGTATGTGTTACTGCAAAGAAGTATATGGTCCAAAGATGTCATATTTTCCTACATCAACTTAATACATGCTATTCTCATGAGATAAAATTAATCAATAAAAAGCATCCACCAATTATGATCTTTCTGAAAGATGCCTTACTCATTGATCACTTGGAAATGGCCTGGCAGTCTCTCATCATCAGTTTTCCTATAAATAATTGGTAAGGGATTACATTGAAAATAATATCGATGAAAGATAAATTTCAAGGAAGTGCTTCTCTATACTGAGCCAATATTTTATATCTAGATATTGTATTTTGACTCATTTTTTTAACTTAGAAATGTATGAGCTCATGTATGGCAACTTCAGCGTATATTAAGGTAGGCTCTGTACAGTTAAAGTACCTTAGACTTAATTTAGGATAACATATCTGCTTTTACATGATTATTGTTTTAGAGAGACCCCCCCTTGAATCTTGAATTGGAGTTGGCCATAGGCTTTTAGTAAATATGATGCAAGCAGTGGCAGAAAGAGTGTTTGTACCTTGGGGTTTTTCTCTTTTGCTGGTTTTAGAGAACTCTACATGAACACACCAAACTAGCCAGAATTATAATGGGACATACGTGGTCAAGTTACCTCTTCACTTAGCTGGCATTGAGCCAGTTGCCAGACCTTGCATGAGGCTACTTTGACCAGGCTGAGCCAACCTGGCCTAGAGGAAAAAAAATCCCAGACCTAGTGAGCAATTATAAATGTTTGTTAAGTCACTAAGTTCTGGGTGGGCTGGTTTGCATCAAAAGCTGATACAGTGTTCTTACCAGGCAAATGCTTACTATGTTTCAGACACTATGCAATGTGCACATAGCATTAGAAAAATAGTTCATATATGTTAGGTTTTGCCTTGTTTAAGATTTCTTTCCTTTGAAAGAAAAAAAGCCATTTTGCTCTGCATATAAGATTCTTGTTAATCTCCAAAGCTGGTACTTTTCCTCTTACACTCAAAAAATGGACTCACTTCATACTTCCCTGATAAAATAGAAAATACCTCACAGAAACTTGTTTGAGTATACTTCATTAAAAACACCTTTGTACTTTTCATCCCTTCCACATATGATTAGGTGACAACCTCTAGTTAGACACATACATTGTATGATCACATTTATGGGATCTTTAGAAAAAAATTAGTAGTGATTGTCTTCATGTATTAGTACTTGTGTTTTTTAATGTTTTAATTTTTAAGTGAGGTTTTTTTCATCACACACATAATTAAACTCTTAGAATTTTGAAAAACAAAAAAGGTGGTCATGGATTACAAGTGAAAATTTAAAATTACACAAAGTCCCACATAAGGTAACTCTAACACCTATAGTGAGAATAATAATTTATATTTGATCCCTAAAGAGAATAATAATTTATACTTGATCCCTAAACTTATATTTGATCAAATTTATATTTGATCCCTTTGTCTGAAATTCTGGTGAGGTACTTGGAGCAAGGACAAGACTCTAATTGTCACAAAGTTTCAGATATCTCAGTTTTCACTTGTTTGTTTATGAATAGTAAAACTCTTCTTTTTCAGCCCTTAAAAATAAAGTACATTTATTGACATATCCAGTGGCTTTATAAGAAAAGCAAATAGCAGTCTTCCCATTCCTTCTTCATGATCTTTTTCACCTTTGCATCATCCCTCTCAAGGACCACACTCTTCCATCACTGTCACTGACCAACCTTATGGCGTGCTGCTTACAGATTAATTTGCCAAGCCATCTGTCTGATTTCCATAGTCTAAGTGTTGCTACATCATATGCCCTGGCAATAAACTGCATTCATTCAGTCAGGAGCATTAGTTTAATGTGTGAAAGATGCAGCAATTTGTCTGGAAATTCCAGCTGGCTTAATGCAAACATCAGCACCAGGCAGATGATTTTTGATCCACATAGATGAAAGTAATTCTCTTTTAATTATACTTATTTATGCTTTTCCTCTATATTTTATCACTTTATTACTACTATTCTTTGTTCTCTGTTTTTTTTTTTCTTTTTGATAATGCCATAGCATGGCAAAACCTTTTATCTAGTGAAATTATTAGCTGTTACCTCTGATAGAAAGTCACAATTTTGATGGGCTGATAAAACTGTGGAAAAAGGTGTGAAATTTCTGACTTAAACTCTTGTCCAATGGCTTTGAATATTGAGATTTTCATGATAAACTCAATAATTCAATGGATTTGGAGCTTTATAAGCATTACTATTAAACACCGTTCTCAAGTGCTAACTATTCGCTTTCCTTCTCAAATTATTTTCAACATAAGGCCATTTATTCCATGGGGATATGGTGGAAACCCCAGAAAATTCATTACTAGGCTACTCACTATTTGTCATCCTCAGAAATATTGAGATTCAGAGCTGGGAAATTTTTGTCCCAGTGACATTGTCCTCTGCATTGCAGAATGCTTAGAAGCTCCCCTAACATTTACCCACTGCATGCCAGAGACACCAACGACCCGGCGTGATAAATAAAAATGTCTGACTTATTGCTGATTGTCCTTTAGCGGAGCAACGAAATCACCTGAGTTGAGAGCTTGTGGTCCATTGGGTTAAAAGCTGGTTTAAATGTTGGTGAAAGAAAGTAACATTAAATGGGAAAGGGGTCGAGGAACATTGAAGAAAAGCAGAAAGCTGTATCCTTTTAGCTGAGTATAAAAATGTGAAAATGCACTGGGGATTGCTGTTTGATTTAACTAGTCACACTTACTCTGTACATGAGATGTAAAAGTATGTGTTTGTATATGCATTCAAGATCCCTTTTGAGAGCCAGCTTTTTTTTCTTTCTTTCTTTCTTTCTTTCTTTCTTTCTTTCTTTCTTTC
>NC_058413.1:22206448-22468369 GCF_002201575.2 Neomonachus schauinslandi | reverse complement strand
TCTTTCTTTCTTTCTTTCTTTCTTTCTTTCTTTCTTTCTTTCTTTCTTCTTTTCTTTCATCTTGTCCATTTTATTCCACACATCCTGTGCCCATATTCATTTTAGGTAAATAGCTTCTGCCTACTCATAAATCCCAGGCCCCAATGGGTATCCTGGTGCTACTCATTACAGTTTCTCCTTTATCTTCTCTGAATGACTCTGTCTTTATAATCTGCTTCCAACTTTACTACCATCAATAGCTGAGGAATCTGCAGTTGTATTCCCCAGTGGCTGGATTCCTAGGACCTGCCATCAGAATTTCCCTGAATGCCTATTAAAAATTCCAGTAAATAGTACTTGCAAATCAGCTGAGGGTTTCTCAGTCTTATATAAAGTTTCATGTGAAACTGTTTGCAGGGGCCACAATGTGCTTTATTACAAGCAACTGATGCAACCAAGCCAAGAATTCATTGTCTAATGATTTTTACCAGATACATAGATGTTCTTTGGAAAGCCCAAAAGTAAATATGCCTCCCCATGAAGCTGCCACATTTCTCTGGACATGTTTGATGCCAGGTGCCAGCTTTCACTAACCCATCAGATTGCTATGTAATTCGTGGATGCCTATGTCTGAAAGCATAACATATTAGGTGGTTTTGGAAAATGCTGTTCTAGTTATGAAATCAACTTTCTGCTGCAATAATTTCTAAATGTCTCCTCCCTCATTTATTTATTTATGCATTTCCTCAGTTTCTGACTTACTCCAAACTTATTTATTTAATCTTTCCATGTTTCAGGCACTCTTGAATACTATAGAGTTAAATGTGGAACCAAAAAGACATGCACCTTGCTGTCATAAAACTTTCAAGGAAGATATAAGTAAAAGTGTCAGAGAAGTAGATGAGGGCAGAATAAACAAAATCGGGGGAAGGGAGAGCACTTCTTTTCCTTTCTTCCCTTTGTTGATATCTTAGTTCAAAACAAAATTGATGTCTAAGCTTGGCAAAAGGATAAATAGAGTGTAGCCGAAAAATAAACCACAAAACATCATTCTGTCTCCCAAGGAATAGTGTACCCAAAGGCTTGAAAGTTATAAAGGGCATGACACATTTTTTTTTAAATGAAAGAACTTCTCTATGGCTAGAGTTTAAAGTGCATAGAAGGAAGTATGAGAAGGAGTGCATGGAAAAGGATAAACCACCAAATTATGGAGACTTTTATATTTTATGGAGGAGAATTTGGATTTTATCTTGAGGAAGATGGTGAGTCATGTAACTGATATGGGGACAGAATATTTTAGAACTCTAACTCTGACTGTTATTGATGGTGGATTGTGGAGCTTGTAAAACTGGAAGCAGGAAAACCACTAAAAATACTCTTTTAGTGTTCTTCATTATAGAGCAGTTCCAAAAATTTTCTTGCATGAAGTTCACATTTTCACAAATTATGTTCACCTACTGCCTGAGGTAAATGCTGTTTTCACCCAACTATAGACAAGTTTTGGACATCCTCATTTTTAAACATATTAATTTTAAAGGTATAATGTTTGCAAGGGTGTGAGGTCTTTTTTCTCAGCCCTGTCTTTTCTTCCTATCTGTGGGAAGCTCCACCATATATGACTTCTGGCCCATCCATTGCCTCCCGTGTTATGTCTTCTCCTTGCTATGGATGGAAAGGTCAGCTATGTAATCAAGGGAATCATATTCTGGACTTCTGTGCTAAACAGCACATTTCCCTCAGCTTTAATCCAAGTTCCCAAATACCAGATTTGGGAGAAATGAAAGTGGCATTTCCCTTTCATATGGTTTCTCCAGGTTTTCAATCAGTCTCATTTATTACTTGTTTCAAAACTCAGATGGTGTACTTTCAGACATTAAGTACTCAAATAGTTGACTTTACTTTCATTCACAAACACACACATACGCAAATAAACAGTTCTTTTAAATTAATCACCTGACTGAAAAGCTTTACTTACATCAACCATTCTCACCAATCCCATTAGGAAAAAAAAAAAGTCACCAGACTCATTTCTTATTTGTTTTGTAAATGTACATGAAATGTACATGTAGTGTATTATAAAATATAAAATGTTTGTGCATCCTTAAAATATGCAGATTTGTGGACTTTTTTTCCTTAGTCATTTTCCTGGAAACTTTTGAGTTTAAGGTTCAATATGAACAGTCCAGTTTTTTTTTTCAAGATGGAACAAAGTCACTTTTACTATCCAAATAAAATGGTAGGACCCTCACATAAATGCACTTAATCCTGAAAATGTAATTATGAGAACTTAATGAGAAGAAAGTCAAATTAATTGCTTTACTATTTCTTTTTTTGCCCCCTGATGTCCTTTAGAGGCCTTATTTTGATACTGATGACATTCAGTAAGACTAATTACTACAATTTTAAGCTGTTATTCATTTTTTTAAAAGCAAAAACATTGCTATTTAAATTCACTTTTTTTTTCTGTTTGGAATACATGACCAACATCCTTAACTTCTTATATGTGAACTGAAGCTTGATCTGTACTTATTTGCTACATTACCACTTGATAGATTCATCTTCTAGAATGCTGTGGTTCTTCTGTAAAAGGTATATGGTGAATAGCATTGGAGAAAATTGTGTTTCCTTTTATTCTTACAACTACAGTCTTCCTTGCTGTGATTACTTGCTCCCCTTTGAATTAGGGTGCCATCATGTGCCTCTCAAACATTCTTTGCTATAACAATTAAAAATACATAACATATGTGCTAAAGTCAGAATGCAAACTTTCAAGTATCATGATCATCCTTAAGCTTCATAATGGAGACTTCATGGTTGTGCTATTCTTCTGCTCCTGGGCGCTTTTCCTTGTTTTAAAACAAGTTGTCTACTTTTAGATGCTCAGTGTTCCACGTTCTCATTACATTTGTCATGAACTATGATGAACCCAACAGAACTTTTCAGTTTGACCATTCATCATTTCATTCGAGATAAAAAGAGCATCCCTAGAATGTTTGGATCTCTTTCCTCTGCCAGGAATAAATACCCTTTTCCAAATCTTGTGTTCCAGGCTTGTGTTTACTCATTTTTTTTTTCCATGTCTCAACATAAATGTTAACTCCTTTGTAAATTTGTACTAGAGTTTTAGCCTTACACTTACTTATGGTTTTTCTTCTGCAGTTTCTACCTTGGTCTAATTAATGATAATGCTTTCACAATACAATGCAATGACTTCATTGCAGGTCTGTCTTTTCTAGACAGTTAACTTTGTAGAGTATGATAGTTCTGTATTCTATTTTGAATTCAAAAGTCTTTGTATATAAAATGTGTAGACACTGTTTATTAGGGGGGAAAAAAAAGTACCTAGCCTTCTGTTACTTTCTACCAGATGTCTAGTATCAGGCATTGTGTGCCTCAAAATGAATGTGCTATTACTCTCAGGGATATTTATATTTGAAACCATAGCTCTAAACATATTTAATGTTACAATCTAGTCTTAGAAATGATTGTCTTGTAACCTTTACAGATTATTTTAAATGTCTACATTAAATTTGGAGTGACTTTATAATTGGTCCTTGTGAACAGGTCTCATTGACAGTAAATCCTTCCCTTCATATTTAATCCTTTGTATTAAAGCTTTTAAAAATGTTGTTTTGGGGCACCTGGGTGGCTCAGTCAGTTAAGCCCCCAACTCTTGATTTCAGCTCAGGTCATGATCTCAGGGTCCTGAGATGGGTCCTGGGTTGGACTCTGTGCTCAGTGGGGAGTCTGCTTGAGATTCTCTCTCTACCTCTCCTTCTCCCTCGGTCCTTCCCTCTCACTCTAGAATAAATAAATCTTATAAAAAATTGAAAAAAGTTGTTTTATCATTTAACACTGAGTAACAAACATTCCCCAAATCAAATGTTATCATTAAAGGCAAATGCCTGCAGAACCTGTTTGTTTGTTTGTTTTCCTCCAGTGTTGTCACTGAAATAACTAATTATTCTATCAGTTAGGATTGGTATAAATCAGCAGTTCTCAATCCCTGTACATTATGCATCATATGCAGTGTGTTGAGGAGAGGGTTCACTCTCTCCAGACCTCTGATAGACCAGAACCCATTTCATCATCTGTTGCTGTGCTGAGATCATAGGTCCTCATGTGAAGCTACCTCAATCCCAACCCTAGTTCTGTTGCTTATAGGGGGTCTGAACAAGGAAATCACTTAACTTCTTGTGCAATTATCTGACAATCAAGTGGGGACACAAATAGTACATCTCTTGTGTAAGTGTTGTAAGAACTAAACTAGGAGGGGCACCTGGGTGGCTCAGTTGGTTGAGTGTCTGAGTCTTGATTTTGGCTCAGGTCATGATTTCAGGGTCATGGGATCGAGCCCCGTGCTGGGCTCCTCACTCAGCAGGGACTCTGCTTAAGAGTCACTCTTTCCTTCTCCCTCTGCTCCTCCCCCAACTTCTGTGCTCTCTCTCTCTCTCTCAAATAAATGAATGAATGAATGAATGAATAAATAAATAAATAAATAAATAAAATCTTTAAAAAAAAAGAATTAAACATGGAAATGGATGCAATCTGCCTAAATAGTAGTTAATTGTTTGCAACCCCTTACCTCTGTCATGACCATTATTTTTGTATATTTTATTGTTTTCATCATTATTATTAAATTAACATTTTACATAGAGAAGATGAAGCCAAAAATTAGGTTGGAAGCCACTGGACAAAATCATTATTTAATCTATTCTTTTCTAGAGTAAACAATCTTACTTGAATTTGTACAGTGAGAGGCATATTTCACATAATTAAATGTATGGTTTTAGAATTTTAAAATATATTTTTATAATAAAACTCATGAAAATAATATTATATTTACAAAATAGAAAATGAATATTTTAAAATAAAATTAACATAGTATTAATTTCTATCACTTTTTAAAATATTTTACAATGGTTCAGTCTACTTTCCATGCATATACATAATTGATTATTTTTATTTTAATAAATTAGAATCATATATAGTGATTTTGCCTCTTGTATAAGTTTTTGGAGAATTTATTTTTAATTTTTCAAATGTTTGCTTATACTTTCATCATATAGCTGCAATATAATCTATTGAGGTTGAGGTAGTTGAGTTGTTTTTAAACATTTTATTACTACAAAGATTATGAGAGTGAGCATACCTGTAAATGAATGATGGTGTATTTTTATTTTTTGCTTATTTTTTAAAATTTTTGCTTATGTTAAAGTAGAGGAAAATCATATTCAAAAGGTTTTTTTTTCTTTTTTTATTTCATTTTTTTAATTAATTAAATAATTAATTTTAAAATTTTATTTATTTATTTGACAGAGAGAGAGATAGCGAGAGCAGGAACACAAGCAGGGGGAGTGGGAGAGGGAGAAGCAGGCTTCCTGCCAAGCAGGGAGCCCGATGTGTGACTCAATCCCAGGACGCTGGGATCATGACCTGAGTTGAAGGCAGATGCTTAATGATTGAGCCACCCAGGCGCCCCTGTTTCATTTTTTTTTAAATTAACATATAATGTATTATTTGTTTCAGGGATACAGGTCTGTGATTAAAAGGTTTTTTGGGGGGTCAATTTTATATTGCTAAATTGCTCTTCAAAATATTGTGTATTTTACACTCCTGTTTTCAATATTATAAGATGGGCATGCCTTTATTTTCATGCACCATCCAACATTTGATGCTACAAAAAAAAAAAAAAAAAAAGAGGAGGGTGTTCTTTGGATCCTATAGATGGAAAGAACAATTTAAAATAATAGCAAATTAATTAAATAGAGTGTCAATAAGCATGCTGCAGCAAGTATGATGCAACAGTTTTATCACAGAACAGTTTATGTGAAATAGCTATTACCTCAGTGGAGAAAACTATAGTCAAGAGCTTTTTAGAGGGGATAAATTGAGAAAAGGGTCAAATTGTCCTCTGTCAGAAGTTCTAGAACATTGAAGTATCAGGTACCAAACAGGATAAGGTTGAGGTAAAGATCAGGAAATGTTGGTGTTAACTGGGAGTTTACATGCAGAAAAAAGTGGCCCCACCTTTTTCTTCTTCAGCTTTGCACATCAATAGCGGGGTGGTTGTCCATTAGGTAGAGGATAAGAAGGGCCATCTCTAGAAAACCTGATTTGACCAGAGAAAGTACCTCTTTATGATGATATTGAGTGCCCCAGTGAAATGGTTGCCTCCCTGAACAAGCCTTTAAATAATGATGGCACCCATCAATTGACATAGCTCCAAGTAAGTAACTTAGTCCTCATCCTTAAGTTTAAAACGTTAGTAGATAATCAAAATAAAGACCCACAGAGAAAAATCCAATATCAGTCAGGTTCATATCAGGAAAGGAGAAACTGAAAAATGGGTTATGCAGGTTCTACAAAGCACTGGAATGGCCAAAAGGAAACACTGATGTCATACAGGGAACAGTGACAGAAACAGCTACCACTTCAAGGGCTGGAGTGAAAAGAAAGATGTTGAGGTTATGAGTACCTAGAATTTTGCAGGAGGCACTCTAAAGACTGAAGAGAGGCTGTTCCCAGTGAGTGTAAACTCAAGAGCTCAGGGCTGCTTAGAACTGGGACTCAGGTATCCAAAGAGAAGCGCTGTCTAGCTGCTGGGAAGGAGCAGAATGCGGATGGGTCTAATGTGTGAAAACAAAACAAAACAATAAAGGAAACCTGGACCAACTGTAGTTTCTAGAGTGAGGAGACATTGCCAAGGTGATGCTGAAACAAACATCCAAGGACCAAGGACAGTTTTAGTTTCTTCTTTTGTGCTCAGGTCCTGTTCCCTCTAGCGTCCCATAGTGGTGGGTAAAAGAACAAACCAGAATAATCAGAAAAGAGTGTAAAGGGGAGGTTCTGGAGCAGAGGGGGAGAGGGGAAGCCTAATAACTAGTACAAGATGGAACATAGCAGAAAAAAAAGTAATCCAGAAGGATAAGGGGAAAAAAAAAAAAGGAACTGGAAGATGCTGAAACAGAGCAAGGAAAAGACTTTCAAAATGCCTTCATAGAGCAAAAAGAGTTTTTATATATACATAAATAAGAAGATGCTAATAAAATTAGTGAAGGGGAGCAGAATCTGCTACCGTAAAATATGTCTCTTTGGCATTAGGATTATTTTAGGCTGATTATTTATTTTTATTTTTATTTTTTTATTTTTTTTTTAAAGATTTTGTTTATTTATTTGAGAGAGAGAGAGAATGAGAGAGAGCACATAGAGAGGGGGGAGGGTCAGAGGGAGAAGCAGACTCCCTGCCAAACAGGAGCCTGATGCGGGACTCGATCCAGGGACTCCAGGATCATGACCTGAGCCGAAGGCAGTTGCTTAACCAACTGAGCCACCCAGGCGCCCAAGGCTGATTATTTTTAAGACACACCAGACACAGGAAAAGCTCTGTAACCCCAGTCTTGCTTTTTGTATCAGGAAGAGAAGGATGACAATCATTAGAAACTCTTATCAGTGGAGAAGGCAATGATCTAAATCTGCATAACAACTTTACCCATGTTTACAGTGCTTTTCCTAATAGCCTCCCATAACTGCCCCCCCCATCTTCTTTTGTCTTTAGATGGAGATGATATTTAAGGTGGTGGCTTGGGACCCTTAGGGGAGTTACTTAGTTTTCCTGGGTCTCTCCTATATAAACATTAGGTATATTTTTGTCCTGCTAATCTGTCTTTTATTACTGGGGGGGGGGGGGGGGTCTCAGCCAAGGAGAACCTGGAAGGGTACAGAGAATATTATTTTTTCTCTGCTACATTAGTACGTATAAACAGGGTATCTATCCAAAATGCATTAAATATTTCTGTTTATTTTTAATGATTAAGTTGAAGAAGTTTCCCAGAAAGAATAATGAAGCAACAGAAGGAAAAGAACAAAAAGCAAGCAAGCAAATAAACTTTTATTTGTTTGGATAAATAAACAAAAGGACTTAGAACATAAATCCAAGAAATCCAAAATTAAATTGTGGTAATAAGGAAATTAGGGGTTGAAATTATCAAAGAAATAAGAAGAGAAAATGTCCCCAAATAAATTATCTGTTCTTAGTAGGTTTCTGAAAAATGACTAGTTTCTTCCATTCTTCTGCGTGTACTCTTTCTGACCTCCAGGGTTGTTTAATCAGTATTATCTATCTATCCATCTATCTTATCTATCTATTATTAAGCTTTTCTAATCTTATCACTTAATTTGTATATTTTATAATTCCCACCTTTTTACATGATATAATGTAAATCATATCTGCTTTATTCTCTGTTTTCTCCCCAGCTTTATTGACCAAAATCTATATATGTTTAAGGTGTATATCTTGATGATTTGATATACATATATATTGTAAAATGATCACCACAGTCCACTCTTAAGAATAGAGTATTTCTTCAAAACTTCCTCTAAGTCATCTTGATTACCTTGTATTCAGACCACAGATAGTATTAAAAAGATTTTGAAACATGGCTGATGTTTTGGAGTACCCCATCCTGTTGTTTTTCCTCTAAATTTCATCCTGGCTTGACTCTTTTGTTGTGACCTGGGGGAAAACCATTAACTCTCTAAGCTTCATCCTTGTCTGCAAAATTTGAAATTGAAACTGGGTCTCTGCTGTTCCTTTAACCTCTAACAGTCAGATTTCTTTTGTTAATGGATCATGTGTAGGTCACATTCTCTATGGAGTGCAAAAATATATCCAGGAAAATTAATAAAATATGGAATCAGAAATAACTAATGAAAGGCAAAGTGAATTATTCATAAAGTTTAACTCTGCAATGTACAGAGATAGTCATTCATAAATGAATGATCCCTTGTGGCAAATTATTAACTTAACTCCTATGGAAGGAGAATGGTATATTAATTGTTGAAATGCATTAATCAAATTGGAAACAAAATTATATGAAAATTAATATATGTAAAAGTAATAACATATTTTAATAGATAAATGGAATATATTAAATAAAGTGTTATTATTCTGGCTCACTAAGATTAAAATGTTTACCATTCCATTGTGCATTTATCTCTCATTTGAATTTTGGGACAAAGATAGTTGTTTACACTGGGGAATTGTTTTAGTCTCTTACATTGAAGCAGATTTTCATAACTATTATAAATGAATTGCTTTTTCCCTTTTATATATGACAGTATTTTTCTCCACGATTAAATATGATTTTGATTTATTTTTAAACAGAATTTTCATTGAAAGTTTATTTTTTTTTCCCTTTATCACTTGGAAAAGAAAGATAAGCAGGGAGGAGAAGGAGAGGAGGGACTAAAGGAGGGGAGGAGGGAGAGGGAGAGAGAGAAAGAAACACCATGATAAGAGACCTGGACATAAACCTTTGGCTCAGGATCTTCAATATTTTTGAAACTTAAAAAAAAAAAAAAAAGAAGAAGAAGAAAAAGAAAAAAATAATTTCTAATAATAAAGAATTTTATTGATCTTTAAAAATGCAAATACGCATTGGCCTTTAGGTGGTCTTCTTTCAGGGGAGATATAAAGGATGACAGGTATCAGAAGGTGGTAGCCAAAGAAGAAGGCACTTTGCTCATTACATTAAGGATATGGATTGGGGGGAGCTGTGAGGTTGGAGAAGATTCAGATTGGATTAAGATGTCAGTCAGGTAGAATTTTTTGCTAATTAGGAAATGAACTCTTTCCATTCTTCATCTGTACTTTGCTTTTAGAGAAACTATGTCTTCGCACTTTGGCCAATCCAGAACAAGTATCTCATTAGTGAAGAAGCAGACAAGGCACTTCCACATATGTTCTCCTCTAACTGAAAGTTGATTACTTGCAATTTATTAAAAATATTAACCAAATAGAAGAAAACATGTTTCAGCTAATTAGTTAAAAAGAAATATGCTTAATGTGCAACTAAGGATTTTCCCCTTGAACCTGACACTCTCTTATGGTGCAGAGCCACATTTGAAGTTGACTTAATTACCTGTCTTATTAAAAGTAGAAAGCTGTATTTTAAGGTCATCAGTATTCAGCAAACACACAGTTGCTATTGAGGTAAAGAGAAAAATTCACTTGGAGTTTCCATGTAAGTTAGTAAAACTCTTAGTCTTGGTGAATTCAACACCTGCTTTTCTATGATGTGAAATAATTGATACTATTTTAAAAACAATATGTTTACATTTTCTTTTATTCCTAACATATCCACTAGTATTTATTAGCACTCTGCTGGGTACTGTATTATAAAAGCAATATAAAAATAATCTTTACATAGCATATAGTCTAGCTGGGAAGGCAATGCACCCCCTATAGGTATATCAGAAAATAAAATTCTCTTTAAATTGAAGTCAGACGGGAAGCTCCTCCTGGAGGTACCAACATTTGCTCTGTGTAGCAAAGAAAACACAAAGCTTAGCTCATATGAATGATGGTGAAACAAATACAGGAATAAATTCAGCATATGTGATAGGATTGCTGTGGAAGAACTAAGAGATCAATGTCTTAATGTATCCAGCAGGAAGCCCCATTGAAATTTAGTAAAAGATAATTTGAAAGATTTCCCACAATTAAGTAAAGTTCCTATTATATAAGCACATATACACACACTCACACATACACACAAATATGCATGCACACATCTGTATACATAACCAGTGTAATAAAGTACTTTAAAGTACTTCCTAACTGCATGGACATAAAGCAGTTTGATAATAAGACTCCATAAGACTGCATCTGATGACAAAGCTGCATTGTTAGTTCCAGTCGCTGCACAGGTGAGCGTTTGGAATAATGTATTTTTTTTTTAAGATTTTATTTACTTATTTGAGAGAGAGCACGAGCAGGGGAAAGGGGCAGAGGGAGAGGGAGGGAGAAGCAAACTCCCCACTGAGCAAGGAGCGAGATGTGGGGCTTGATCCCAAGACCCTGGGATCATGACCTGAGCCTAAGGCAGATGCTTAACCAACTGAGCCACCCAGGCACCCTGGAATAATATAGTTAAAAACTATGGTAGAAAAGGTGAATCTCTCATAGACAAAGAAATGTATAGACCCTTGTTTATAAAAGTAATTTCAATACAGTATAAAATAGCCCTACAATGATAAACACTTATCAGATAGAGCCTTACAAAAGATGAATTCCTTACTTCCGTAATATCACTCGTCTTCAGAAATATCACATGTATTTGTATGCAAAGCATCATTTAGAGATAAATTTCTAATTCTATCTTTAAGTTTTACTCTTTTTTGTTGTCGTTAAGAAAGGAATTAAAAGGCAAGTTGGAAGGGCAAGTCTGAGTACAAATAGAAAAGAAACTTCAAGCAGATGAATTCAACTAACAATGTCATATAGTATCAAATAGTGTTCATAAAGTTTAAGCAGCATTCCTTACAAAATGGAATCAGAAGAGATGCTGGTTTAAATGAGGTTTAAATACAATAAGGTACATACATTTCTTTCCATGCACTTTGAATTGAGAAGGTTGTATTTTATATGTTAACTCTTGCCTTACTAAGTACAATAATCTAATTTCCTATACACATGTTCAACAGAATAAAAGGCTATGTGCATTCATAATGTATTCTGTAAAGTATTATCATCATATGGAATTTAAATGCTGAGCTCCTAATTTATATTCTTGCAACGTAACAAAACGCTGAATTTGGTAAATACATTAATTTTCTCCAAATGATGCAATTAGTCAAAATCTGCTTCTTCCTAAATTTTTCTTTTGAATGTCATGCACCTTTTACTTGTCACATTACATATTTGGGATCCAGAAATGCAGCAGAATTCATGAAATTGTACCGTGTACACAGGAGAGTCCATAAGTTGCTTTTTGGGATTTCATCCACTGAGGAAATGAAGAAAAAACCCGACAAATCATTTAGACTTTTACCTCCACTTTTAATAAAGACTCCAAAGATCAAAACCATAGCCCATGATTTCAATTATTAAATTTTAGATGACACAGGTGATAATTAGAGGGTTGGGACATTAAAGACAAATTGAATTAATAGAAACAGATGGAGCAACTGAGTACAGATATGCTGACAGTTCATACTCTTTACAAGTATTAACAGGACTGCAGTTTCTTTCGTAAGTGTCACCTGAGGGAACAGATTTCCATGAGAAGTAAGAAATGGTAAGGAGAACACTTTCTCTTTCTGTTAACCTTCTATGTAGCAACAAGAAATGATATTCCAAGGAGCGGCTGATTTATAACTATGGTGAATAGCTGTGTTATAGCTCATCCACAACTAAAGCATGCATATTCATAGATATGACAGTGACAAATGTCTTTGAAAAGGCTTTGAAAAGACACAAAGAGTAGGTGATCTTCTCTATATCCATAAGCCACAGTCTCAGTAACACTATATTCTATTCCAGAATCCTTGACTTAGCAACCTAGCAGATGCAGGGTATGGAGTTTATGTATGTGTATTTTTTTTTTTTCCTGAGGAATGCTATTTGATTTGATTTAATTTTTGTGACATTTTCTTCATCAAATTATAATCAGTGGAAAATTTGGTTGTGTAAAAAGTTCATAATCATCAAGGTGAAATGAGGAAATGAGCCCTCGCTCCACTCATAGAGAAAGCAAATGTTTCAGGTGGATAGTGAATGCAAAAAGTAGGTTACATTACTGCCTTCTCTTCCCCCCCCACATCATTTCAATACAGGTTATCTAAATCCAGTGTTTTAATTTTCAGAGGCATAGGATGGAAAGACAGGTTGTCTTTTCTGTTCAAATATGCTATTGAAATAAAGCAGCACTAGGTGCCTACAATATGGGTGGTTATCAATAGAAAGCTACTTCAATTTTCTAAATAGAACTTTAAAAAAAACAAAGATTACTAAGAATCCGAAGAAAATTCACTTGTTGCAGAGTGGATAGTGATATGATTTGCCTGTACAAAAGAGAACCATGTGAATAGAGAAAAAAATATATATATATATACATATATATATAATTAAAAATATATACAATTTAAATATATATATACAATAAATATATTGTATATATATACAATAAATATATATATACTATATATACAATTTAAAATATATATATATAAATATATATATATATATATATTTTTAAATTGTGCTCTTCTCCCAATTAATTTTATAAGTACACATAAGAAAATGCAATAGGCAGAAAAGAAATGGTGATTTTCTCCAATCTGCTCAACCCTGAAATTTCGTCAGTGGGTGACAAATGGACTCTATTCACAACTCTTTGCTTGTTGATAAAGGTAATCCACAGCATAGAGTGTTTCCAGATCAGATAATGTAACTTTATTGGTGCTGTACTTAGGGTATAAGAATATGAATTTGGTAGAGTCAGAATTAAAGCTGTCTTATCACAACATAGCAATACATTGGCATTCTAAATAAAGATAATATTGGTAATGTATACAAACTTGAACATTAACAATACACAAATGCCTCCTATCTTTCAGGTTCCTATTATGGAAGGTGAGGTTGATCTACTACCTGAAATACAACTAAAAGTTTTAGTACTTCTCATATTAAGGCCAGAATGTTACCTCAAATTACTTTCCTAAACACATTTGGTATCTCGTAAATTTCACAGAAAGGGGAAATAGAAAAAGTTTTATAAAGTGTAAGCTCAACTGTCATTGATAATGAAATTATTTCCCTTGAAGTTCCTGCCTATAAAGTTGTCTTGGGGAGAGAAATAAAAATAACACAGACTTTGGCTCACTGTATGTGGTTATTATTCCAATATTTATTAAGTTTCTCAGATTTACCAGACCGTACAGGAAACCCTAAGTACAGCACCAATAAAGTTACATTATACAGAAAAATGTAAAAGCTTGAAAATAAGTCTTAGAAGTCAGTAGTATAGATTGATACATGAGAAAAAGGGAATTAAAATTTAATAATCATCAAAATTGTGTCATCAAAATGCATATTTTCTACCAAATGCTGTGGATGTTCTACTTCTTTGTGTAGTTTATGAGAATATGAAGTTAAATTTGCCAGTTTCTATTCTCAATAGCTTGTGATAGGTAAACATAATATGTAAACATAATAAAATGGATTTATTGATAGAAATCTCTGAAGGAATATGGAAGTGAGTATGATTGACATTATCCAAGACAATCAAAGAAGGCATCCTACATAAGATGAGATCGTACAAAACTAATTGTGAAAAGGTGTTTACCAGTAGGAAAGGACTATGGAGACAGAGGTTACATTACAAAGGAATGGGACAGCAAGGTGGGTTTCAGCAGATACTCATATTTCAATATTCTGGAGGAAAACAAGTATTACAGAGAGAAAATAAATATAAGATTTCAGGGATACTGTTATAGAGTAATGAAAGTATTCTTCATTAGATTAGGCAGCCTAGGTCATTGCATTAAAAAAAATCGAATATACTTGCTTAGACAAAGAGGTGATCCTATTTTAGATGGATGGATACATGGATGGGTGAATGGAACAATGACTAGATTGATACATGGATATTTATAAATAAACAAATGGAGTGGAAATTGGATATTATCAATTAGTTAATGATGAGTAATTGAATTGTTTAAGGAGGGCAGATATATGAGCAGACATGCAATTTTGGGAAGGGTCACTCTGTTTATTTGTGAGGGACTTAAAAAAAAAAAAAGAAAGAAAGAAAAGAAAAGAAAAGATGAGAGCTGAGCCAAGAACACCAAAATTAAAGCCATGGAAATAACTTCAGGTTAGAGATCACAGAAGCCTAAACATAGAGTGGCATTAGGAAATAGAGAAGTCCTTTGTAGGACCTTTAGGACATAACATGCAGTGGAATTGGGGACTCAAACTGAAGTGAAAAATGAGGAAAAGTCTGACTAGCCATTTCTGGCCTGAGAAATTAGGAAATAAGTAGTGGTGACATTAAAAAATGTAAGAATAAAAACAGGTATGTTTGGGAAGATAACAAAACATAAACATTTTAGATGATCTCATTTAATCCTGACCATGGTCCTCTGCCTCTCTATTTATTTATTTTTAAAAAGATTTTATTTGTTGGGATGCCTGGGTGGCTCAGTTGAGTTAAGCGTCTGCCTTCAGCTCGGGTCATGATCCTGGGGTCCTGGGATCAAGTCTCGCATTGGGCTCCCTGCTCAATGGGGAGCCTGCTTCTCCCTCTCCCTCTGCCTGCCACTCCCCCTACTTGTGCTCTCTCTCTCTCTCTGTGTCAAATAAATAAATAAAATCTTAAAAAAAAGATTTTATTTATTTGACAGAGAGCACGAGTGGGGGGAGGGTCAGAGGGGGAGGGAGAGGTGGAGAATCTTGAAGCAGACTCCCCTCTGAAGGGGGAGTCCAGTCTCATGACCCATGAGATCGTGACCTGAGCCAAAATCAAGAGTCTGATGCTTAACCAACTGAGCTGACTGAGCCACCCAGGTGCCCTATATTGTCTCTTTAATAGATAGGGGAGTCTAATGCCCTCCAGCATCCAAGCTTAGACAGTAATAGAAAATGATTTGAAGCCTGTTTGATCTAGCTCCATATCTGTATTCTTTTCCTAATGTCTTGTAGGATGCACATAGAATAGATAACAATCTTTATATTTTTTAAGTTCTTTACAATTTGTAACTTTATTATAAAATTTTACCATAAATATCGAAAAGTATATAAAATCTGTAGGTGCACTTGAAGGAGTTATTATGTAGTAAATACTCAGATAATACTCTGGTTTGTAATAGATTATTGCCAGTACCTTAGAAGCCCAGTGTCTCCCTTTTCCAAACCACATGTTCCCCATCCAAAGTAAGGTAACCGCCATCCTGACTTTTGTGAAAATAGTAAAGATGCATTATTTATTATTGCCTGTTTTTGAACTTTGTACATATTAAATCATGACTGTTTATTTAATCTATTATTATCACACCTGGAGGATTCATCTGTGTTGTTGGATGAAATTCTAAGTTATGAACATAACCAACAATCTACCACTGATTGATATTTGGATTACCATGGATACTTTGTACTGTTCTTGTGGGAGAGAGATGCAAGATCCAGAAGTATGCACTTAGGAATGAAATTACTGAATGAAAGGATACATGCATATTTAATGTTATTAGGGGCTATCTTAGTAGTTTTCATAGTGGTATACAAATTTATTCCCTTAACAATTGTCAAGGAAGTTTTTGTTGATCTGTGTTCTCACTAGCACTTGTCATCTTATGCTTTTAAAATTTCTTTTGGTTAAATTGTGCAATAGTATTTCATTTTTATTTTAATTTGTATATACATGGTTACTGATATATTGGAACATCTTTTAACTTCTCCACAGACCACGTAGGTTTCCTTTTTGCTGAGAAGCTTGTGTGAGCTTTTTACTTTCTTTATTTTTTGTTTCAAGTTGTTTTTTCTCACTGATTCTTAGTTGTTTGAATATTATAGATACTGCTAGTTCTGTGTTCTGCAAATATTGTCTCTCGCTTCATGGTTTATCTTTTTTCACAATTTTTCATAGCATTTACTGAACAGAATTTCTTAATATGGTTAAATTTACCAATCATTTTGTTTTTAGTAGTGTTTTTCTTAAAGTTTGGTTTAAGAGTTTCTTCATTACTGGAGAACATTTACTGGAAAAGATATTCTTCTGTTATTTTTTCAAAGATTTTAAGATTTCTTCATTTACATGTTAGTCTTGAATCCAACTGAAACTGGATAGTATGAGGAAAGAATTTCATTTTCCATATAGACAGCCATTTTTTCCCCACATGAATAAGCAATTTTGCTAGCAATATTTATTGAAAATTCCAAATTCTCATGTTGATGTGCAGTTCTCCCACTTTTATGTATTTCCATATCTGGACACTTTCTGTCCTCTTGATATTTAGTATTTTTTATTTTCTGGTTTGCACAAATTGCCTTTTGGTTTCCATTATAATTGCTTATTTGACAAATGAGTTATTTTTGTTTGTTTGTTTATTAGGCATGGCAGTTTTCTCTTTATATTTCATTATTTGCTTCTAATTTTTTTTGCCTTGAGGTCAGATTATGAACTGTAATATTTCATCCTTTGGAATTTGTTATCACAGGTTTTAAATTTTGTGGTTCAATTTATATAAACTTTCTATGTGTGTGAAATAAAGCATATATTCTGAAATTTTTATTTCTGATATTCCATAGATTTGCATTTTTTTGTCAACCATTTTATTCAAAGTTTCTGTTTATTGCTTATTTTATAGGCTCATTCTATTAATTACTGAGAAAGTTATGTGAAAATCTCCTACTGTCATTTTTTTGTCTCTATTTCTCCCAGGAATTCCATTAATTTTTACTATACATGTTGTGGAGCTATTTATCAGGTGCACACAAATCTAAAAGTATAATATATTCTGATTTAATTAACCATGTTGAAGTAATCCTCATTATGCTTATAATAGCTGTTATAGGAAAGTCTATTTTGCCTGGTATTATTATAGTTACATTTACTGTGTTTAGTTAGAATTTGCCTAGTGTTTTTGATTGTTTTTATTCTTTTAGTTTTATCCTTTGTAGGTCTTTATGCTTTTAATGAGTCATTTGTAAGTAGTGTAGAATTAGGCTTTATTTACTCTCTTTTCCTTTCTTTTTTTTTTTTTAAGATTTTACTTATTTATTTGAGAGAGAATGAGAGAGAGCACATGAGAGGGGGGAGGGTCAGAGGGAGAAGCAGACTCCCTGCCAAGCAGGGAGCCCGATGCGGGACTCGATCCAGGAACTCCAGGATCATGACCTGAGCCGAAGGCAGTCGCTTAACCAACTGAGCCACCCAGGCGCCCTCCTTTCTTTTAAATCTATCTTGATGACACTTTTACAAAATTCCTTGTCCATTTATATCACACACAGTTATTGCATTTGAATTTCATATTTATGATGATAAAGTTTTACTTTTTATTTTTTTTTTATTTTGCACTGTGTGGTTCACTTGTTATGTTTCTTCTGGCCTTCACTTAAAAAATTGGTTATATATTTTATTTCTTATTCCATTTTTCTTCTGTTTACAATCAATAGGTTTTACAAAATCAAATTTGTAAGTACTAGATAAAAGAAGTTTGCATTTATTGAGAAACATAATGTTTATTAAAATGCGGTCAAGGACAGTAAGTTTTCATTTACTACAAAACTTCTGCCTCTTTTTTTTTTTTTTTAAGATTTTATTTATTTATTTGAGAGACTGAATGAGAGAGAGAAAGAGCACATGAGAGGGGGGAGGGTCAGAGGGAGAAGCAGACTCCCCGCTGAGCAGGGAGCCCGATGCGGGACTCGATCCCGGGACTCCAGGATCATGACCTGAGCCGAAGGCAGTCGCTTAACCAACTGAGCCACCCAGGCACCCAAAACTTCTGCCTCTTAAGTGTATCTTTCTTTCTACATTAAAATACAGACACGGGGCAGTTATTAGAGGCCATGATGAGATAGACATAAAGGTAAAAGTCATATTTTAAGAAAAGTTTTTAAAAGCCTGTGTCTTTGATGGCAACATGGAACTACTGTGTCAGACATGGGATTTTCCGTTTTGAAATTCTTACTATGTAGGAAAATAAAACACCCCCTTATTCACCAAAAAAATATGTCGCTGATACCACTCCCAATTGATACACTAAGGAAGACATTTGCATACTGAATTAATACTATTAAAGTTAGTTATTCATTTGTGTGTTCTGAGTTTCTTTTGTTTTACTTTCTAAGCGATGAATCATAACAACACTAAATTTGGAATCAGAGAGCTTACAATCAAATAGTGCCACCACAGTCTTGGGCCAGCCCAAATATCTGTTGTCTATTATTGTCTAAATCATTTCTGCCCCTCACTCTTGGTTCTGCCCTACGGAACCATGGTCTGTGTGGGGGGGGTTAAAGTTCCTTCACACTGACAACAGATGCTCACACGATTTGACTTGGCCAATGCAAAATGAAGGGAAGGTGACGTATGCTCTTTCACCAAAAGAACTCTAAGAAGCATCACATACTTCTGTCAGTGCTTCTTTTCCCGCACCCCCACTACCAAGACCAAAGCAATGTCCTAGATGTTCTTGCAGCTAGTTTCTTAGAATTCAAGTGTCAAAGCCACACATTTGATTAACCAGGAACCTGAGAGAAAAATGAACCTGCGCTGTTATAAGCCACTAAAGTTTGGATGCTGTTTGTTATCACACTTTGCTTTACACAGACTGACAACAACCTCCAAACCCTGCTTTGTGCAAGAACAATACTAATGCCTGATGTTCTACTTTCCAGGTCTGTGGTTGGAGCCTAATGAAATAAGATAGGCAGAAAATGATGTTGCCTAACATTTTAATAATATTTTGGAGCTTACAATATGTTGTTGCTTATCTTATTTCATTTTCAAGTCATCATTATGCAAATGTTCACAACTAATTTAGAGATAAAAAGTTATGCCAGCAAGATATTAGACTTCACTAACCTTTTGTGTTCTCACATTTCTGCTTACATTGCCCATCTGTTGCGGAATGTTGTCTACTGTTTCCATTGGGCCCTTAACATATTGACCATAGTCATTTAAAATTCCCTCTCAGAGAATTCCAACATCTGTGTCATATCTCTGAGTTTGGTTCTAAGTTTTCCTTTGTTTCGTCAATGTTTTTTTCTTACGATTTGGTATGCCTCTTCGTTTTTTGCTGATAGCTGGATATATTGTATCAGATAATAGGAACTGAGACAAATAGGCCTTTAATGTGAGAATTTATGTTAATCTATGAGTTGAGCTATGTGCAAATATTTGTTGTATCTGTAGGTCCCAGAGGATTCAGATTCCTCTAGTGTCCTTGTTTTTGTTTCTGCTCTTGACTTTGGGTTTTGCTATATGCTCTTTCAGGGAGAGAGTCTGTCTTACAGCTCTTTGGTAATCCACTGTTATTAGACCAAAGCCTTTTTTGTGCGGGGTATCAGGTATTGAGAAGAAGAAGTGTTCTAGAATATGATGATTATATCATTGTTTTTAGTGAGTTTCGTCTCTGGCTTGTGACAGCAAAAGTATTTGTTTTTTCACTAGTAGAGCATTTCTTTCTCCAGTCTGGTGAGACAGAAAGACTGCAGGGGGGCTGAGGTGAGAGCAGTTCCCTCTCTAGCTGGGACAAGGCTTTGTTGAAGACTTTTACCCTGGAGGGCAGACCTTTGTTAATGGAGAAGACTTTGGGCCTATTTCATGAAGATTGTTCTTTCTTTTCTCCTGCCAGGGCCTAAGGGGATCTTTCTCTGACCTTCATTTTGGGAACCTGGTAAAGATCCTTGAAGGTAAAGCCCGTGGAAAGATGGGACCCTCCTCATGCTGTGGCCCCACAAGTTTCTCATTCTCAGGGTCCTCAACATTCAACCTCCAGTGATTTGTTTAGTTACCAAACAAGTGATCCTATCAGTTTATGACTCCCCAGCTTCTGCTCCAGTTAAGTAAATTGTGACTCTGACCCTGGATTTTCCCCACTCCCGATTTTAGGGTGACAGTTTGCTCTGAAGGCTTAGTTCTTGATGAATCCAAGAAAAGTCACTGGTTTTCAGTTTCTTCATCATTTTCTTTTTTTTAATTTAATTTTTTTTTAAATTTTTTTAAAGATTTTTTATTCATTTGAGAGAGAGAGCACAAGCAGGGGGGAGGGGCAGAGGGAGAAGGAGAAGCAGACTCCCTGCTGAGCAGGGAGCATGACTCTAAGCCTGGCTGGATCCCAGGACCCTGATATCATGACCTGAGCAGAAGGCAGACACTTAACTGACTGAACCATTCAGGTGCCCGTCTTCCTTTTTTTCTTATGAGGATGGAATGATGACTTCTAAGTTCTTTACAGAGTATAGCCGAAACCAGAAGTCTGTCCCTAAACTTTGGAAGGCCTAAATTTTTCTCAGGTGTTTTAAGTGGCCATTTGGAACTTTTCTTTACATGCCAGAGTTTGCCTAATTATTAGATGAGAATGTTTCTTAGTTTTCCCTGTTTGAGGCATTTAGCCAATTTTCTGAAGATTTTGGATACACATTTATAATATACCTGTCCCTTGTTGGACTTGGCTTGCATTTAGAAGGCTCATATTGGCACACCGAAACTTTGAAGTGTAATTAGGTTCATATTAATTGTGAAAGCATAAAATGTATGTTTTCCTTTAGAAATGCCAATTATGTCTCTATTTACTTATTTATTGACATTTTTGTTTAGGAATAGGCTTTTCCATACCATGTACGTTATGGAACTGGGAAACTAAATAATTATCCTTTTAAAAAGCAGCATCCGAGTTAGTTCTTTCCCATGACTCAGCTGCAACTTATTACACATATTCTGTTCTCCACCCAGCCCCTCCCCATGAAGGTAACTTACCTTTAATTTGAAAAGCAGTATGGATGTTTTCTAGAATGTTCCATCCCCTGACTCTTTTCCCTATTTTCTTAGCATACCATCAGTCCAGCAATGCAACATTGGTTTAATTTGTCATTCCCTTCAGAACTACAACTTTTTGTCTTTGTCTCATTCCATCTTATTGTTTCAGGGAAAATGCCTTACCTTGTAGTTAATCAATAAATATTCTCAGCTATTGAATTTAAAAAAAAAAAAGGCAAGCAAACAACTCTTCTCAAATCTCTGAAACACACTTGTAGGGCTTTTTTTTTTTTAATTTTGCAATTTTTACTGAAAATTTATATTTTGATATCTTCCTTTGGATTCATGTAATTTGATACTCTTGGATATCCTGACAGTAATACATACTGAATAGTGATATTTAAAATCCCAAATGATATAAGGTGCATCTCTTTAATACAGTTCTTTCTGTCTACTTATAGGAGCCACTAGCCATATATGTATGTTTAAATTTTAAATTACTTAAAATTAAATAACATTATAAATGAATCCCTCATGTTACTTGACACATCCCAACTGCTCATGTCACTAGTAACTACCATCTTGGACAGTCTAGAGAACATTCCATTATCACATAAATTGAACAGCACTGCTCTAGATGAACCAGTTGATCTATAAATGAAACAATGTCAACTCAGTTAGAGTTTTATAATTTACATGAAGAACTCAGACCCATTTTCTGGAAAATGAAACACCAGAACTTCCATTTGAGAAGGAGAGAATGTGAAGATATCAAATGCGCTTCTCATTGACAAATCCCAACAAAAGGGGGCATAATACGTTATAGCCATAGGACAAAGTTATTTTAAACAGGGTATGACTCTCTAGCACTTTCTCTAGGGAATTTCAAGAAGCCCACAAAAAAACAACATGAGCAAAGATAAGATTCTGTGTCAGTGCCTTCAATTTTCAGTTCATTTTTCTTGCATCAGAATTTAAGAGGTTATCCTTATTATTTTAACAATTATACAAATCTAACATTTTGCCATTTTTTGAGGCACATAATACTGAGTAAATGGCTATGAAGTCAAGTATGATTAAAACTTTTTACTGTAAATAATAAAGTGAAAGGCTACCATTTTATTCATCTGAATCAAATTGGGAGGCTGCTCACCATTAGACTTTTCTTTAATCCTATGAAAGGAAATTTAGAATTAAATTAAAAGTAGAATAATATCTTCACCAATGATTAACCAGTATGAAATTTAGCCAAATGTACTAATTGAAACAGAGTACAGAATAGAGGAAGATCAACTCAACATTGTAAATGAAGATAAGGTGTATTTATACAAATCCTGTAATAACAGAATTTATGACTAAGTAACAGATGAATTTAGCAAGGAAAATGCACTCAAACCACTGTTAAAAAGTTGGTGAAGTGAAGAGTAAAACTGAAAATATTGTTTCACTGAAAAGAGTGGTAAGTAAATGCCAAGAGGCATAAAATGAGGTTAAGCAATTTTCTCTAGAAGAAATTGTGTGTGTATGTGTGTGTGTGTGTGCGTGCGTGTGTGTGCTTGCCTGCACACTGCGCAAGTATAAATGAAAAGGAAGTATATGAAATCAGGGAAACACTATATTGTAAAGTAATATTAGCAGAACCAGAGCCTTAGAAAATCAAATTGAGAATAATCTAAACAGATGAGAAATGAATAAAAAGGGTAATTGAATTCAAGATAACAGGAAATAAAAGAAAACAATTATAATTGGACACACAATGACGAGTGCCTGCTTTAAAATGATATGAATTAGATTTGAGATGATGAAAACATAGCCCGTAATGACCAAAATGAAGTGAAAGAGAATATAAAATGATGTTGTAGTATCATAATATCATAAGTGAATCAAAATATTATTAACTAAGATAAAGACCCGGAAATGAAGTGAATTGGGCAATGAACCAATGCAGAAAGCTTTAAAAAAAAGGGGAGGGGGGAGTTTGAACAGAATACATGAGAATGAATCCAAATTGAAATAACAGAAATGGATGATATATTTTTAGAATTACATACATAGATAGTGTTATATGTCTAAATAGTAAGAACTCTGATGCTAAAACTGTGCCTGATGGCAATAAAACGAGAATAAGATATTATTTACCCCAGAATAAACTATTCTCACAATTTGCTAAATATAAAATGTGATAAACAAAACACAAGGATGAAGGGCATTCAATTTAAAATGATTTGTGTTGGCAGAGTCAAAGCCTTACTTGAATACAGTAAATTGCCCTGGGAAAATATGAATTATTATATTAAAATATCCACTGGAACAATTTAGTAAAACAAGGAAAATTGTGATAAACCACAGAAAGTGAGGTTTTAGTATTTTCTAGAGATATTGTACAGCTGATAATATAAATTTTGTTAATCAGGCAAATACATGTATTTTTGGTTAATCTGAATTAGTTTTGAATTCACAATATCTTAATTTTCATTTACAGTGAAAACCAAAAAATTAAAGAGAAGGAAAGTAGTGAAAAATGAGAAAGAGAGAGAGAAAAGGGAAGGAGGGAAGGAAGGAGGAAGGAAAGAAGGGAGGGATGGTAGAAGGAAGGAGGAAGGCTGGGAAGGAGGGAGGAAGTTCGTTTCCTTTCCACTCAGAATTGATGTTAGAAATTTAAATCTGCACCCCTCACAACCCACCCCTGAGATATCCCTCCTGGATCCTTCTGACCAATTTCTAGACTTTTCACATGGCCCCATTATCAAGACTCTCCTTTGCCTCTGTCCTGTGAATTAGCATACATCTTTCCTCTATTGGATGCCTTTGTTTTGGGCTGCACTAACTCAACCTTTTAGTCTCCTCTCTTTGTTGCTGTCGTGTTGTTGCTGTTGAACATCCTCCAGTACCTTCCTGAGAGTGTCTACACAGGAAATCATTTTTGGCACTTATAATACTTATTTTCTGAAATACCAGATTCTCCCACACATTATTTGTGCACTCATAAACTAAGCTCTTGTTAAGTTTGCATATTGAGCAATGAAATATTTTAAAGTATTTAATATTCATATTTACTATTTTAAAATTATTCTTTACTTCTGGATCTGCCTTTAATCTTAGGCTCTCTGGATTGCAAAAACACTTAGAAATCTCATGGCAATAGTCCATCATTAAAAAATAAAAATAAAAAACAAATAAAAAGACTTGCAAGAGAGGAAAAGGATACCTTTGAAAACTGCCTTGCCATTTTTTTGCGGTTATTGCTAAATAGGGTGAAAGTGTATTATTGGTGATAATATAGGGTACTATTGCTTGGGTTATGTGATGTGATGGGCAGAGCCCATGCTGTTTCTGTAAATCACTGCCTCTCTGTCATTCAGCCTCTCTACTAAATAACTGCAAATAATTCCAAGCAACTTCTCAAAGTGACTCACTATCATCAGAAGCAACCTTCAATTTGGTGAGGATCAACATGGAAGTGTGGCTAGGAGTAGTGGGTCTGGTTAACATTGGTGTGAAACCAATATAAATATGTTTTGCTATAGGAGGGTGAATAAATTGGCTTATAAAACCCATAGTTATCAGGGAAGCTTAGGATAGAGTCACAGGAATAGGGTCTCAACTCTATAAAGTTAAAAACAAAATGAGGATCTTACACCCAATTTTCTTTAAAAAATAGGCTTTACAGAATTTTTCTGGGAGATAAATGTAGTGGAGTGGAGTATCCATTTTGGATGGACATTTGTTTGAATTAAGAGTCACTGAAGGTATGGACAACCTTTCTAAGACCCAAACCTAGTTTCCCCAATCGAAAAATGTACATAATATATATCTGTTTCAAGCACCATTTAAAAACACCAGTACATGTTACTAATTATTATTTGACTGATCTTTTTTATACCTTGATTTCTTTTGATTGTATGCTATATTTGTGACTTTAAAATATGATTCAAAACTTAATAAACATTTGCCTTTAAGTTCAGAATACCAAATTCATACTATCAAAAATACGCATCTTATTAAAAAAAGGGGACCTCAGCAATTATAATAATTTTATAGCCATCTAAAGCTTACTTAATATTTTAGAGCTTGTTTAGATGGAAATGATTTCTTAAATTACTTTTATAACTTAGAATGTTTTTTATGAATTATCTCTACAAATGTAAATAAGTGGTAAAAATCTCTTGTTTTTCTAAGTCCTACAGTGAATACATAACATGCATGTATGTAAATACATGTATATCAATACATATACAAGTGTATGTGTGAATGAATTTCTTATCCTATAAATTGCATCAATAATAGAGAATGTGCACTAATTTTATGTGTATATTTATGGAGAAAGTAAATTTTAAATTGTATACATCTAATAATGAAAAGAATCTATTTTCAAAGAAAATATGGTGTTGTAACTATTTGCAAGTATTTTAGAAAAAGGAATTATTAAAAAAATAAATTATTCAGATAACAGTTTGTAAAGTCTCCTATTAGGCAGATCCTTGACTTGCTAGGAATTACTTTGTATAATAAGCAATGCAATACATCTGCACTTCATGTTTTCTACTTGAGCATTTCACTAATGTAGATATTTATTCTTCTCTAAAAAAAAAATAAATGATAAGATTTAATGAATGCTAAAAACACAAATTACCGTATCTGGAGGCCTTTTTAAAACCCAAGCACTTTAGAGGTACAAATGGACCAAAATACAATGAAAGCCACTTCCTAGGATATCTGTTTGATATTCTAGTACCTGAGCACTATGTGGTAAGGCACAGCTACCTGCCACCTTGTGTTCATGTACTTTGTACCACTGCAGGATATCACAGTCCCACCATCCTGCTACCTTGGTAATCAGCGGTGATCAGGGAAGGGTCAGCATGTGGAAGGATACTCTTGTCCCAAATCAGAGATGTATATTTGAGAAGATTACTGTTATCCTGGTACTTTATGTCTGTTATTTTGAGCTTTTGCCACCTAGGAACGATCTGTATGACATTTTTCTATTTTGGTATTTTCTAGTGACCATTATCAAAAGGTTAGACAAATGTTTATAATTTGTATAAATCTAACAACACAATTCGGAGAAGTAGAAATATATATGATGGCATTAAAATAAACACATGTTCTCATTTAACACTGTTTACTGTGGTTTTTTGTTTTTTGTTTTGATGTAGTGTTCCATGATTCATTGTTTGCAAATAACACCCAGTGCTCCATGCAGAACATGCCCTCTTTAATACCCATCACCAGGCTAACCCATCCCCCCACCCCCCTCCCCTCTAGAACCCTCAGTTTGTTTCTCAGAGTCCATCGTCTCTCATGGTTCATCTCCCCTCCGATTTTCCCCCCTTCATTCTTCCCCTCCTGCTATCATCATCTCCTTCTTCTTCTTCTTTTCTTCTTTTTTTTTTTAACATATAATGTATTATTTGCTTCAGAGGCACAGATCTGTGATTCAACAGTCTTGCACACTTCACAGTGCTCACCATAGCACATACCCTCCCCATGTCTATCACCCAACCACCCCATCCCTCCCACCCCCCACCCCTCCAGCAACCCTCAGTTTGTTTCCTGAGATTAAGAATTCCTCATATCAGTGAGGTCATATGATACATCTCTTTCTCTGATTGACTTATTTCACTCAGCATAATACCCTCCAGTTCCATCAACGTCGTTGCAAATGGCAAGATTTCATTCTCTTTGATGGCTGCATAAAATTCCATTGTATATATAAACCACATCTTCTTTATCCATTCATCTGTTGATGGACATCTTGGCTCTTTCCATAGTTTGGCTATTGTGGACATTGTTGCTATAAACATCGGGGTGCATGTACCCCTTCGCTTCCCTACATTTGTATCTTTGGGGTAAATACCCAGTAGTGCAATTGCTGGATCGTATGGTAGCTCTATTTTCAACTTTTTGAGGAACCTCCATACTCTTTTCCAGAGTGGCTGCACCAGCCTCCATTCCCACCAACAGTGTAGGGGAGTTCCCCTTTCTCCACGTCCCTGCCATCATCTGTCATTTCCTGACTTGTTAGTTTTAGCCATTCTGACTGGTATGAGGTGGTATCTCATTGAGGTTTTGATTTGGATTTCCCTGATGCAGAGTGATGTTGAGAACTTTTCATGTGTCTGTTGGCCATTTGGATGTCTTCCTTGGAAAAATGTCTGTTCATGTCTTCTGCCCATTTCTTGATTGGATCATTTGTTCTTTGGTTGTTGAGTTTGATAAGTTCTTTATAGATTTTGGATACTAGCTGATATGTCATTTGCAAATACCTTCGCCCATTCTGTTGGTTGTCTTTTGGTTTTGTTGACTGTTTCCTTTGCTGTGCAAAAGCTTTTTATGTTGATGAGGTCACAATAGTTCATTTTTGCCCTTGCTTCCCTTGCCTTTGGTGATGTTTCTAGGAAGAAGTTGCTTCGGCTGAGGTCAAAGAGGTTGCTGCCTGTGTTCTTCTCTAGGATGTTGATGGACTCCCGTCTCACATTGAGGTCTTTCAACCATTTGGAATCCATTTTTGTGTGTGGTGTAAGGAAATGGTCCAGTTTCATTTTTCTGCATGTGGCTGTCCAATTTTCCCAACACCATTTGTTGAAGAGACTGTCTTTTTCCCACTGGACATTCTTCCCTGCTTTGTCGAAGATGAGTTGACCATAGAGTTGAGGGCCCATTTCTGGGCTCTCTATTCTGTTCCATTGATCTATGTGTCTGTTTTTGTGCCAGTACCATACTGTCTTGATAATGACAGTTTTGTAATAGACATGGAAGTCAGGAGTTGTGAGGCTGCCAGCTTTGCTTTTCCTTTTCAACATTCCTCTGGCTATTCGAGGTTTTTTCTGGTTCCATACAAGTTTTGGGATTATTTGTTCCATTTCTTTGAAAAAAGTGGATGGTAATTTGATGGGGATTGCATTGAATGTGTAGATAGCTCTAGCTAGCATTGACATCTTCACAATATTTGTTCTTCCAAACCATGAGCATAGAACGTTTTTCCATTTCTTTGTGTCTTCCTCAATTTCTTTCATGAGTATTTTATAGTTTTCTGAGGACAGATTCTTTGACTCTTTGGTTAGATTTATTCCTAGGTATCTTATTCTATAAATTGCATCTTCTAGTACTATGTTGAATAGCAGTGGTAATAGTGGACATCCCTGCTGTGTTGCTGACCTTAGGGGGAAAGCTCTCAGGTTTTCCCCATTGAGAATGATATTTGCTGTGGGTTTTTCATAGATGGCTCTTATGATATTGAGGTATGTACCCTCTATCCCTATACTCTGAAGAGTTTTGATCAAAAAAGGATGCTGTACTTTGTCAAATGCTTTTTCTGCATTTATTGAGAGGATCATATGGTTCTTGTTCTTTCTTAATGTATTGTATCACATTGATTGATTTGCAGATGTTGAACCACCGTTGCAGCCCAGGGATAAATCTCACTTTGTTGTAGTGAATAATCCTTTTAATGTACTGTGGATCCTATTGGCTAGTATTTTGGTGAGAATTTTTGCATCCATGTTCATCAAGGATATTGGTCTGTAATTCTCCTTTTTGATGGGGTCTTTGTCTGGTTTGGGGATCAAGGTAATGGTGGCCTCATAAAACGAGTTTGGAAGTTTTCCTTCCATTTCTATTTTTTGGAACAGTTTCAGAAGAATAGGTATTAATTCTTTAAATGTTTGGTAGAATTCCCCTGGGAAGCCATCTGGCCCTGGGCTCTTGATTGTTGGGAGATTTTTGATGACTGTTTCAATTTCCTTAGTGGTTATAGGTCTGTTCAGGTTTTCTATTTCCTCCTGGTTCAGTTTTGGTAGTTGATACATCTTTAGGAATACATCCATTTCTTCCAGATCATCTAATTTGCTGGCATAGAGTTGCTCATAATATGTTCTTATAATTGTTTGTATTTCTTTGGTGTTGGTTGTGACCTCTCCTCTTTCATTCATGATTTTGTTGATTTGGGTCCTTTTTCTTTTCTTTTTGATAAGTCTGGCTAGGGGTTTATCAATCTTGTTAATTCTTTCAAAGAACCAGCTCCTTGTTTTGTTGATCTGTTCTACTGTTCTTTTGGTTTCTATTTCATTGATTTCTGCTCTGATCTTGATTATTTCTCTTCTCCTGCTGGGTTTAGGCTTTATTTGCTGTTCTTTCTCCAGCTCCTTTAGGTGGAGGGTTAGGTTGTGTACTTGAGACCTTTCTTGTTTCTTGAGAAAGGCTTGTATTGCTATATACTTTCCTCTTAGGACTGCCTTTGCTGCATCTCAAAGATTTTGAACAGTTGTGTTTTCATTTTCATTGGTTTCCATGAATTTTTTTAATTCTTTAATTTCCTGGTTGACCCATTCATTCTTTAGTTGGATGCTCTTTAACCTCCACGTATTTGAGTTCTTTCCGACTTTCATCTTGGGATTGAGTTCTAGTTTCAAAGCATTGTGGTCTGAAAATAGGCAGGGAATGATCCCAATCTTTTGGTACCGGTTGAGACCTGATTTGTGACCTAGGATGTGATCTATTCTGGAGAATGTTCCATGGGCACTAGAGAAGAATATGTATTCCGTTGCTTTGGGATGGAATGTTCTGAATATGTCTGTGAGGTCCATTTGGTCCAGTGTGTCATTTAAAGTCTTAATTTCCTTTTTGATCTTTTGCTTAGATGATCTGTCCATTTCAGTGAGGGGGGTGTTAAAGTCCCCCACTATTATTGTATTGTTGTCAGTGTCTTTCTTTGCTTTTGTTATTAATTGCCTTATATAATTGGCTGCTCCCATGTTTGGGGCATAGATATTTACAATTGTTAGATCTTCTTGTTGGATAGACCCTTTAAGTAGGATATAATGTCCTTCCTCATCTCTTATTACAGTCTTTGGTTTAAAATCTAATTTGTCTGATACAAGGATTGCCACCCCAGCTTTCTTTTGGTGTCCATTAGCATGGTAAATGATTTTCCACCCCCTCAATTTCAATCTGGGGGTGTTTGGGTCTAAAATGAGTCTCTTGCAGACATCATATCGATGGTCTTGCTTTTTTATCCAATCTGATACACTGTGTCTTTTGATTGGAGCATTTAGCCCATCTACAATCAGGGTAACTATTGAAAGATAGGATTTTAGTGCCATTGTATTGCCTGTAAGGTGACTGTTACTGTATATTGTTTCTGTTCCTTTCTGGTCTATGTTGCTTTTAGGCTCTGTCTTTGCTTAGAGGACCCCTTTCAATATTTCTTGTAGGGCTGTTTTTGTGTTTGTAAATTCCTTTAGTTTTTCTTTGTCCTGGAAGGTTTTTATCTCTCCTTCTATTTTCAATGACAGCCTAAGCTGGATATAGTATTCTTGGCTGCATATTTTTCTCATTTAGTGCTCTGAAGATAGTATGCCAGTCCTTTCTGGCCTGCCAGGTCTCTGTGGATAGGTCTGCTGCCAATCTAATGTTTTTACCATTGTAGGTTACATATCTCTTCTCCCGAGCTGCTTTCAGGATTTTCTCTTTGTCTGTGAGACTCATAAGTTTTACTGTTAGATGTCGGGGTGTTGACCTATTTTTATTGATTTTGAGAGGGGTTCTCTGTGCTTCCTGGATTTTGATGCCTGTTTCCTTCCCCAAATTAGGGAAGCACTGCGCTATAATTTGCTCCAATATACCTTCTGCCCCTCTCTCTCTTTCTTCTTCTTCTGGGATCCCAATTATTCTAATGTTGTTTCATCTTATGGTATTGCTTCTCTCTTGAATTCTGCCCTCGTGATCCAGTAGTTGTTTATCTCTCTTTTTCTCAGCTTCTTGATTTTCCATCATTTGGTCTTTTATATTGCTAATTCTCTCTTCTGCCTCATTTATCCTAGCAGTTAGAGCCTCCATTTTTTACTGCACCTCATTAATAGCCTTTTTGATTTTGACTTGGTTAGATTTTAGTTCTTTTATTTCTCCAGAAAGTGTTTCTCTAATAACTTCCATGCTTTTTTCAAGCCCAGTTAGTATATTAAAATCATCATTCTGAACTCTAGTTCCGACATCGTACTAACGTCCGTATTGAGTAGGTCCCTGGCAGTCGGTACTGCCTCTTGTTCTTTTTTTTGAGGTGATTTTTTTCCATCTTGTCATTTTGTCCAGAGGAGAATAGATGAATGGGAGAACAAAATGCTAACAGGGTAACAACGTCCCCAGAATATATACTCTATACAAACACAAAAGACCTGAAACTGGGGGAGAAGAAAGGGAAAAAAAGAAAAAAGAAAAAGAAAAAGATAAAAACAAACAAAAACAGAACAAAACAAAACAAAAACGAATATGATCAAATATGATCAGGCTGGTGCAAAGTTCAGTGCCACACACTAGATTTTGGTTGTATTTTGGTCTGTTAGAAGAAAGTGCCTTCAAAATTTTAAAGGAAGAAAAACTTATACATGTACAAACATAAGGGTTAATATGTTGAAGGGATGGAATATGACTGTAAAGATGAAAATTATAAAAGATTTTATAAAAGGAATTGATAAGGTAAGAAGTTGTTTGAAAAAAGAAAGAAGAGGATTATAAAAAACAAGGGAGAGAATGTGATCAGGCAGGAGACTAGAACAAAGCCATTCACTAGAGATTTAGAGTATATTTTGATCTGTTAGAAGAAACTGTATCTCAAAATTTTAAAGAGAGAATGACTTATATATATATGCCAAAAATAAGGGTAACTACTATGAAGGGATAGAATATGACTCTAAAAATGAAAAATAAAAATGTTTTTTAAAAAAGGGATTGATAAGATGTTGGTTGAAAAAGGGAAAAAGAAAAATTCAAAAAAAAATAAAAGGCAGTTAAAAAAAATTAACTTTGAAAGACTAAAGAATCATGGTAAAAAAGCCATGAATTCTATGTGCAGTATTCCCCTAGCGCTGGAGTTCTGCCGTTCTCATTGATCGGTAAACTTGGTCTTGGCTGGCTGTTCTTGCTGATCTTCTGGGGGAGGGGACTGTTGCCGTGGTTCCCAAATGTCTTTGCCGGAGGTGGAATTTCCCCACCCTTGCCTGGTCCGGGCTAAGTAATCTGCTCGGGTTTGCTCTCGGGAGCTTTTCTTCCCTGCAAGCTTTCAGTACAGCTTCGGAGGACAAGAGTGAAAGTGGCGGCCTCCCAATCTCCACCCCGGAGGAGCCGAGAACTAGGGGCCCCACTCCTCAGTGAGCCCCCAGAGAAAAGCCGTCAGTCACTCCCGTCTCCCCGGTCTCCGGGCGCACTCCGTGCTCACCCCGCCTGTGACCGCGTGTTTCTATCTCTGGCACCCGACCCCGGGTGGAGTCTCCAAACCCAGCAGATCCCTGTGGTGCAATTCCGTGCAGCTCCTCCAGGGGAGGAGGGGGAGTCTCCCCAGATCTGCCACTTGTTGGGTCCCTGCTAGAGGAGCAGTGGCCCGACTGTGCCTTGGATCACGGTTTATGGCAACCCCGAGCTGAGAGCCCACGCCTTGGCTCTGTCCCTGCAGCTGACTTCCCTGCTCTGATACCTGGGAGCTCTGTCGCACTCAGGCACCCCCCGTCTTTTTGTGACCCCGAGGGTCCTCAGACCACACTGTTCCGCAAGGGTTCCACCCCCTCGCTTAGCCACTGGAGTGACGTCACTCAGCAGAGCCGACTTCTAAAAGTTCTGATTTTGTGCTCCGTGGTTCTATCACTTGCCAGAAGTGGCCGACAGAGGCCCCCTCCCCCGCCACCTATCCTCCTGAATATTGCCTTGGACTCACTTCTCTGCACATCCTACCTTCCAGAAAGTGGTCGCTTTTCTGTTCAGAGAGTTGCTGCTATTCTTTTCTTTGATCTCCTGTTGAGTTTGTAGGTGTTCAGAATGGTTTGATCCCTATCCAGCTGAGTTCCTGGGACCAGATGAAATCCAGGTCTCCTACTCTTCTGCCATCTTGCTCTGCCCCCCTGTTTATTGTGGTTTTAAACATGTTTCCTCATCATTTGCCATTCTTCCTTTTGAGATCTAGTGTAATTCCTTTCCTCTGGCATCTGATAATCTATTTCTTCTCCCTGTGACCATCTTCACACCTAGCTTCTTCTTTTTTTTTAAGATATTATTTATTTACTTGACAGGGAGAGATACAGTGAGAGAGGGAACACAAGCAGGGGGAACAGGGGAGGGAGAAGCAGGCTTCCTGCGGAGCAGGGAGCCCGATGCGGGGCTTTATCCCAGAACCCCAGGATCATGACCGGAGCTGAAGGCAGATGCTTAACAACTGAGCCACCCAGGCGCTCCTAATGAATAGAGCATTTTAGAAGTGATGCTTCATGATTTCCAGGGTAATATAATACATGGGCATGCATCTTCCCCCTGACTCTTTTCGGGATTTCTGTCCATGGACCCCAGCTGCTATGTTATGATAATGCTTATTTCACGTATAAAGTCTGAATATAGCTGCTTTGACCAACAGACTCAGCAAAAGCCCAGCTGAGAGCCAGCATCAAAAGCCTTCTTTAAACGAGGAAGCCTTTGAGATTATCCAGCCCCAGTTACTGTCTGACTATAATTACATGAAGGACTTCCAAACTAAAACTGACTAGCTGGACCCAGTCCACCCTCAAAACCATGAGAGATAGTAATAGAAAAGCCACTGTCATTGTATCCCACCAAGTTCAGTGTGGTGATGTTTCCTTTTTAACTTATTAAAACCTGGCCACTGTTCCATAGATAGAAAATACAGGGGGATATCAAATGCTAAGTGAAATAAAACAGTCACCAAAAGACAAATGCTCTATGATTTTATTTATATATGATGTGTCTAGAGTAGTTAAACTCCTAGAAATAAAAAGTAGAATGACATACACATGCCCATGTCTGTTGCACCATTATTCACAATAGCTGAGATAGGGACCCAATCTAAAAGTCTGGTGACAGATGAATGGATAAAGAAAATATGTTATATACATACAATGGAATATTATTCACCCTTAAAAAAGGAAGGAAACCATGCCATGTCCAACAGCATGGATGAACCTGGAGGACATTATACTAAGTAAAATAAGCCAGTCATGAGACTAGATCTCATGTTAAGTGTTCTTACAACAACAACAACAACAACAACAACAATAATAATAACAACAGCAACAACAACAACAAAATAGATGATGGTTTCCAGGGACTAAAAGAAGAAGGAAATGGGGAGTTGTTATTTAATGGGTATAAAGTTTCAGTTTTGTAAGATGAAAAAGTTCTGGAGACTAATGGAACAACAATGGGAATATAGTTCACATTTCTGAACTATACCCTCAAAAATGATTAAGATGATAAATTTTATATTATGTATATTTTACCAAAATTAAAATAATATTTTTATTGAAATATAGTTGACACACGTTACATTTGTTTCAGGTGTACAACATAGTGACTTGACAACTCTGTATAGCATGCTATGCTCATCCCAAGTGTAGCTGCCCTCTGTCACCATACACTGTTATTACAATACCATTGACTATATTCCCTCTGCAGTACCTTTTATCCCCTTATTCCATAACTGGAAGCCTGTACCTCCCACTCCCTTTCACCCATTTTGTTCCCCCACCCTCAGGCAACCATCAGTGTGTTCTCTGTTATTTTTAGTTCTATTCTGCTTTATTGCTTGTTCATTTGTTTTGTTTTTTAGATTCCACGTATGAGTGAAATCATATGGTATTTGTCTTTCTCTGTTCGACTTTTCACTTATAATACTCTCTAGATCCATCCACGTTGCTGCAGGTAGAAAGATCTCATTCTTTTTTTCTGGCTGAGTAGTGTTCCATTGTGTGTGTGTGTGTAACACCTTCTTTATTCATTTGTCTATCCATGGACCCTTGGGTTGCTTCCATATCCTGACTCTTATAAATAATGCTGTAATAAACTTGGGGCTACATGATTTTGATTCTGGACATTTTGACAGGTGTAAGGTAATATCTCATTGTGGTTTTGATTTGCACGTCCCTGATAATTGGTGATGTTGAACATCTTTTCATGTGTCTGTTGACCATCTGTATACCTTCTTTGGAAAAATGCCTATTTATGTCCTCTGCTCATTTTTAATCAGAATCTTTTTTTTTTTTTAGTGTTGAGTTATATACGTTCTTTATATATTTTGGATATTAACTCCTTATGGATATATCATTTGTAAATATCTTCTCCAATTCAATAGATTGTCCTTTCATTTTATTGATGGCTTCCTTCACTGTGTAAAAGTTTTTGAAAAATAATAATTTAAAAAGAGGGTTTTGGTATTACCTAATCTGAGAAAATATGGTGTAGAAATAAGAAAAACTTACCAAATTCTGATGGATCCAACCATTAGAATTTGGTATTTATGTAAAAGAAAACTATATAGAACCTTAGGATATTAGAATTGGAAGGAATCTTAGGGATTGGGCTCCCATTTTATATATTTAAGGAAAATTACATCCAGATTGAGTTAAGGAACTTGTTAGAGACTAAGTCTGAGTCCAAGATCTTTTTTTTTTCAATAAATATTAACACGGAGCACATCTATGACATATTTAACAGATGGCTTTACCTACAAGTGCAAACTACTGATTGCTATTCAGAACAGTAAACAGCCCGAAACAAATTTTTCTGCTCTTTACTTCAATGAGACCATGAAACTGCTTGCTTTGAATCATATTCTGCTGCTGCTTTTCCCCATGATACAGCAAAGCAGTCCAACCATATTTCAGCAGCAAGACTGTGGAAGGAATGAAAAATAAACCTTGATGAAGTCGTTGACGTGATGTCTCTTTTCCCACTCCGTTTGAATCATTCCACTGCTGCTGACTCCAGTAAAATGAAAGCTTCAGTTCCAGCCTTTATGGATAACTCGTAACAAAGTAGTGCTGCAAGAGAAAAATGAAAACAGTAACGAGTCTCAGACCATGTTGTTACAGCCTTGCTTATCATGGGAGGTGGGGCTGCTTAAACCATTAGTTAATGTTTTTTGCAGGCACTATTAGCAAAAGATTAAGGATGCAGATATATCATGAAAAACAATGAATTTCAATAATCATTCTAGTAGCTCTTGATATGCTAATAATCTCAAAGAATTTCTTCACTGTCATAGGATGCTACATATTTCAGATAAACTTAATTTCTTTTTCTTTTGCAACATACTAAATTAATCCTCTAAATGAAGATACTAGAGGAGTTCCATTTCAAGTTACAGCTAACCCTGTGACTTTTTTCAGTTCTTATACTGCTGTGAGTTTTCTGATTTACAAGTTGTTGATTCAGGTATCCTCTATTTATGATTACTCATATTATGCAAGTGAAGGTTGTTCTTGAATGCATATTTCAGATGTTCCTGATAAACATCAAGGAACTAAACTAAACTAAACTAAAACAATCCTAAAACAGAATAAATGGTAGTTAATATTAGATAAATAGTAGAATTTAGTCAGGATCATTTCAAAATAACAGAGAAAGTCACTTTGGATTAATAACCTTAGATGTGGAACGTTCTTTTAGCTGCATGTGCCTACAACAATTAGAGTATCTGCTAGCAGATGGATTTCCAGATTCTGTGGGTAGATTATACATTCTCTTGATAGAGACATTGATGGGGGACGAGGGGACTGGGGACCAAGATAAACACTCAAAAATATGTGTTCACTTGTTTGTTTGTTTCAAATATGCATTATGTGTGTGTGTACACACACACACACACATTAGAATATTACTCAGCCATAAAAATAATAAAAGCTTGCCATTTGTGACAACATGGATGGGCCTAGAGGGTATTATGCTAAATGCAATAAATTAGACAAAAATACCATATGATTTCACTTATATGTGGAATCTAATAAAACAAATGAACAAAACAATATAGAAGCAGACTCATAGATACAAGAAACAAACTGTTGGTTACCGGGGCGGGGGGGGGGGGGGCAAGAGAAATAAGTGAAGGGGATTAAGAGGTACAAACTTCCAATTATAAAATAAAAAAGTCAGGTGGATATAAGGTATAGCATAAGGAATATAGTCAGTAACATTGTAATAGCATTGCATGGTGACAGATAGACTTATGAGGATCATTTCATAATGTATAAAAATACCAAATCACTATGATGATGATGTATCCTATGATGATAGGATATTGTATGTCAATGATACTTCAATTAAAAAAAATCACTTCAAGCATGTATTTACAATGGAGTATTTCTTAATTATTTTGAAATGATTCTCACTAAATTCTACTATTTGTCTAATATTAACTACTAGTTCTTTTGTTTTAAGGTTGCTTTAGTGTCTGATGTTTATCAGGAACATGCATTCAATGGACAGGTTTGAGTCCTATAACCCGAGTAATCATAAATACATGTACTGGCATCAATTACTTGCAAACTAGAAGAGAAAGCTCACAGAGGTAGAAGAATTGATATGTAGTCAGAAGACTTGAGTATAAAATGCACCTCTCACACGTATCTGTTACATTTTCTTGGCTAATAATATAAAGCTCTTAGCCTCAATAGCTTCACTTTTGAAATGCTGGTAACTATTCTACCTGACATGTTTATGATAAATAAAATGTCCGTAAATATGCATTTAATTTATAAAAGATACCACAAAGATGTAAATGCATTATTATATATACCACAAAGATGTAAATGCATTATTATATACCAAATGCCAGGGATATTCTTCCTTATTCCATGGGTTTAGGGAGAGTATAGTAGACATTATCTCTAAGTACTTTCCTTTTTAGAACAAGTGACTGCCACTCCTCAAGCTGTCATTATAGTTTCTCTTAACTGCACAGGAAAATATCTGAGTTGTGTCTGATGTTATTTCTATTACGTTTTGTAAAATTAGAGAAAAACACATTCTTTTTTTTTTTTAAAGATTTTATTTATTTATTTGAGAGAGAGAATGAGAGAGAGAGAGAGCATGAGAGGGGGGAGGGTCAGAG
The DNA here is from genome assembly GCF_002201575.2 of Neomonachus schauinslandi. Classification (NCBI taxonomy): domain Eukaryota; kingdom Metazoa; phylum Chordata; class Mammalia; order Carnivora; family Phocidae; genus Neomonachus; species Neomonachus schauinslandi. The sequence goes on along the minus strand of NC_058413.1, from coordinate 22,430,239 downwards.
GGAGAAGCAGACTCCCTGCCGAGCAGGGAGCCCGATGCGGGACTCGATCCTGGGACTCCAGGATCATGACCTGAGCCAAAGGCAGTCGCTTAACCAACTGAGCCACCCAGGCGCCCAGAAAAACACATTCTTAGGTGTGAGACTGTTTCAATCACCTTGTGTGCCTAAGAGGACCTTCATGTCTCTGCTTCTTTCTTAACACCTGATATTTCTATAAATTCTGTGGTAACTTTGCTGTGAGCAGTTCTCTGTAAACCGGAACCACTTTGAGCGCAGCACATGTTTCAAATGGTATCTTTTTCTTAACCATGAAACATTTAAACTTTCAACAGAATCCACTAAGGTTTTTGTCATGTAATATCTTAGTGAGATAACCAATTTCCCGTCTCATGTGACTTGAATCACTCTGAACATTTTGGGAAATGTCTCTGATATAGTTCCAAGCCCTAGCAGCGGTTTTATTATTTTCATTCATTAAATAAATGTTTACAGGATTCCTAACATGTCCGATTGTTGTAATGGCCCTTAGAAACTGAGCAGTGAACCAGACAATTCTCTGCCTTCTTGAAGCCTTTATTCTAAGTGAGGATATGAGCAATGTACAAAGGTTAATGAAATAAATTTTTGAAGCTGCAAGAATGTAGCTGTTGTAGCACTCAATATATTTGAAATATAGAAACAAAATGAAAACCAAACCAAACTCAACAAATAACAGCTCTGGGCAATAAAATCCAGGCAAAAATATATGAATAACAAAGATCTTAACAATAAAGTCATCAACGTAAAGAGATAACTTGAGTGTCTTATCCATATAAATGTAAAATTGAAATGAAACAACTGGGGAATTATGGTTACAAAAGCACAAACAGAACACAGCAAAATTACTAGTGGAAATGGGTCATTTGTGAAGAAGGGGAAGATAGACATTAATATCTAAAATTTAAAACTGCAGTGTAAAAATCTATGATGACAGCCATATCTTTAGGAAAATTTCTTAGAATTTCAGATCTCATTCAAATTCATTAAATGTTCTTCATCTTTGGTTAAATTCATATATATTTAAGTTTGATGATATTATCTAAAATGTAGTATGTAGCACTTTCTTTCTAGTACTACTAGAAAAGTAGTACTTTCTAAAATTATTTCTATGGTATGAATTTATATATCTATATATCATATATCTCTCTGTATTATGTACCCATAGGGTGGTGACTATCAGAAAATATTAGTTGTGTTTATTTTTATGACTGAGTTTTTCTGTAGAATGAAGTAGTATTTGCACATAATCTGAGAGCATATTTGAAGTTCATAATTATGAATTTATAGTAACAAATTGTGACTTCTCCAGTAGCTCCTGCTATTGAAACATATACATGAAGAAAGAGTATAGAATATTTGAGTCTTGGTTTGGTATTTTGTTATGTGGGTATAAAAATTAAAAATACCAAGGTGAGTTATAGTATTGGCCAAAGTTTTAATGAAATAACAGGCTGAGGGATCTTAGCTGAAAAAAAATAAGGAAATAAAGAAGGATGAGGAATCATGGAATACAAGGAAACAGACTTCAAAAGACTATGTGTTCTGTAGATATGGACTGACAATCAAGATAGTGTGGAAGAAATACAATGCATGGTCAGAATGTTACATGATTTTATCAGTGATTACTGAGGTTAAAAAAAATTCAGATGATGACAAGATCCGGGATGAGGACAAAATGAAACCTAGCTGATCTAGAGTGACAAAGAAAGCAATTGCTAATGATGCGGGAGAGAGGAGCAAGAAATACAGTTTGAGATGACTGTAGTAGAAGGTGAAGTCACTGAGGATAATGGGTGTACTTAGTTGGGAGAGGAAGTTGGACAGGCACTTATATGTTCAATGAAAGAACACTGTGAAGAAGTTAGAGGAGGTGTCATTACCATTTCTCCTTGCAGATAGGCAAGTTGAAGTTCAAAGGAGATATGTAACTTATTCTGAGTAACTTAACTTATAACTAGCTAACCCAGGATGAAAGCTCTCATTTTCTAATTTCTACTATCTCATATATCCAGCAAGCTTAGAACTTCAGTACTTTCTTAGACTTATTATGTGAAAAGGTCTTTATACTTTATACACTTAATTATGTATGTAGAAGAGGCTGTCACTCCCATAGAGTGATTCAGGGCGTTGGATGGATTGGAGAACAAATATAGCATATTATCTTCTCTGTGGCTCCTTGTGCCCGATCCCCCATAAGATATAGTAATAAATTCAAAGTTAACTTTATAAAGCTATATTTTAATTGTAGTCACAAATTAAGTAAGGGCTGGTTAATATTACGGTGTAATCTCTCTTTAGTTCAGGACAAGCTCTGAAGCCTAGGAGCATAGAATAAGGACTTTGAATATAATGTGCCTGCCTTGTAGAGAAGTGATGTTGAGCAGAAAGTTTATGAAACATAGTGGCAATGCATTCAAACAAAATTCACAAATCAGACACTCAGGTCCAGGCAGAGGTTGTGGGGATCTAAAAATAGATGTCAGAAAGATCTCAGGGTATAGTGGGCCAATCTCATACAACCATACCATGGAGATATCATGGGTTCAGTTCCAGACCACTCCAATAAAGCAAATAGCATAATAAAGCAACTCAAATGATTTTTTTGGGTGTTTCCCAGTGCATATAAAAATTATGTTTACATTATACTTAAAAGATTACTTTTAACTTTGCAATAGCATTCATCTAAAACAATGTACATACTTTAATTTAAAAATACTTTCTTGCTAAAATATGCTAACCATCATCTGAGGTTTCAGCAAATAGTTAATTTTATTTATTTTTTATGTTTTAATTTTAATTTTAATTTTAATTTTTGTTAGTGGAGGGTCTTGCCTCCATGTTGATGGCTACTGACTAATCTGAGTGATTGTTGGGATGGCTGTGGAAATTTATTAAAATAAGACAACAATGAGGTTTGCTGTATTCGCTGACTCTTTCTTTTAAAAACAATTTCCCTGTAGCATGTGATGCTGTTTGATGGCATTTTAGCCACAGTTGAACTTCTTTCAACAGTCGAGTCAGTCTTCTAGAACCCTGACACTGGTTTATCAACCAAGTTTATGTAATACTCTAAATCCTTTGTTGTTATTTTAACAATCTTCACAGCATCTTTTCAGCAGTAGATTCCATCTCAAGAAGTCCCTTTCTTTGCTCACCTGTATGAAGCAATTCCCCATCTGTTAACGTTTTTATCATGAGATTGCAGCAATTCATTCACATCTTCAGGCCAGTTCTAATTTCAGTTCTTTTGCTGTTTCTACCACATCCGCAGTTACTGTCTCCACTGAAGTCTTGAACCTTCGATTTGTAAAAAAATGCAACATCTGTGAAGTGCAATAAAGCAAAGCATAATAAAGCAAGGGATACCTGTATTATTCACTGTAAATTCTGCAGGAGATTAATAGCGAGGAAAGAATGAAAGAGTCCTCTCTTTAATCTCTAAGATTAGCAGCTAACATTTATTAAGCCTACTCTTTCTCAAGTCAGGCACCATCCTAACCACTTCATCAGTTATTATTTACTTTTCAAACATTTTAAGATGTAATTATTATCCCATAGATAAAGAAAGTGAAACTCAGATGGTCAAGTAAGAATCAGAATCAGGCCATCAGGGTATAGATGTGCACTACTCAACACTGAGTAATCCTGTGGACTAGAAGCTTCATACCATTATGACATGATTTCATCTTCTTCAACTCCCAGCAGGTTAGATATTACAATCTTCATTTTATATTTGAAGAAATGGAGGCTCACAAAACTAATAACGGGTTAAGTCAGAATTCAAGATAGACAGAAAATGTCATTGTTGCCACCTTTTATGGGCTAAGGGATGTCATGATTCATTTAAATTTTAACACTATTCACAGAAATTAAGCATAGTCATATATCAGAAGAATGTTTTATCACATCTCTCTTGAAGGCAAATGTAATTTGCATTAGAATATACTATTGTCAGTTCCACTTAGGTCTCTGGATAGCATTCTAGTTGCTGCATGCTTACACTGAGTTTGACAGTATACATCAAAGGTAATAGTAAGATAAATGGCTGCAAGGGATTACTTCATTTTGGGGCATATAAAAGTAAAATAGAATGTCAGCATAATTTGGGTTATCAAACAGCGGGAATCTCACTCACCACATCCAGAATAAAAAGAAAACAATTGGCTGAGTATAGGAAAAAAAAAAAAGAATGTTCATGCTTTAATTATTGTTTAGGCTTATATATTATATGTTTAAAAAGGAAAAGAAAAGATGAAAAGTAATTCACTGCTATGCTGTTCACTGTGTTAGCTGCCGGCCTAGGGTATCACTCAGACACAATAAAGGATGGGGTCGAAAGTTAATAGCAGACCTGGCTTTGAGAACCGATAGAATTTTTCCCTTAGATTTTGTGATTTGAGTTGAAAGATTCTATTTTTTTTAAAGATTTATTTATTTATTTGAGAGAGTGAGAATGAGAGAGAGAGAGAGAGCACATGAGAGGGGGGAGGGTCAGAGGGAGAAGCAGGCTCCCCGCCGAGCAGGGAGCCCGATGCGGGACTCGATCGCGGGACTCCAGGATCATGACCTGAGCCGAAGGCAGTCGCTCAACCAACTGAGCCACCCAGGCACCCTTGCATCTTCTTGAGGCAGAGAAAAGGCAAGGCGTATCTCTATTGCATTTAGAATCTCTCAACTCGGGGCGCCTGGGTGGCTCAGTTGGTTGAGCGACTGCCTTCCGCTCAGGTCATGATCCTGGAGTCCCGCGATCGAGTCCCGCATCGGGCTCCCTGCTCGGCGGGGAGCCTGCTTCTCCCTCTGACCCTCCCCCCTCTCATGTGCTCTCTCTCAAATAAATAAATAAATCTTTAAAAAAAAAAAAAAAGAAGATGCAACCCACCATCCACAACAGCAAAGGCACAGATGACCAGCAGCTTCCTGCAGTGTTTAAAAAGAAAGGTCAGAAGTTCCATAACAGCATATTGGACTTTTCCAAGGAAATAAATATCACCTTCAGAAATGGCCCACCAAATCTAATAACAGGTTGTGTTTTTTGTTTGTTCCCAACGCTTATCTCCCAACTCCGTCAAAACATCTGTTGCATTTTTAATCTTTTTCCATGCCAGTTCTGCGAAACATCTTTTTTTTTCATTATTTTCTTGTTTGTTCTTTTCTTTTTTTAAAACAATAAAAACTCCAACAGAGTGCATTTCATTATGATCCGTGTAAAAGGCAACGCATGCCTTTTAAATCCTTTTTCAAAGTTAATTTTGCTTAACTTAACATTCTCAGATGACATCTCAGGTGCGTTCTCTATGCTTCCTTTAGAACCGCCGAGAGGGTAAGAAACATAAGCTTGGTACTTAGGACACAGAGCGGATTCTGCAGCTAAAGCATTTCCCAGTTATGATGGCTTCAGCCACATTTGTCTATGTAAAAGCAAACAATCTAACTCGTCACATCTGCTCCCTATTTGTCTTCAAGTCGCATCTGCTGACTTCACCAACAAAAACAAGTTGTGCTTTTTTTCCTTTGCAATTGGCATAGCAGAGTTGGTACAGACCTTGAAGCCTCTGAGACTCCTGCTTTCTCTCTTCCCTCCTAGATCATCATCAACATTGTCACATAAATCCAGTTGCAACTCCTCATTATGAGGACGGAGGACCCGGAAAGGGGAAGGGGAAATTACATTTTAAATAGTACTCTGTTTCTGAGAATTATTACTATTTTTTTTAAGAGATCACCATTACTTCTGAAACTTCTGATAAATTTACAATTACACATATAGTTAAATAACGCTTGTCTTTAATCTTCTCCGACATGTAAAATGTCAAATTAAAGAGAACATTACTCTGACGGGTATTCCTAGATAATTACTCTGAGAATAAAAACAAACAAATTTCCTAAGGGAGTTTCTCTGTACATGTTCTCTCTAAAACAGAATTGCTAAAAATACTACTATTTGAATGGGAAAAGTGGTATATTGATTTATAGAATCTCCTGTTTTTGAAATATAGTTTATTATTTCTACCAATATTCTTTAAATTATTGATATTCATATTTCATTTTTATAGTGTCCGTCCTGTATAAATTGTACAAATGCACACACATAATTTTAATTGAATCTTCAAAACAATATTGAAAGCTAAATATTATTTTCTGTGTGTACTGTGGAAAAATGTCAGGTTTAAAAGGTAAAGTATACAGACCAAGATTATATAGTTAATGGTAAAGCTGGCCTTTTGCTTCAGTTTTCTAAGTCCGTGTTCTTTTTGTCTTTGCCATAGTTTTTCAGGTTTAATTTTGTACAGTTACCTTTTTGTGCCTAATATGAAATAGTATTGTCAAGTGAAAATATAGCTGTGTTTTGCTTGTTTGTTGAGAAAACAAAATAGGTCCTACATTTAATTTAGGAATATAATTTTTTATGTATCTTAATATAATTAGATTTAACCTGAAATATTTTTATTTGGGGGCATTTTATGATTATGGCATAACTAAGAAGAAATACAAATGGTATCAAATAGAATGTGTGATGTAGCAAAGCAGTGCATAGAGTTGCAGCTACAAGAAATGGGTAAACTTTAAAAGTATGGGCTCTCTTGATATTTGTCTACTTTTTCTTTCCCCAGTAGTCTTTTCAGTTTTGTACACAAATCACTATGCGATAAATGGAGAAACTGATAAAATACAAACTCCGTAGATGACAGTAATAATAAGAAAGTCAACTAAACCTCAGTTCTATCTTGTTTCATCCTACACACATACATATACCACAGAAGAAACTTGCTCCAGTGCTTGACTTCTGTTTTTTCCTTTTTTTTGTATTTTGTATTTTTTTTTGCTTGTTTAACTTATTTTATTTTAGTACTGAGCATATTTTGGGAAATAATATATCATTATATATATTTTTAAATATGTATTTATTTGAAAGAGAGAGAGCAAGCACGTAGGGGTAGGGGCAGAGGGAAAGAGAGAGAATCTCAAGTGGACTTCCCGCCAAGCTGGGAGCCTGACTCAGCACTCCCTCCTATGACACTGAGATAAGAATGAACTGAGCTGAAATCAAGAGACTTAAACAACTGTGCCACTCAGGCACCCCTATATCATTATATTTTTAAAGTGAATGAACAAACATATAAACCTGAATGAATGTATGGATGGAGTGTTAGAACTTGTATACTATCTTAACTTATGAGAGGTTTATTTTTTCTCTTGGGTAAATGGTCAACAGGGAGGTCTAAGCAGACTTTTTATAAAAATTCATTATTAGAATTAATGGCCTCATTTTACATAATGATAAACATATATATAATTATAAAAATACTATATAATTATAAAATGGTATTTCATTTAATTATATAAAAAGAATTCAAAATAGATGTAACTGAAAATTTGACTCAAAATACTGTCATTGAACAATATTTAGGACCATATAATTTATTATCCATACTTGGACATTTTTAAATGTGAAAGCTTAGTCTTAAATAAAATAATATAATTTTTGAAAAAAGCTTTTTATTTGAACAACAAAATATTTTTATTATGTTGATGGCTTCCTAGAATAATTCTTTTCAAAAATTATTTTCCAGATGATATACACATTTAAAATATAATAACATTCATATATCATAGTATAATAAACACAAAAATTATTCATTACTAAATGCTTAAAATAGATAAAACATTTTTATAATTTTTCTTATAATTCAAATAGTTTTAATTATTATTTCTACCTCTCCTTTTTTTTTTTTTTTTTAGCTGCATCATCTAGTACTGAATCACTGGTATTTTTATTAAGTGTATTTTTTAGTTTCTGTTATTATTAATTTTTTTTTAAAGATTTTATTTATTTGACAGAGAGAGACACAGAGAGAGGGAACACAAGCGGGGTAGTGGGAGAGGGAGAAGCAGGCTTTCCGCTGAGCAGGGAGCCCGATGCGGGGCTTGATCGCAGGACCCTGGGATCATGACCTGAGCCGAAGGCAGATGCTTAACGACTGAGCCACCCAGGCGCCTCTGTTATTATTAATTTTTAAATTTGTTACAAAAAGTTGCATTTTATAGCTAACCAATTTGAAATGCTTGATACTCAATTGCTTCTCCTCTGTGGATGGTGATATTTTGACTTAAGGAACTATTCCTTCAACAGATACGCAGGTCTTGCTACCCTCATCACTAACACAAATATAGGATGTACATATTCCAATTTATTTGCATTTTGGAACATACATGTATATTATGCACACCTACATATTATTATATATACATAGACATATAATTGTAAGCTTTGTCAACTGTAGCTACTATGTAAACATATTGTAGCATCCCATTATGAGATTGTTTTTCTGTCCTCTCTTGGAGCTAGATTTGGCTTAGTGACTATGTTCTGGCAAATGAAACATAAGCAGAAGGGTTTTTTTGTTTGTCTGTTTATGATTTCCAACAAGAGTTTCCTTAAAGAGAGAGAGTACATGATCCCTCATCTTTATTTTTATTTTATTTTTTGCTATCATTTCAAAAGCCATATTTCACTATGAGATGACTTCCAGGATAGCAGAGCATGATATTAAAAAGAAATGTCCCTGTTGCTATTATTGAACTACTATGCCAACCTCTGACTGCCTATCACCTACGAGAAACAAAATTTCCTTTTGTTTATTTTGGCATTTTCTAATACATGTAGTCAAACCTGATTTTTTTTTTAAGATTTTATTTATTTATCTGACAAAGAGATAGAGAGCACAAGTAGGCAGAGAGAGAGGGAGAACCAGACCCTCCATCGAGCAGGAACCCCGACGCAGGGCTTGATCCTAGGACCCCGGGATCATGACCCGAGCCGAAGGCAGCCGCCTAACTGACTGAGCCACCCAGGTGCCCCTCCTGATTTTTATTTACATACATAACAAATGCATAAATCCCCTTTCATACACAGGAATAAAGTGATGCAAGTAGGGAGGGAAGTGGGTCATTAATGTCCAATTTTCAGAGATGTATTTTGGCAGAAGTAGCAATAAGAGGAAGGTGTACCACTATTGGTGCCAGGTTGGCAAATAATAGCCAAATCTTATTCCAGTAGCAGGACACTTATGGAGAAGTCAAGTGCAACCCCAGCTGCCTGATCTAGCAAGTTCAGTTCTTACTCTCATCTCTCTCATATTCCAGAACTGAGTTGGCCTTTGTATCAACGTTGAGATCAGAATAGGAACAAAATTTCTGTAAACCTTCTTGTGTAACCAAGCAGAGAAATACCAATTTCTGTCTGGTTTGGTAACCCCAATGAAGTTATATCCTGAAAATACTTGAGACAATTGCTGTTGGCCAACTGTTCTTATCTCAAATGCTTATTTCTCAATGACTTGAGGAGAAAAAAAAGAGGGAAAGACTGCAGGTGGAAGGAGAGTGAGCACTAGGGAAGGAAGGGAAAAGAAGAAGGAGGGGAGACTGTAGGCAGTAAGAAAGTACACAGTTCAGCTTTTGGATGTCTAATGAAGTTCACAATTGATTCTGTTATTTCAAAAGCATTGGTTTGGTTTCTCCTTACTTCCTGAGTGAGGAATGTAACTCTAAGTAGGTATTCTACAAAATGCCATGTAGTGATGAGCAAGTGGAAAAACTATATAATAGGGTTTAATTAAAAGTTTACTTTGAGCTGAAAGCTTTGCCATATACTAGTCTTGTGGCCTTTTACATGTAATCTGTTTTCTCAGCTGTAGGATACACATAATAATAATGTGAGACGGCAATAAATTGATTTCTTTCCTTTTTTATTTTTGGGGGCAAAAATCACACTGTGATAGACAAACTCTGAGTATAGAACTATAAGAATTAAAAAAAATAAATGAAATGAATAAATTACATATTAACATTTATAACTTTCTGGGCCTGAATGCACGACTGAGAACGTGACAAAATCTCATAAGATTGTTGAGAAATAATCAAAAATACATTTATAGATTGCACAAGATTTACCTAAATGCCCATTATCATTTTTCCTTGTTATTCTTTATTAGTTACTCTTGCTGCATCTCAGGAAATTTTGTTTACTAAAAAGAGTATGGTTCTATTTTATACCAAAGCATTGTAGTATATTCATGCAGGCTTTAGCGGGCTAGTAAGGGAATGTTTAAGTCATTTACAAATGTCTTTAAATGTTTTATAGAAGTGTTTTTGGAATTATCAATATATGGTATTGAAAATGGGGCTATTTCTATTTCTATTTGGAAAAATATAACATGTGTACTAATCAAGGTAGTCAAGTACTGAAATAAAATTAGTACAAAATACCTGTATCTTTAAAAGAGGTATTAGTCCTTTTTCTCATGAGAGAATGTTATGCTTTTATGTGTGTATGTTTTGTGTCATGCTTAAAATGTAAATGGTTGAAATAATTTTACCGTAAAATAAAAGCATGAGCACCTAAACAATCCCAAATCACATTGTATTCAGTGCTATTTATTTTGTCTCTATAGACAAATCTTTTTTTTTTTTTAAGATTTTATTTATTTATTTGACAGAGAGACAGCAAGAGAGGGAACACAAGCAGGGGGAGTGGGAGAGGAAGAAGCAGGCTTCCCACGGAGCAGGGGGACTGATGTGGGGCTCGATCCCAGGATCCTGGGATCATGACCTGAGCTGAAGGCAGACGCTTAACTGACTGAGCCATCCAGGCGCCCCTCTATAAGACAAATCTTATGGGAAAGATCTGACTTCCTCTGGGACCCATAAATGGGACTTCAGAATGTGATTAATATAAAAGTAGTCCCATGTGCTGGATCATTTCAAAGTGTTTATAAGAATACCCCTTTTCACTAATGTTTTTGCACAGCCATAATTCAGCCATGTGGAACACTGGGATTAAAAAAAAAAAATCACTACAGAAACTCCCTGTACGAAAATTTCTGTGCATACCAGAATGGTTAAAATTAAATAGACAAAGCCAAGTATTGGTGAAGATATGGAACAAAGAAAACTCTCATTTATTACTGGATAGCCTGTGAATTGTTACAATCTCTGATATAAAATTGAGAAACAAAACTTTATGCTATTGGAAGATAGTACAGGGGTTACACTGGGGAGAAGAGGCAAAGTAGCTTTTTGGAGGAATTATAAGGCACACCTCTAGGCTGCTGGTATATTGTTCTATTTTTGACTTGAGTGGTAGTTGTATGAATGTGCTTACTTTGTGGTGATTTATTGAAATGTATATTTACAATTTCTGTACTTCCTTAAATATATAATAACTCTCCATAGGAAAGTGTATTTAAATGCTTTTCTTGATTATTATTTACAAATATTTAGGATACGATTTTTTTACTTGTTATTTTGAAATAATTTTATATTTACAGAATCTTAACAGATTATTACAAGATCATAGAGTTTCCATATACATTCTCCTAGGGTCCCTAACATTAACATATATATACCTATAATATGATCATTAGAACCATAAAATCAATATTTGTACAACCATATTACTTAAACTACCAGTCCTATTCACATTTTAGTAGTTTTTCTACCAATGTCCTTTTATGCTAATGTCTTATTCACATTTATATTTTTTCTATTAATGTCCTTCTTTGTCTCTAACATTTATTTCAGAATCCTACATTGCACTTCATTACCATGCCTTCTTTGTTTCCTCTACTCTAGGACATGTTCTCAGGTTTTTTTACCTTTCATGACTATCACACTTTTGAATAGTACTGCTCAGGTGTTGTGTAGAAAATGGGTTTGTCTGATTTTCTCATGATTAGATTGAATACCATAGAAGTGTTATGCCCTTCTCGGTTCATCAGATCAGGGGCACATCATGTCTATATATCTTACTACTGTGGGTATTAACCTTGATCACTTGGTTAAAATGGTGATTGCTGACTTCTCTACCATAAAGTTGCCATTTTTTTCTTTGTAATTAATATGTATCTCAGAGGAGATACTATGATAATATGCAATTGTTGCTTTTCTATCAGAACTTTCACCTATAGATTTGAGCTTCCATTAATCTTGCCTGCATTGATCTTGTCAGATCAATCTTGCCTATAATAATTATTACTTTGGTGTTGGTCTAGTGGTGATTGTGCATTTCCATCAATAGTATGAGATTTCAAAATGAGGTGGAAAGAAAAAAAACATGAAAAATATGTGTTAGGTTTTTTTTTTTTCATGGAAATACACACTCCATATATTTCTAACTTTATCTACCTGTGAGTTCAAAATATGCTGCTTTTATTTTTAGACCTGCCTGCCTTTTTATGGTACGAACCCCATGGTACTCATTATTAGAAATGAATCACCTCCAGGTGATTTGGAGATATATCAGAGGGTCCCATGGCACATTGCTATATATGTACTCTAGAACAAGCCATCTATCCTCTGTCCTAGTTTTTACATGTCTACTTCTGGAAACCAAGCTGTGTCAGCTAAATGATGATCCTCATGAAATTGCCTTTTATTTGAACACGCTTGGTTTTCAATTTTAATGTCTACTGATAAACTTATTCCAATATTAACATACACCTTCCCAAGTCTGGGTATGGGTTTGTGACTGCTACTTAGAGACTGAAATGCAAAAAGTGAGTAGACTGTCGTGAGTGGATCTTGAGTAGTTTTGTTGTCAAAGGGAGGATGAAGAGAGAAATGTCTTTAAGATGCAAAGCAATTTAATTTGATTTTGAGACATCTGTGATATCAGAGAAACTATGGTAAGAGTATGTGATAATGTGTTTGGTTTAATGTGTGCTGGGGTCTGTATGTGTAACCTTTTGTCCTTTTATATCTGTGGCTCTCTGTGGTGAGGACTTGCAAGAGTGAGGAAAAAAAGTGCAGAGATGAATAAATGACTAGTGTAAGGTTAGGGATGCCTGTGTGGCTCAGTTGGTTGAGTGTCTGATTCTTGGTTTTGTCTCAGGTCATGATCTCAGGGTCGTGAGATCGAGCCTCAGGTCAGGCTCTGTGCTCATGGGGGAGTTTGCTTGAGATTCTCTCTTTCCCTCTGCCCCTGCCTGGCTTGTGTTCTCTCTCTCTCTCAATCAATCTTTAAAAAAAAAAAAAAAAAAAAAAGACTAGCATAGGGTTATTTTTCCTATGATCCTTTTTAATTCTTTTTAAAGTTCCTTAGCACATAATATTTTCTAAGAGTTGGAATCTATAGAAAAATATACAATATATGGATAGAGGGCAGTAGCAACCCACCTTCATGTACATTTAATTTTATACCACCTCAGTACCATAAGTATAGTCATCATTTCCAAACCCAATACCAGAACTTCTAGACCCACCTGTTTTCAATAAGTATAGATTTATTCAAGTTAACTTTAAAGAATTTGTGAACAATTACTAAGCATGGCTTATAAATTTTATGTATAGTCAGATTAATGAATGACAAAAATATACAAATTACTAAATTTTCTTTAACAGAAGGAGAAACCTGAGGTGCTGAGGCCATGGCTAGTTAGAATTTGGACTGGGGGAAGTCTGAGTCAGGCAAGGGTTTAGGCTATTACTGGTCCGTGTGTTGAAATGGGTGGAGCTAAGGAAGAAATTTTAAAAACAGCAATCCAAATTAAATGTCAGTGAAGATGACCCAGGTAAAAATGCACCTTGCAAGGAGAGGGAGAGTAATAAGTTAAAATAGTTGAAAATGTTTGCCTCTGAAGAACAAAGCTGGCATGAGGGCATGTCAAGGGACAATAATTTTCAGTGTTAAGACTTTTTGGTGCTTTTTGATATTTTTAATCTTGACTTTGAAAATATTTGCTAATTTATTGAAAAAATCACTATGTATTTAACTTTGAATATGCATTCAACATTACAAATCAATAAGGAGTTAAAAATTCGATTACTTAATTTGAATTATCAGAATACAGTTACCGGGGCGCCTGGGTGGCTCAGTCGTTAAGCGTCTGCCTTCAGCTCGGGTCATGATCCCAGGATCCTGGGATCGAGCCCCTCATCGGGCTCCCTGCTCTGTGGGGAGCCTGCTTCTCTCTCTCCCACTCCCCCTGCTTGTGTTCCTGCTCTCGCTGTGTCTCTCTCTGTTAAATAAATAAATAAAAATCTTTAAAAAAAAAAAAAGAATACAGTTACCATTTTCTCTTGAGATAGAGAAATATAATAGAATATAATAGCCTGAGATTTGAACCCAAAGGACACAGGTTCAAGTTCAAATTCGGTCATCATCCAACTCTAGATACTCTTTTATGAAAATGGTGATAAGAAGCTGCCAACTGTCATTGGACAATTTAGCATCACTGTGGGGATCAAATGTGATAATGCAGATTTTTATTTCGAAAGTGTAATAACTACTGTGAATTATGATTCTAGCAGTACTCAATAGATATTTTTAAGTTATGCAAATGTTAAGTTATGATGACAGCCATTGCTGGAAGTCATTACCTTCCTATCTCTTGCTAAGTTCATTCATACTGCCTATGTGATTGATGTCCAGATTGTCCTTTCCTTGACTAAAACCATTAATTTTGTGCTACTTTATTTTCAAGGTTTTAACTGTTTCAGAATATGGTACTAGCTCATTATACATGTTTATCTTCAATTTTTTTGGATAGTAATTATTGTGTATATGCAAATACATTTTGGTCAGTTTCTTGTAATTTGCAAATGCTGCCTACTGTTTTTAGTTTCTGGAAAATTTCCCTAAAATAGTGACCCAAAATATAGAATATCTTTTCCCTTAAGTGTTTAAAAGCAACATTGTATCAAAATCCTATAAAAGGCTCATAATGGTATGCCACATTTTACCTTCCTAAAAATTCTCTCTTCTGCCAATGAAGTGATTAGCTGCTTTTATAGAAAATGTGATTTGCTAGTCCATGATTTGGTTTGCAAATCCAGGTTTGAATGCTGAGCTCCTAACCCTCACTTATCAGAACTTACATAGAAGTAGCATATTGATAAGTGTTAAATCTAAATTTTACACATTACTAACTACAAATCACATAAAAATGCCACAGAATGGAATAGCAGACCCTGGATACTATGAAGAAAAGTAAGCAGGAAATGAATCTCTAATTCCTGACTTTGTTATGATCTACAGGCATCTGGGGTAAATAAGCACAATGAAGCCACTGAAATCTTAGTAAATTAAAGCCGTCACAGGTATACTAAAGAGGTATACTTTAAATGTTCTTAGGAATTCTGACTCTGAAGTAAGCTCATGTGTCAAAAATATAATAGGCATTCTTTGAGAGCCTTTCTTTCTTTTCCAGTTCCCATAGATTTTGGCATAATAACTACCAAGGCATTGGAAAGTGGGAAAGTGTTTATAGACTTTGAAATGAGAAAGACTGCTTTTACTTTAGAAAAGTATGACTGACCTGACACTAGAATCTCAACAACAAAACAAACCAAAAATACAAAATGAGCTTAAAGAACTCATCTTTCATATTTATTGTGATAGCTATCTAGATCAATGCTACATCTTATTGACAACTTTTATTTCCTTTGGATTTTAGAAATATGTTTTAAGGGCACCTGGGTGGCTCAGTTAAGCGTTGGACTCTTGGTTTTGGCTCGGATCATGATCTCAGGGTCCTGAGATCAAGCCCCCAGCCGGGCTCTGCGCTGGGTGTGGAGCCTGCTTAAGATGCTCTCTCTCCCTCTTCCTCTGCCTTTCCCCCCCAAAATATGTTTTAATCACCATCATATACAATTAAAAAATTGTCATTAGTTTCTGACACTGGAAAATGTTATTAGACATAACACAAAATTACCTGGAATTAGTTAAAATCTTTTAGCTCAATTTTCATATTTGCTCACAACTAGTTGTATAACTGCATAAGTCAATTAACTGGTCTGTTTCCTCATGTCTATAATGAGAAAGTTGGATGAGATAATTCTTGGGAGATCTCTAAGTGTCAGCATGTGCCCGAGCTTGAGTAAAAAATATGTCTATTTTACTACAATTGGCATAAGTAATAAATATCTCACCTTTACTGTACCAAACTGCCAAACTAAGTGGTATGTTGGTTACAACTAAAAAAATAAGGAATGCAACATCAAAAGCATATTAATAGCAAAATTATATACCTAAAAGACTATACTGTAAGCCTTATGCTCTTGGCATATATAGGAATATTTAAACTCAGAATCCATATAATATATTATAGGAAATAGTTTCAAGATTGATAATCTGGTTTGTATGTGTAGAGAAGATTAGAAGAAAAAATTGATTATGAAGAGCAAAGACTAAAATATGCTGGTGTATCAATACAATAAAAGTAATAGGGTATGGTCAGAGAAAAGACAGGAGTAAAAAAAAGCAGGGGCAAAAGGAATCAAAGAGCTCAGTGAGCATGGAGATATTAAACATATTAAGAAAAAACAGACTTTCACAAAAGACTGGAAGAATTCCGAATGGGATTCATTAAGTCTAATGTACTCTATATAAGAAAGCAGAAAAATGCTTAATATCTTTTAGTAACTTTAAGATGGTTAAAATTTTAAAATTTATGGTACTTAATTCAAAAGTAAAGAAGTAAATCCCTACTGAAAAAGTTGCTCCAGGCCTCAAGCAATTCACAGACCAGTTGAGGAGAAAAATAAGCGAACAATTACAATGCAATATAATAATTCTTTGACAGAGGTGATTTGATATTAGTTGTTATATATTTCATGCTTACGTTGTGATGGCCTCCACGTTCATTGTTTTATTCATTATATCATCCTCTGAACAGCCTGATAAGATGGATGCATTTTTTTTTTTATAAATGTAAGGATACTTAGGCTGAAAAAGTTTAAATATTCTGCCATATATCACACAAGTGGTCACAGTTAAAGTAGGCTTGGTTCTTCTTTTCTTTCAAATCCAACAGTCCTTGTATCTAGGAAAGTCGCCCATTCATGATTCAAGAAGTATAGTATATGCAGATTTAGGAAAAAATCTCCTCCAGAGAAACATCACCCAAATTTTGACAGCTGAAATTATGTGAATATGTAACTGTTTGCAACAGTGAACTGTGTTATACTCTGGAATTGACAACTCACTAATGTTTCAGACAACTGTATAAATCATAAGGGAAGGACTAACAGTGTGTGTGGTTGCTTGTAAGAAGTTTATAATTTGATGATTTGCGTGTCTACAAAATAATTTAAAAATTTACCCAGATTATAAAACCTACATTTGTTTATGACATGCTACAACATGATTACCCTTAAGAATGAATGTTCCATATTTTCTTCAAAATAATTTGTTTCATCAATTGCCTGAATACTTAGTGTTTTTTTTCCTATAGCCTCATTTGTATTTAGAATGTCCCTAACCTACCATCTAAATATACTTTCCAATGTAATTCTTCTTCATAGCACTTGGGTCTTTCTCAAAGAGCACATATCACAATTTGTAATTATGAATTTATAATTATACACTTAATTGTGAGTTTCTCTTTTATATTCTGTACTATAAGCTACATGGGGGCTGGTTTGTTCCCTTCTGCATTCATGTATTCTCTGTCTTATATTAAATTTACCACAAAATTCGTGCTTAACAATAATTGTTAAATGAAAGAAGGCTGAACACATGAATGAATGAATGAATGAATGAATGAATGAGTTAAATGTTCAGGAAATTAAGAATTCTAGGCTTTTTAGGGAAAGAAAAACAAAACCCAACTCTAAAAAGATCTTTGTAACAGAGCATTCTCAGCAATGTGTGAAGTAGAGATGATTGATTTTGTGCTTTTCTAAACCCTGATATTCTTAACCTCAGTGTTACAGTATCAAAGGGGCACCTACTCAAAACCTGGAAGGAATGGCAGCTAGTGAAGTAGAAGAAAGTAAATATACTTTTGGATCTGCCTCTTTCCCAAAGATGATCCTATGTTCTCGGACTCTGAAGAGACTTCTCTCAGCCCCTAAGAGATAATTGGATATAGCCCCTAAGAGATAAAAGGATTATAACTTTAATTAAGCAAAAATATCACCGAAAGACAGACAGTCTCAGTACAAACAGCTGCTCCATCAGATGCATTCGCATGCTGGGTCACATCAGCTTGTATGCTACAGGGGTTCCGGTCTGGAGACTTGAGTTCAAGTTCTACAGCGAATCTACAGCTAGCTGTATGACCTTGAAAATCGGACTTAACCTTGGCGAACTTCAGTTTCTTCTTCTGTAAAATTGAGATTAGATGGACTGCAAATTTCTTTTTAGCTTAAAAAACACTCAGATGCTATTTTTTCCCCCAAACACACTACCATATTCAGTTAAAATCTGTTATAACACATTGATCTGCTAACAAGTTTGGCTCCTGCTACTTATCTGGCTGGAACATCCTTACCTCAAGCACTAGCATTATAAAGGGATTTATATACAGTATTATTCCTGAGAAGTGTGCCCTTGGCAGAGGCAAATAGAAATTGCAAAGCAAAATTAGGTTTATGCATATTTTTCTAGAGAAAGAACACCTTCCTTCCCCTGTATCCTAGCTTTTAAAATTTCAATTTTTGCCTCCATTAGCCAAAGGAAACTAAACACTGTGCAATTATTCAGTGAAAATGCAAGTGTTGAATAGAAAAAGCTGGACAGTGCCATGATTTCATAAAACGTAAGGTTGTTTTTTTTTTTTCCTTAAAGTAATACGGGTTTAAACTTAGGATGGTATCTGTAACATTTGAACAGCAGTAAAAGACAAACATGAGCTGAATTAAAAGGTGCTTTATCATAAACACATATACAAAAGCATTCTCTGTACCTGGATGAATCAATAAGACAGAGAATTTAAACTATTTTCAAACACTTAACATTGAGTTGCTCAGAGTGTCATCATGTGCTTTTCTTTTTCTACCCCTTCTCAAAGTGATCTCTTCTACTCGTGAATAATCTCTTTAACTCATGTTACTCAACTTTATATCTGAGTTACAAAGATATGCAACTCTACACTATTCTAGTTGATGTTTCAGAGTCATCTCAAAATTAAATGGACTGTAAAATGACTTTGATTCCTACTGGCTCTGCTTTAAGCTTTCCAACCTTGGGAAATGGCGCCACCATATCTGAACGACATATGCCAGAAATCTAGACATTGTTAGAATTAAATGCAAAATGGAGACTGGACTTGAGAATTCCCTGAGGAGACAAAACCATCTAAGCCATATAAGCAAAGCTAAATCTAGATTATTTCATGAACATAGTCAGAACTTAACTTAGGTCATCTCTTATAAATGCCTCTGATAATCATAAAGAAACTTAAATCATCTTCCTAAAGATATTAGAAGATCAACACTTTTAACCAGTCCCCTGCCATCTGCAGAAACTGTAACCAATCACTGTGAAGGTTAAACCCCCATTGCAATAACCAATCACTGTAAAGGTTAAAGATCTTCATTTTCACCTTCTAAGCCATCCTGTAAAGTCCTGCTGGTGAGCTTCATATCACTTTGAAATTGCTAAACCCTGAGTTCACAAACTGTTCTTACATGCACAATAAATTCTTACTAAATACTCTTTATTGATTTGGTGGGTTTTTTTTTTTTAAGTTTATTTATTTTAGTCATCTCTACACCAAGCATGGGGCTCAAACCCCCTACCCCGAGATCAAGAGTTGCATGCTCCTCTGGCTGAGCCAGGCAGGCACCAGATTTGGTGGTTTTGATTTTGCTATTTCTGTACTTTCATTCAAATTTTTATCATTTTATGTATTATGTATTTAGTTAGTATTTATCACATTATTTTCTTCATTTTTACATCCAATCCAGCAGTGATTTTATCGATTCACTTTCCAAAGTAGGTCTTGAATGGGTCTTCCTCTCTGCATGTCCACTAGGATCATAACGCAAGCCAGCATTTTCTCACACTTGAACTACTCTTACCCAAATCTCACCCTAATCTACTTGCCATGAGAATTTTTAAAAACTAAATGGAAGTGTCACTTCCTGTTTAAATATTTCCTTTGTCCTGGTGATGGATATTGAGGAGGGCACGTTCTGCATGGAGCACTGGGTGTTATGCACAAACAATGAATCATGGAACACTACATCTAAAACTAATGATGTAATGTATGGGGATTAACATAATAAAAAAATTTTTTTTAAATTTAAAAAAAAGGATATAAAAAAAAATATTTCCTTTGTCAACCAGCGTAATAAGTTTGAAACTTCATTCCTAAACCTTCAAGTTGCTGGCCCTTTGTGACATGACCCACTATTTTTTCAACCTCATGGTACAGAATTTCCCTCCTCACTCAAGGACCACAGCCTTGTTGGCCTTTTTTTTTTTTTTTCGGTTTTTGAAATATACCTAAGCTCTTTCCTGACTCAGCACTTGTTTACCTGATGTTACTTCTGTTTGGAAGGATTTCCCCACTCCCCCCGTTAGCCTTTTTTGCTCTTTCTTCTCTATCTGCTTCAACATTACCTTTAACAAACTTTTAGTGAACCCCTATCTGAATCAAATCTTGCCCAATGCAAGCCATTATTGTCTACCCTAGTGCTTTGTTTTCTTCTCTGTAATATTTGTGAAATATGTAATCATTGTATCAATAATCTATTCATTTATCTTCTATTTTTGTCTCTAGAATGTAAACTTTATATGGTTAGATTGTATTTGTTTTATTCATTGTTGTAGCTCTTATGCCGACCTCATTGATTATTTGGTAGTTGAACCAAAAAAAAAAATGGGGGGGTGGTGGCACGCCTGAGTGGCACAGTTAGTTTTGTGGGACTCTTGGTTTTGGCTCGGGATCCCCCCATTGTGAGATCAGACTCTGCACTGAGCCTGGAGTCTGCTTCAGATTCTTTCTCCCTCTCCCTCGCCCCTCCCCATCTACATACCCTCTTTCACTCCCATGTGTTCTCTTTCTCTCTAAAATAAATAAATAAAATCTTAAAATTGTTTTTGAGTGTTGAAAAAATTAATGGATCTTGCAAAGGGTGTGCAGTATTCATCCTGAAGTGAAGTTCCAGTAACGTTTTTATCTGAATATGTGGGGCTAGGGGACAGTGAGAGAAGAGATCTACACAGATGGAGTATGAAATAAAATAAACAATTGGATTTACAAATGAGAGGGCTGCTGTTTAACATCCCAGAAGACGGAGAGCTGGGTGGTGCCTTGCAATACCAACAAGCTATTTGCAAATCTAGTGTCCATGCCCAGTTCAAAATGAAAAACTGACCTGCCTATAAAACACGCCGGCAACTGCTATCATTTTTCACCGACTGTGCTTTCAAAAGTAGATTCCAGTAATAACAGTGGAGAGAGGAAAATGACAAAGAAGACGCATCAGTTTCCTCATCAGTATAAACAGACTAAAATTATTTACTACTTGTAGTGTCAGAACAAATTTCCTTGTAAGTTTCCATTTACACATTTTTACTGACAGCACCACAATATCAACATTATTTCCGTGAAGAGTAGAAAATGAAAGTGGATATTAGATGCACAAAGCATCGGAATTTAGAAAATAAACTGGCTCGAGGAGTCGATGGCTATCAACAGCTCACATGCCTTTTGGAGAGGATTCAGTCTATGAAAAGAAGCTTATCTAGATTGCAAAATCTTTTTATACTGTTCTCGGAAATGAAAGTGTTTGACCACCCCCGGGTAGATCTTCGCCTGTCGCCTGCTCTCAGTCATCCTCAGCACTCATCCCTCCATTTCTCTGAAGCCGCTGTGAATAGAAGAATGGCAGGAGCTGATTTCACGATTTTCGCACCTAGTGGAACTGTGAGGTGTTTTGGATTTTCAGAGTGCCTGGTTTACAACCTCCTGCTACAGCTGATTGTCTAAGAACTGAGAACTTTGAGTCTAACTACCAGCACTTTCACATTGATCTGATCCCCACTTCACCTAAGGACTGTGCTTTTTTCCCCTAACCACAGTGCTGAAACTGTAAGACATAGAAGTTTGGATTTGGGTGTGAAAGTTCTTGTCTGTGTGTGTTTGAATATACAGAGGAGCAGTGAAAGGAAGCAAGACAGATCACCTTACCACATACTATTCAGATATACTGTTTCCCCTTTATTCATTAAGGTGACTCTAAGAAGTAGATATTATTATCTCCTTAGAAAACTGAAGATAAAGGACATTATATATTTACATAATAAAAAAATCTTTGCTCATACCTGATAAATCATAAAATTTTTATATTTTTTAAACAAAGTAGTATTCTCTGTAAAAAATAATTTCAAGTTTGAATTTTCATATTTCAGAAAACCACTAGCATATTAAGTACTTTTTAAAAAAGATTTATTTATTTATTTATTTGAGAGAGAGAGAGAGAGAGAGAGTGCACAAGTGGGATGGGAAAAGAGAATCCCAAACGACTCTGCACAGAGTGCAGAGCCTAGGGTGGATTTCATGACCCTGAGATCACGATGGGATCCAAAACCAAGAGTCAGTTGCTTAACCGACTGTACCACCCAGGTGCCCCCCCTTTAAAAAAAAAAGATTTATTTATTTATTAAGTACTTTTATTATAGTGGTAAGATTTAAGATATTTGCTCCTTTTTCAAAATCTAAGTAATGTTTTTTCTATTCTCTTTAAGGAGAGAATAAATGACATTTTTTTTCAATTAGTTATTGAAGGGAATCTTGGTTGTTTCCAATATTTGACAACTACAAATAAACCTGCTATCAATATACCTAGACAGGTTTTCAACTCATTTGGGTAAATATCAAGGAATGTGATTTTTGGATCATAAGGTAAGAGTGTGTTTAATTTTGTAAGAAACTGTCAAACTGGGGGCGCCTGGGTGGCTCAGTCGGTTAAGCCTCTGCCTTCAGCTCAGGTTATAATCCCGGGGCCCTAGGATCTAGCCCAGCCCCGCCCCATGTGGGGCTCCCTGCTCAGCAGGGAGCCTGCTTCTCCCTCTCCCTCTGCCCCCCCCCACCCCGTTTGTGCTCTTTCTCTCTCAAATAAAAAAAAAAAAACCTGCCAAACTGTCTTCCAAAGTGGCTGTACCATTTGGCATCCCCACTAGCTATTGGATAAGTATTGCCAGAATTTTGTCTTTTAGCCATTATAATAGGTGTGCAATGGTGTGTCATTATTGTATCTATCTGCAGCTCCTTCATGACATATGATATTGAACATCTTATCATATGCTGCATTTGCATCTAAATATATTCAGTGGTGAAGCGTCCAGATATTTTGCCTAATTTTTAATTGGTTTATTTGTCTTTTAATTTTTAAATTTTAAGAGTAATTTGTAGATTTCAAATACCAATTTTTTATCAGATAAGTGTACCTAAATTTCTTCTTATGTTATATTCTGGAATTTTAAAATTTTGCATTCAGAGTTAATTTTGTGAAGAGTATAAGGTCAATGTCTAGATTCGTGTTTTTTTTTTTTTTCTTAAACATGTGAATGTCCATTTGTTTCAGTAACATTTATTGAGAAGATTATTCTTCCTTTGTTGCATTGCTTTTTCTCCTTTCTCAAAGATCAGTTGACTATGTTTGTGTGGGTCTACTCTGGGTCTCTATTCTGTCCCATTGGCTTGTCTGTTTTTTCAACAGCACCACATTGTTTTGATTACTGTAGATTTACAGTTAAGTCTTGAATTTGGGTAATGTCAGTCCTCTGTTCTTCTCCTTTAACTTCCTGTTGGCTATCCTGGGTCTTTTACTTTTCCATATAAATTTTAGAATCCATTTAGTAACTTACTGTGTTTTTCTATTAGGAATGCATAGAATCTATAGATCAAGGTGATAAAAATTGACATGTTCACAATATTGTTATTTCCCATCCATAAATATGGAACACCTCCCCATTTACTCAGTTCTTCTTTGATTCTGTCATCAACATTTTGTATTTTTCCTTATATAGATCTTGTACATATTTTGATTTTTATGTAAGTTTTTAATTTTTGGAGTGCTAATGTAAATGGAATTATGTTTTTTTTTTAATTTCAAATTCCAATTGTTCATTGCTAGTATGCGGGAAAGCATTTTTTTTTTTTTTGGTATATTAACCTTATATCCTACAAACTTGCTCTTATTACATATTAGTTCCAAAAGTGTGTTTTTGTTTTCTTGTTTTGTTTTGTTTTGTTTTTGATTCCTTGGGTTTTGCCACATAGGCAATTATGTCATCTGCAGATAAGACATGTTATTTATTTCTTTTCAGTCAGTTTAACTTTCTTTTCTTTTCTTAGCTAGAATTTTCAGTACAAAGTTGAATAGGAGTGGTGAGAGTGATTGTCCCTGTTTTCCCAGTTTCAGGAGAAGAGCATCTACTTTCTCACCATTAATTATCATGTTAGCATCATTTTGGTTTTTGTTTTTATAGATGTCCTATATGTAGTTGAGGGAGTTTGCCTTTGTTGCTAGTTTGCTGAGAGATTTTGATATAATCCAGTACCCATTCATGACAAAAACACCTATTTATTATAAGATTTTTCTTCTAGAACCTGTTGATGTGATGGATTACATTAATTGATTTTCAAATGTTAAACCAGCTTTGCATACCTGGAATATATCCCACTTGGTCACTGAGTATAATTATTTTTGTACATTGTGGGGCTGAATTATGCTAATATTTTTTGAGGATTTTTGCATCTATATCCATGAGAGATATTGGTCTGTAGTTCCTTTCTTGTAACATTTTGCCTTGTTTGGGCATTAGGGTAATGCTGGCTTTATAGAATGAGTTCGAAGTATTCCCTCTGGCTCCATTTTCTGTAAAAAAATGATATTGCCTTCCTTAAATGATAAAATTCACCTTGAAACCATATGGGACTGGTGCTTTGTCTTGGCAAGTCATTATGTATTGATTCATATTGCTACAAATTCATACTTTTGAAGTGTATCACACTTTAAAAACCTTTTCTAATAGGAAAGTAATTATAATGGAGTTTTAAAATGTGAACAGAAACCAAAAAAAATCATTATTCTTGAATGTATTAGGAAGAACCATATCGACCCATTGAAACAAATATATTTTGCATAAAACAAATATTATGGACACATACAAATACATATGCACATATAAATCACCCCAACTGGACCCTCAGATTCAAACCTCTCAATACCTTCTCATTACTTACAGGATAAACACAATATTCTTGCCATGGCCTATGAGTTTCTATGTAATTGGCTTTCTCTTACCTTCTCAAACTCCATTATGGGTAGTCTTCCTGTCTCTCAAGCCCCTAGCCATCATTGCTAGCCATCATTTTCTAGCCATCATTTTCTCAAACCTATCAATGCTCTTCTACAGGACATTTAAAAATACAAGTCTATAGGAGTTCTGCACATAGAATGTAGTCTTCCCATTCTTCTGATTAGCATCTACTTCTTTCCTTTGATAGTTCCTTGTTTTTCTTCAGTAAACTTTGTCATGCCCTAGGCAGGCTCCTTTCTTAAAACCTCCTATACAGCTGACTACCCCTCCTTCACAGCATTTTCTACCATCTGTACTTATATATATCTATGATTACTAGATTAATATTTGTGTACCCTACCAAAGAATAAGACCTCAGGAGAATATGAAGAATATTTCCCTTATTGTTTCTTACCTATGCTCAGGATCTTGTGTAGCACCTAACACAGACTAGGCATTGAACAAATAATTATTAAGTGAATAAATGAGTGAAAAATGAGTAGACATTTCAAGGGGAAAATTTAGGCAGAGATAATGATAATATTAATCAGCAGTAGCTTTCATATTTGTATCATAATAATATTGCCTTCTTAATATCATAATTTGCATAAATAGTGAAGCTTCTGAGTCCACGAATATATCTGTAGAAAATTGAACACCTGATGATGTTGAAGAGTAGGGTTTATCAGTTGTTCTGTATGGACAGATGTTTTTGTGATTTGTCCCTCATAACTGACCACGTGGGCCTGCATGTACACAGGCAGGCTAAAGAACGTTGTGTGTGAGACTTGTGTTGTGTGAATAGCCTTGGGAACCTGATTGTTTGAAGTATATTATCTGGCCTCCAGATCAGAACTGGCCCTTCCAGTCTGGATGCCAAGAGTTACAAATCTTGTCTGACATCCCCTCCTGCTCCAGGCTGGGCTGGCCCCCTGGAATGGAATCCGGGAGGGGAGGCAGACACACATAGCCCAAGCTCCTTGAAAATATAGAAACATGATAACATGGAAATGCAGATTGCTCCAAACTGCACATAGGTGAACAGACATCAGTTTCAAAACCGGATTCTTTGCCCTATAATTTTGGCCCTTATGGGGATGGTCAGTTGGAAGTCTCACCTGAGGGGAGAATGCTCTGCCCTGGCCTCTCAAATGGGACTCCAGCCTAGCTATTCCCACAGAGCTTCCCCAGCTGATGAGGTTGGATGTTGTAAGTACCTGATTTGACATAACTTTGCCTTATTCTCATTTATTGCTTACCTTTATCTTCATCTATGTGTAGATTCCTTTTCTGTTTCTATTAGGTTTCTGTAATAATAATAATAAAGTTTTCTTTCCTTTTCAAAACCGAAGCATGGCTGTTGTGAATCTTTTGTGCAGAACATCAATAAAGCAAAAAATTGTATGTTTGTGTGTGTGTGTGCGTGTGTACGCACGTGTGCATGGGGTTGTGCTTAACTTCAGTTATTACTCCCCTTTCCTTGAATTTCCCATTTTTTCCTTTGAAAGATTCAGTTCTTTTGAGGAATATTTTGAATCACTTGCTAGTAGAGTTGAGGTAAAAACGCAGCTGCATTTGGAGGGGGAAACAATCAAAATCTCTTTTTGTTAAAGGCCAAAAAATGAAATGAAACTTATGAGGTATGTATCAGTAGAAAAGCGAATCGTGAGGGGCGCCTGGGTGGCTCAGTCGTTAAGCGTCTGCCTTCGGCTCAGATCATGATCCCAGGGTCCTGGGATCGAGCCCCGCATCGGGCTCCCTGCTCAGCGGGAAGCCTGCTTCTCCCTCTCCCGCTCCCTCTGCTTGTGTTCCCTCTCTCGCTGTGTCTCTCTCTGTCCAATAAAAAAAAAAAAAAAAAAAAAGCGAATCGTAACAGACACAAAGAATTCAATATTACCTCATTCAATAATAAGCTGCCGTGTTTCTCCCATTGTGTCGAGGTTTAAGATAATACTGTAATGTATTAAACCTGCTCTATAGGGATTCTTGGCAGAGGC
This sequence comes from Neomonachus schauinslandi, assembly GCF_002201575.2. Classification (NCBI taxonomy): domain Eukaryota; kingdom Metazoa; phylum Chordata; class Mammalia; order Carnivora; family Phocidae; genus Neomonachus; species Neomonachus schauinslandi. The sequence continues at coordinate 22,403,167 of NC_058413.1, read as the reverse complement.
TGATATAAAACAGACAGTAAAAGCATTTTCAGAATTGCAGTGATGTTTGTTAAGCACTCTTAGACCCATTGTAGGGTATTTTTCTTTTCTAAATCATACAGTGCAGTTGGCTGAATCAGTAAATTTAAAATGAGAAAGAAATAGATAGTGGTTTGCCACAGCTGCCCTCATCAACCTGATATATCCACTGTGGGTATGGTATCAGTGCACGGCATCAAGAAGAAAAAGTAATGGGGGGATATTGATTGCTTAATGAATATGTGAAAAATGGAGAGACACACTAAAAAATCTGTCAAAATATATGTCTGGCCTGAAGTTATAGAAAAAAATATATTGTTAAAAGACTGAATAACTTCGTAATAAATTGGTTTTTTTTTTTTTTTGCCATGTTGGTTGATTCAGACTTAAATATATTGTTAAAAGACTGAATAACTTCCTAATCAATTGGCTTTTTTTTTTGCCATGTTGGTTGATTCAGACTTATGTTACCTGTTATTTTTTTTAATTCAATTATCCAACACAGAGTACATCATTCATTTCAGATACACTGTTCAACAATTCATCAGTTGCATATAACACCCAGTGCTGTTATTTTTTTAATGTGAAGGCTTCAGAAATCATGGTGCTATACTCAATAGGTATTTTGAATAAGTCAACTTTCATTCATCTGGAGAGAAAACTTCAGGGAAAGTTAAATCAAACTGGATCTACAAAATTTTCTCGAGAGGCTAGCAAAGCTAAAACATATACATATGCATATATATGCACTATATATATATATATATATATATATATATATGAGCAGCTGCTAAATGGGGTACAATGCTGATAGTGTCCTTTTAACTTGTTAACACTTCCTATGTGCTAAATGACTAATTAGTTATGTTGTAAATCCAGGAATCAAGTCTTTTATAGTGAAAAATGATATTGGAAAGTTATTGTCCATTTGCTCTAAACTAGAGTTGTTGGTGGAATATCTTTATATCAATTGTTGGATAGCCCATTTCAGTTTAGTAAGTGTGATCATTCTCATTTTGCAGATGAAGAAACAATATCAGAATTGCTAGGTATTTTGCCCAAAAATACATTGCTCATGACAGATCTAAGTGATTTTAGCCTCCTGACTACAGCAGTGAAGGCTCTTTTCAAAAACTCAGCGGATCTAGCATGGAATGAAATGCTGCCAATGGGCTATGATTCATGTTCATTCAATAATATACCATGCTTTGTCAGGATTGATGAAATGATCACTTTGAGTAACCACAGAGGATTAGAGCCAAATGCCATTTGTGTTATATCTAGATTTCCATTATTGGGTGGTGCATTATTGGAGGGCAGATTATAATAGCCACTCTTTTTTTTTTAATTTTATTTTGTTATGTTAAGCTCCATACATTACATCATTAGTTTTTGATGTAGTGTTCCATGATTCACTGTTTGCGTATAACACCCAGTGCTCCATGCAATACGTGCCCTCTTTAATACCCATCACCAGGCTAACCCATCCCCCCCAGCCCCTACCCTCTAGAACCCTCAGTTTGTTTCTCAGAGTCCATCGTCTCTCATGGTTCATCTGCCCCTCCAATTTCCCCCCCCTTCATTTTACCCTTCCTACTATCTTCTTCTTCTTTTTTTTTTTTTAAACATATAATGTATTATTTGTTTCAGAGGTACAGGTCTGTGATTCAAAAGTCTTACACAATTCACGGCGCTCACCATAGCACATACCCTCCCCAGTGTCTATCACCCAGCCTCCCTATCCCTCCCACCCCCCACCACTCCAGCAACCCTCAGTTTGTTTCCTGAGATTAAGAATTCTTCATATCAGTGAGATCATATGATACATGTCTGTTCAAAAAGAAAAGCAAATCTGGTGGCATCATGATTCCGGACTTCAAGCTCTATTACAAAGCTGTCATCATCAACAAAGTATGGTACTGGCACAAAAACAGACACATAGATCAATGGAACAGAATAGAGAGCCCAGAAATGGATCCTCAACTCTATGGTCAACTCATCTTCGACAAAGCAGGAAAGAATGTCCAATGGAAAAAAGAGTCTCTTCAAGAAATGGTGTTGGGAAAATTGGACAGCTACATGCAGAAGAATGAAACTGGACCGTTTCCTTACACCACACACAAAAATAGACTCCAAATGTTTGAAAGACTTCAAAGTGAGACAGGAGTCCATCAAAATCCTAAAGGAGAACACAGGCAGCAACCTCTTCGACCTCAGCCACAGCACCTTCTTTGTAGAAACATCACCAAAGGCAATGGAAGCACAGGCAAAAATGAACTATTGGGACCTCATCAACATAAAAAGCTTTTGCACAGCAAAGGAAACAGTCAATAAAACCAAAAGACAACCAACAGAATGGGAGAAGATATTTGCAAATGACATATCAGATAAAGGGCTAGTATCCAAAATCTATAAAGAACTTATTAAACTCAACACCCAAAGAGCAAATAATCCAATCAAGAAATGGGCAAAGGCATGAACAGACATTTTTCCAAGGAAGACGTCCAAATGGCCAACAGACACATGAAAAAGTGCTCAACATCGCTCAGCATCTGGGAAATCCAAATCAAAACCTCAATGAGATACCACCTCACACCAGTCAGAATGGCTAAAATTAACAAGTCAGGAAATGACAGATGTTGGCGGGGATGCAGAGAAAGGGGAACCCTTCTACACTGTTGGTGGGAATGCAAGCTGGTGCAGCCACTCTGGAAAAGAGTATGGAGGTTCCTCAAAAAGTTGAAAATAGAGCTACCATATAATCCAGCAATTGTGCTGCTGGGTATTTACCCCAAAGATACAAATGTAGGTATCCAAAGGGGTACATGCACCCCAATGTTTATAGCAGCAATGTCCACAATAGCCAAACTATGGGAAGAGCCTAGATGTCCATTGACAGATGAATGGATAAAGAAGATGTGGTATATATATACAATGGAATATTATGCAGCCATCAAAAGGAATGGAATCTTGCCATTTGCAACGACATGGATGGAACTGGAGGGTATTATACAATAGCCACTCTTGAGGATGTGTACTGCATTAATATCTTATGCCTAGTTTACCATATAGACCTCACAAAACATTTTATGGAGTTGATATAATTATCTCCATGTACAGATGGGAAAACTAATATTTGGAATGTTTGAGTAATTAGTTCAATCATACTATCAATAAGTAATAGAGCAGAAGTTAGAACCCACACATATCTAACTTCAAAACTTGAATTAATTACTATATCTTGCTCTTATGCCTCTCATTTGCCATTCCTTTTCTTTTTCTTTTTGCAGTAGTGTTAAGATAGTCACTACTCAATAGATCCAGATAGCATATTTAATGTGTTTTATTTTCACCATTCCACTAAAAAAAATGTATCATAATTGCAAAGACAAGACATAGTAGGTACAGGTGATTGTAAGAGAGAAAGTTCAATTGCCCTGAACAAAAACAACAACAAAAAATCCAATAAACTATGCTTTAAGCAAAACACAGTAATTATGAAGATTTAATCCTTTGACTTTGTCAATTCAGTGGGTAAAATTGGATACAGAGACCTAAAAATGACATAGATAAAAAAATGTGGATAGCTTCACCCAAGCGCAGTACAACATAGTTTATCATAGTTAATTCTAAGCATAATTATATGAACACATATGTTTTAGAAAACATATTTAAAATATTGCCTAGGTGATTTTTAAATTATCTCTCCACTGAGAACTTCTGGCTTATATTCTTAATGTTTTAAAGCTTTAACCACTGTTGCTAAACCAGTTGTTGCTCCATATTTTAATATATGGCTAGTTTTTGGCAGTGATATAACTCACTCATGACCCCAAACTCATTTAGCTGGTTTAGAAATATACTCCTTTCTCTGCAACAAGCATCATAATCCTCAGCCTCCTCTACCCTTTCTTTTCCCTCCTGCATGTTTTGTATTGATAGGGTAGAAATGATTTGTCTAAATTATAGATGGCTTAATATTTGAGACAGGTTTTGGATAGTAGAAAAGTCACACAGATACCCACTATCATGGCCACTGATGGGAATTCTAGTATCTGTCTTATAAGCATTCTTCTACCTCACATTTTTGATAATTAAATGCTATACCATATGTTGGAAGAAAAATGCCTGCAGTATAGCAAATTGGTGCACATGACTGTTTATGATTAGAAATCAAAACAAAACAAGATGAATCTTTGAAGAAAGGAAAAATCATGGTTACTTGAAAAAAAAATGACTATCTCTTTGGAAGCCACGTGGTCATTCTTTATGTGTCTCTCTCCACTTCTGCCACCACTAGTCTCTACGTTCCTTGAAAACAAGGGAACATGACCAAATTTTCTCCTCCTTCTCCCCCTCTTCCTCTTCCACCTCCTCCTCCTTTTCCTAGTACCCTGCATATTTTGCATCGGTGAATGGTTTCAAGTAAATGTTTGTTGACTAAGTGAACAAAGTTTACTAGAATGAAGGGAATGTCCTAGAATTAGATGTATATTTTAAATTAGAAGATTCCTTAAATCCTATCCCAGGAAAGAAAGTTTTGTTTAGATTGCCTATTTTAATTGATTTGTAGTGAATACTTGGTGCAGAACATTTGGAAACACTGTAAGACTATCTCTGGCCTCAGAAGGAAAACCTTTTGATGTTTGGCTAAACTGCTAATTTTGCTCTGAAATTCCAAACTCTCATTTTACAAGTGAAGAAATGGAGATCCATTGGGGTTAAATGAGTCATCCAAAGTCTCACAGCCAGTAGGAACAGGCCTTTATGGAAACTCAGCTCCCCTCATTACTTACATAATATCATTTAATTTATGATATAACATTATTTTCCCCATATTTATGAACCAAAATGGATTCACTTGGAATCCTTCTCCTCTTACTGACAGTTTCACACTTTCCTTTTGAATCAGCATAATTTAGTCCCAAAGGAATATGGAGACCAAAATTAAAAGGGGTTTTAATTTACCAGAAAAAAACAATATGTACCTACGGTAACATTTCTACACTCTAAGGATATCTACCTTATTTGGCAAAGGAATATTGATTAAATAATTACACACTGAATATGGGAAGAGATAGTAACATAATATAACAGTTTTATCTTTTTCAGTGTACAGAGGATATTGGATACAGTGGGTTATAAACTAGAATTTTTGAAAATCCCTTATAGTAAACACTCTTACAGACTTATATTCCTAACTACATGGGACTTCATTAAAATGGTATGAAGATGAAAGTTTTATACCCCTTGTTTTAAATGTTTCCTTTCCAGAACAATGGATCTCTAAAGAAGACTGATTGTGAAAAATCACCTAACAGATATTCCAACCTTCAAATACCAGAGACATTCTAAACCATCCTCCACATTGCTTTGGCAAATGCCATTCAAAAATCCAAATTGGATTATATTATCTCCCAAATTGAAATCTTCTGAATGTAGATCATTTTTCATTATCACCAAGAAGAAAATAAGTTTTAAAAATTTCAAAATATTTTCTCATTGCCTTCAGCATTTATTCCTAGTGTTTTCTATCTTTGTTTTTGTTGCTGTTGTTATTTTTTCTTTAGGAAAAATAAACACAATCTTTCCCCATGGAACTGAGCCATAGCCATATTTTTAAATTTTGGGCTATTTTATGTGTGTGTGTGTATATATATATATATATATATATATATATATATATATACACGTTTATATTTATATATATATAATTTTGTGTATATATACACATAAAATATACAATTCTGTGTTATGCATATATCTAACCCAATTTCATAAATGATGAAAGCACACAAAATTTTCCAATTATCTGAGAGAAGAGTGTGGTAGTAAAATGCATTAGTGTGGTGTGAAATTGCATTACTATCTGACCCTGACCTTCCCATCCTGACTTTTCTTCACATCCTTCAAATTTTCCATCCTAACCCCTCCTAGTCACTGTTTCCTAGAACTTTTTGACCGAGTCACACAGAGTTTTGTCCTTATCCTTTAAACCTCCATCTCCTGATCCAAAGTGTCTTTAGTTCAGAATATCTTTACACCTTTTTGTGTGTGTGTGTGTGGTAAGACACTTAATATGAAATCTATTCTGTTAATAATTTTTAAAACTTTACTGTGATAAAAGTACCTATTATGAAATTTACCCTCTTAAATTTTTAAATATGTACATTATTGCTAACTATAGGCACGATGTTATATAGATCTTCAGAAATACCCATTGTGTATGAATGAAATTTTAACAGCAACTCCCCTTTTCTCCTTCCCCCAGCCCCTAGTGAACACTATTGTAATCTCTGCTTCTTTGAATTTAACTATTTTAGATATTTCAAATAAGTGGAATAATGCAGAAATTGACCTTCTGTGGCTGGCTTATTTCACTTAGAATAATCTTCTCTAGGTTCATCCATGGTGTTTCTATGGTATAGTTTTCTTCTTTTTAAAGTTTTTATTTTAAAGATTTTATTGATTGATTGATTGATTGATTGGTGGGGCAGAAAGAGAGAATGCCAAGCAGACTCCATGCTGAGTGTGGAGCCTGACCTGGGGCTCTATTTCATGATCGTGCGATCATGACCTGAGCCAAAATCAAGAGTCGGATGCTTAACCAACTGAGCCACCTGGTACCCCCTAAGTTTTTATTTTAATTTTTTAGTGAGCATACAGTGTTATATAGTTTCAGGTATACATACCATTTAGTGATTCAAGAGTTCCATACATCACCTGGTGCTCTTCATGACAAGTGTACTCCTTAATCCCCTTCACCTATTTAATCCATCCCCATCCCCCGATGTCCTTTTTAAAGGCTAAATAATATTCCATTGTATGCATATACTACAATTTTATCCATTCATCTGTTTATGGACATTAAGGCTGTTTCCACATCTTGGCTATTGTGAATAGTGCTGTAATGAAAATGGGGGTGCTAATTCTAATTATAATTAAGATTCTAATTTTAATTCTAATTTTAAGATTCTAGATTCTAATTTTAATTCTTCTGGATAAATATCTAGAATTAAGATTGCTGGATTATATGTTAGCTATTTTTAGTTTTTTGAGGAACCTCTATACCGTTTTCCATAATAAATGCACCATTTTGCATTCCTACCAATTATGTACAGGAATTCTAATTTCTCCACATTCCCAACACTTGTCATTTTTTTATTTTGTTTTTATAATAGCCATCCTAACAGATGTAAGATGATACCTCATTGTGATTTTCATTTGCATTTCTCTGATGATTAGTGATGTTAAACACCTTTTCATATACTTGGCCATTTTTATGTCTTCTTTGGAGAAATGTCTATTCAAAGTCTTAGCTCATTTTTATATCAAGTTATATATATATATATATATATGTTTGCTATTGAACTTTATGTTTCTTATATATTCTGGAAACTATTAGATAGATGATTTGCAATTTCTGCCCATTCTGTAGGTTTCCTTTTCATTTGGTGATTATTTTTTTCTGTGCAGAAGCTTTTTAGTTTGAAATAGTCCTGCTTATTTATTTTTGCTTCTGTTGCTTGTGATTTTGGTGTCATACCAAAGGAATCATTGCTGAGACCAATATTATCTTCTAGGAGTTGTACAGTTTCAGGTCTTTAAATATTTAGTACATTTTGAGTTGATTCTTGTGTACTGTGTAAACTAAGGATCTTTATTGCATTCTTTTGCATGTGGATATTCAGGTTTCCCAGCACCATCTGCTGAAGAGACTAGTCTTTCTCCACAATGTATTCCTACCATCCTTTTGAAGATCAGTTTACTGTATGTATATGGATTTTATTTCTGGGCTCCCCTATTTTGTTCCATTGATTTGCATATCTGTCTTTATGTCGGTATCATACTGTTTTAATACTATAGCTTTGTAAAATAATTTGAGATCAAGAAGTGAGATACCTCCAGCTCTGTTCTTCTTTCTCAATTGTTCTGGATATTTGAATTCCTCTGTGCTTCCATATGAATTTTAGGATTGCATTTTCTATTTCTATTAGACATGCCATTGAGAGTTTGATAAGAATTGCATTAAAAAAAAAGAGAGAATTGCATTGAATCTAGATTGCTTTGGGTACCATGGACATTTTAACAATACTAAGTCTACCGATTGATGAACACAGGATATCTTTTCACTTGTTGGTGACTTCAATTTCTTTCATCAGTGTATTACAGTTTTCAATGTACAAGTCTTCCTTACCTCCTTAATTAAGTATATATCTAAGTATTTTATTCTTTTTGATGTCATATTAGATGGCATTGTTTTCTTAATTTCCCTTTTAGAAAGTTTTTTGTTAGTGTATAGACAACAATAATTTTTGTATGCTTATTTTGTATACCGCAACTTTACTAATTTATTGATCAGTTCCAACATTGTGTGTGTGTGTGTGTGTGTGTGTGTAGTCATCCTTCCTAATATAAGTGTCTTTTATTTATTTTCTTGCCTAATTGCTCTGGCTAGAACTTCAGTACTATGTTGATTAGAAGTGGCAAGAGTGGGCATCTTTGTCTTATTTCTGATCATACAGGAAAGGCTTTCAGCTTTTTACTCTTGAATATGATGTTAACTATGGGCTTGCCATATATAGTTTTCATCATGTTGAAGTAATTTCCTTCTATCCCTGCTGAGAATTTTTAATCATGAAAAGATGTTGAATTTTGTCACTTTTTTTTTGCATCTATTGAGATGATCATGTGACTTTTATTTTGCTAATGTGATATATCACATTAATTGATTTTCATGTGATATCATCCTTTCATCCTAGGGATAAATCCCCCTTGGTCATGGTATATGTTCCTTTTACTCTGCTGTTGAATTTGTCCTGCTAGTATTTTATTGAGGATTTTTGCATCTGTGTTCATCAGGGGTAATGTACTGTAGTTGTCTTTTCTTGTGGTGTCTTCATCTGGCTTTGTTATCAGGGTAATGCTGGGCTCATAAAATGAGTTTGGAAGTGTTCCTCCCTCTTCAGTTTTAGAAGAGTTTGAAAAGGATTGGCATTAATTCTTTAACGTTTGGTAGATTTCACCAGTGAAGCCATCTGGTCCTGGGCTTTTCTTTGTTATTAGATGTCTGATTAGAGCTTCAATCTCTATATTATTTAGAGGTCTGTTCAAATTTTCTGTTTCTTCATAATTCAGTCTTTGCAGGTTGTATCTTTCTAGAATTTGTTCATTTCCTGGAGGTTGTCCAGTTTGGTGGGATATAATTCTTCATCATATGGTCCTTTTTATTTCAGTGGTATCAATTGTAATATCCTCTTCTTTCACTTCTGATTTTATTTGAGTCTGCTCCCTCTTTATCTTCATCTAGTGAAGGTTTTGTCAATTTTGTTTATCTTTTCAGAAACCAACTCAGACTCTTAGATTTTCTGTATTTTCTATTCATGTATTTCTATAATCTTTGTTATTTTCTTCCTTCTGCTAAATTTCAACTTAGTTTGCTCTCCCTTTTCTAGTTCCTTGATGTGTAAAATTAGGTTGTTTGAGCTATTCTTTTTTAAGGCAAGCATTTATAGCATAATCTTCTTTCTTTTGCTGCTTGCCATTAGTTTTGGTAAATTGTATTTTCATTTTCATTTGTTTCAATATATATATTTTTTAATTTATTTGCGAGAGAGAGAATGAGAGACAGAGAGCATGAGAGGGAGGAGGGTCAGAGGGAGAAGCAGACTCCCTGCTGAGCAGGGAGCCTGATGTGGGACTCGATCCCGGGACTCCAGGATCATGACCTGAGCCGAAGGCAGTCACTTAACCAACTGAGCCACCCAGGTGCCCTGTTTCAATATATTTTTAAAATTCCTTTTTGGTTTCCTCTTTGATCCAGTGTTTATTCAAGAGAGTGTTGTGTAATTTCTATGTATTTGTGAATTTTTCAGTTTTCTATTGTCACTGTTTTCCAGTTTTATTCCACTGTGGTCTGACAAGATTTTTGGATATGATTTCAGTCTTCTTAAATATGTTAAGATTGGTTTTGAAGCCTAATATGTGATCTATCCTGGATGTTATTCCATGGCACTTGAGAAGACTCTACTCTGCTGCTTTCAGGTAGAATGGTCTGTATATATCTGTTAGGTCCATCTGTCTATAGTTCTGTTTCCTTATTGATTTTCCGTCTATATGCTCAATCCATTATGGAAAGTGGGTATAACTGTTATTATATGGCTATTTCTTTCTTCAGATCTGTCAATGTTTGTTTTATGGAATTAAATGCTCTGATGTTGAGTGTATATATATTTATAATTTTTCTATCTTTCTGGTGAAGTGACTCTGTTATCATTATATAACATCCTTCTTTGGATCTTGAGACAGTTTGTGACTTAATATCTATTTTGTATGATACAATTATAGCTACCCTTGCTCTCTTTTGGTTACCATTTGCATGTCATATCTTTTTCTATCCCTTTACTTTCAGCTGTGTGTGCCATTAAATCTAAAGTAAGTTTCTTATAGATAGCATACAGTTGGAGCTTTTAATTTTTTTTCCCTTCAGCCACCTTATGTCTTCTAATTAGAGAGTGTAATCCATTTATATTTAAAGTCATTATTGATAGGTAAGGATCTATTATTGCCATTTTGTTAATTGTTTTCTATCTTGTAGTTCTTTTGTGCCTCTTTTCCTGTCTTGCTGTTTTCCCTTTTGTTTTACTGATTTTTTAGTGATATGTTTTGACTTTTTTTCTCTTCTTTTGACTATCATTTGTGGGTATTTTTTTGTGGTTACCATAGGCTTACATAAAACATGTTATAATCGTAACAATCTCTTTTATGATAATAACAACTTAAATTCAATTGCATAAAAATTTTTACACATTTACTTCTCTCCCATCATACTTTATGTTATTGATTATGTCTTTTTGTATTCATTATGATTATAATGTATTACAATTTATTGTACAATACATACTGTATAGTAAAATTTACATCTTTTATATTACATATTCATTAAAATGTGTTTATAAGTATAGTTCCTCATAACACTTTTGTCTTTTCACTTTTATGCTAAAATTAAAGGTGACTTACATACTACCAATACAATATTAGAGTATTCTGTATTTGTCTATTATTTACTTTTACTAGTAAATTTTATACTGCTTCAGATCTTTTCATTTCAACTTGAAGAACACTATTTTGAATGTATTATCCCACGCCTGTAAGGTTTCTGCTGAGAAATTCACCGATAGTCTTATGATGGCTCCCTAGTACATGATGATTGCCTTCCTCTTGCTGGTTTCAAACTTCTCTCTTTGTCTTTGACTTTTGACAATTTCATTAAAATATAGCTCAGTGCAAATTCCTTCTGTTCATCTTTTTGAGGGATCCTCTGGAGTTCATGAATCTGGATGTTCTTTTCCCTTCCCAGATTTGGGAAATTTGGGACCATTATTTCTTTAATTAAGGTTTTTGATTTGCTCTCTCTCTTTTCTCTTTCTGGGACTCACATATGCATATATTAATTTGCTTGATAGTGTCCTATAAGTCTCTTAGACTTTCTTCACATTGTTTTATTCTTTTGATTTCAAATGACTTGTCTTCATGTTGCTGATTCTCTCTTCTGCTGGATCAAGTATGTTGTTAAACCCCTCTGAAGAATTTTTCAGTTATATTCTTCAGGTCCAGAATTTGTTTTTATTTGTTTATTTGTTACAGTTTCTATTTCTTTATTGGTATTCTCATTTTGATCATATTTCATTTTCTGGATTTTGTTTAGTTGTTTATCCATATTCTCTTCTAGCTCACTGAGCTTCTTTGAGATGATTATTTTGAATTCTTTGTCAGGAAATTCATATATCTCCATTTCTTTAGGGTCAGTTCTTGGAGATTTATTTTGTTTCTTTGATCATGTCATCTTTTCCTTATTTTCATGTTCCTTGAAACTTTGCATTTGTATCCAGGCATTTGAGGAAACATTCACTCTCCCCAGTCTTTAAGGACTGGCTTTGACAGGGTAATATCTTCCCCATTTAGCCTGGCTGGAGATGCTGAGAGCCTTTCAAACATTTCCTATGAACTTGCCTTCTCTGAACTTTTGCATATACATTCCTAATTAGTGGATTAACTGTTGAGTCAGTTTAGACTGACAAGGGTAAAGTGAAATTGCTCTTCCTATTCATTTTCTCAGTTTTGTGCTTGCCTAGGTTACTGCAACTTCTTAACTTGAGTATGAACTTCTCATAAAGGTGTTTTGTTTATGGTTATTAGATTGGCATTTCTGTGAGGGTAATGATAACTGGGACTTCCTGTTCCACCATCTTGCTAATGTCACTCCTCTCCACCTCTTTTTTTTTTTTTAATAATTAGATTCTAGTTTTCTTCCAAGATTCAGTTCAAGTGTACTCTCCATTATGAAAGATCCCTTTCCTCTCCTAGGCATACTTATTATGTCTTCTCTTTTCCCATCCTAGCTTGTTCATGATGATAATCTAGCCTATCATCTCCCTAAGTTGTAATTATTTCCATGTGAGTCTGCCTCCTGCTTAAGATTTTGAAATACTTGGGGTGCCTGGGTGGTTCAGTTGGTTAAGCGACTGCCTTCGGCTCAGGTCATGATCCCGGAGTCTCGGGATCGAGTCCCATGTCAGGCTCCCTGCTCAGCAAGGAGTCTGCTTCTCCCTCTGACCCTCCTCCCTCTCGTGCTCTCTGTCTCTCATTCTCTCTCTCACAAATAAAAAAAAAAAAAGATTTTGAAATACTTGTTCTTTACCTATCACAATTTCTAGCCTGGCACAAAACAAAACTTTCTTTTTGGATGAATAAACTCTCCTTTCCAACTGGTCTTGCTATACCTTTTTGCCAGTTGACTTTTAAGTATGAAAAGGAATCCCATGTGGACACTTGTAATGAGCCAGGCTTAAATTATCATAAGGCCAAGATAACAGATCTTCTACATAAGCTCAGAAAGAAAACTGAATTCGTTAGAACAAATCTTTTGCAGGGTGTCATAAGGTAGGCTAAGATTGTGTCACTGTGTGAGTAGATATCACCACCTAGATCGTGTGTGTGTGTGTGTATGTGTACTGTCAGAAAAGCCCCCTACCTTTCTTAATAGAAAGGAAGGAATAAACGGGCCTTTGTAAAACAATCATGTATGCACACTCAGCTGCAAGCCTGACTGTTAGAGAAAATGGTTGGCGATTGCAGTGCAAGGTTGTAGTTCACCAACCTCTGAGCCAAATTTCCTTTGTATCCTTGGAATAATAGGGCTATGATAGCAGAAAATACTTTGTTATCAGACTGAAACAAAGATGTGCCATTAGAACACAATGTTTATATGCCAGTGTTCCGTATGCATATGAATAATACCTCTGAGATGCAGAATATATTTTTACTTTTGTTGATGGAAAGTTAATCCTGTTTTATTGCCGACTCAACCCAAATTCAACCCTTTCTCCTTAGTCATCTTTACTTAGGCATAGTCAGTTGGGGCATGAGCTTGAAGGTGCAGCAGCAAATGGGGGAACATGAGGATAAAATACACATGGGAAGAGCAAAACACAGAAGGATCCTGTATCACTGTCCAGATCGTTGAACCTTGGCATCAGCATTGTTATGCTTACTTTTGGACTTCTCATTACACGGGCAGAAGACACCCTGTTGTCCAAGGTCTAGTTCCTAAAGCTTCTAAACCACATATGTTCTGATCAACAACTTATTCTAGATTAAAATTTAGAAAATCATAACATACATATTGGGCTCTCTGAAATTTTGTTTCACTATAGATCCAGGCACTTTCCTTTTGATATGAAAATGTTGTGCTTCCATCACTGTAAGAGAGTTCAGTGACCATGCATAATGGAAAAGGTGGGTCAGCTGGTTGCCTTTCATAAAGCAATAGCACCTCCAAGGCTTCAAAATGTTTGCTTTATAAACTACCCTCAGCCTGTCACTTACAATTTCCGTTTTCATTATAAATAAGCAGCAAAATGTGCAGACTGCCTGTGTTGCAGTAAAACACAGCTGTTTCCATTTGCTTTCCCATCAGTTTCATTTTCACATCATTCTGCAGTGGAATTGAATTGAATCATTTCATCTCTAGTACAAGGAATGTTCTGCAGTTTAGTAAGCAGGCAGCCCTTAATCCTTAATTTCACTTCCTTTTGTTTCCAAGCAGCCTGGAGTTGGGACTTTAGTTTCCAACTGTGGCATTGATAACATGGAATTTGGTGGTCTTGGATGCTAATAAACAACTGACCCCACCTTATTGCCACACAAAATTAAAAGAACTTTTGCTAACTCTGAGTATTAAAATCTAGTAAGATTCTTTCAATTTCAGGTGATTGAGGAAGAGAGTGTGATTTCACTAGGAAAAAATGGAGTTTGTATGTGTATTATACAGGTTAAGAAAGACAAAGATTAAATGTGGGTTGTCTGTACCACAATAAAGGGCCTGGCTCTTATTATTTAGTAATAACTATCATGTTCATGATATGTATTTTTCAAAGATTGACAACATATTATATCACTTAATTTTTTCAACTATACCAGTTAAGGTATGTAGTTATTATTAACACCTTCTTATAAACTGTGGATTAGAAATATTATTGATATTAGCTCAAAGTCACATAATCCAGTGGCTAGCATATTGAACATACCTTCTTGACTGAGTGAATAAATAGAGACATCAATTAATAAGTCCTTGAGCAGGAATTCCAGTAGATATATGGTACTCCTTTCCCAAAGAGCACATTTTCTTACTCCGTGTTTACATCACCAGTTTTTGGAGTTAGTTTCTGCCCTGTGCAAAGTTGGCCTTGTTACGTGAACTCTCATCTAGGTTCTGTGCTTTATTCACCTGGTTTCTGTATTCATACTGACAGTATAAAGTTCTCTAGAATTCTCAGGTGAACTCCCATTGACAGGTATGGGCTCTGTCACTTAATATTCATGGATGCCCTTGATCTTATACTTGACAGGAGGACAGTAAGAAACATTGCTTCTCAGGGGTTGGCAGATAGTTACAAAGTAAGGCTATTGGACGTGAATCACACTCCCGGGGAAACTGATGATCAGGTGAGAGCTCTGGACACAATAAGATGCCCCAGTTTATGTATTGGACAGGTGGCTAGTGAAGACTTCATTTTACTACACCTTGGGCATATTAAATACTGCTGTACATGGGAATATTTTAGTATTCTTACTCAGCCCCACTTGGGCAAAGATTTTTTGCTTGGGTAATCTTCTTGCTCAGAAACCATTGCTCTTTGTTCCCTCCATTTTCTCCCTGTCCTCCCTTGGCTTCCCATTCACATTATTCCTCATATCAAATATTTACGGCACTCTTCTACATTTTTTTCTTGTCACACTAACACTTGGAGGCATATCAGCAAAAGGCCAGTTGCCCATTCAAACCATACAAATAATAATCAACAGAAAATTCATAATGCCTTTTTGATATTAGAGATTGCAAAGGTTTCCTAATCTCTTACTTCCCCAATAAATGAGCCAAATGATACCTTCTAATAGAAAGTTTCTATATATCCACATAAAAACAGAGAGTCTTTATATACCCCTTGTCCCCATACATACACAGCCTTCCCCACTGTCAATATCCTATACCAAAGTGGTATGTTCATTACAATCAATGAACCTATATTGATTCATCATTATTACTCAAAGTCCATAATTGACAGTAAAGATCATTTTTTTACATTCTATGAGTTTTGATAAATGTATCTTGACATGTATCCACTATTATAATGTCATATAGAATAGTTTCACTTGGCAACCACCAGTCTTGTTATGGTCTCCATAGTTTTGCCTTTTCTAGAATATCCTGTAGTTAGAATCATACAGTATATAGCTTTTTCAGATTGACTTCTTTCACTTACTGATGTGTATTAATAGTTCCTCATGTCTTTTCATGGCTTGATGGCTCATTGCTTTTTAGCACTGTTTAATACTCAGGTGTCTGGATGTACTACCATTTATTTATCCATTCACTTACTGAAGTATATCTTGGATTCTGAGTTTTGGAAATTACTAATAAAGGTACTATAAATGTTTGTGTGTAGGATTTTGTGTGGACATAGTTTTCAGCTCATTTAGGTACTTACCAAGGAGCATGATGGCTGGATTGTTTGGTCAGTGTATATTTAGTTTTATAGGAAACTGCAAGCTGTCTTCTGAAATGTCTGTGCTATATTTTGTATTCTAGCCATCAGTGAATGACTATTCCTTTTGTTCTACATCCTCATCTACATTTGGTGTTGTCAGTGATTTATATTTTGGCCATTCTAATAGGTGTGTAGTGTCGTGTCATTGTTGTTTTAATTTTTAAATCCTTAATGATGTATGATGTGGAGTATCTTTTCATGTGCTTATTTGTCACGAGAATATCTTCTTTGATGAGATGTCTATTCAGATATTTTGCCCTTTTTTAAAGTTTTTATTTATTCTTATTTATTTTTTAAAAGATTATTTGAGAGAGAGAGAGTGAGCAAACATGTATGTGATTGGGGGAGGGGCAGAGGGAGAGGGAGAGAGAGAGACTTCTCAAGAAGACTCCCCACTGAGCAGGGAGTCTGATGTGGGGCTCCATCCCAGGACATAGAGATCACAACCTGAGCTGAAATCAAGATTCAGATTCTCAACTGACTGAGCCACCCAGGCACCCCCACCCATTTTTTTTTAAATTGAGTTGTTTGTTTTCCTGTTGTTAAGAGTTCTTTGTATATTTTTGGATAGCGGTCCTTTATTAGATATGTCTCTTGCAAATATTTTTTCCCAGTCTGTGGCTTATCTTCTCATTTTTTTGACAGTGCCTTTTACAGAGCAGAAGTCCTTAATATTAATGACGTCCAGTTTATAAATTATTTATTTAATAAATCATGACTTTGGTGTGTATTTAAAAATTATTTGCCAAACTCAAGGTCATCTATATTTTCTCCTGTTATAATCTAGGAGTTTTATAGTTTTGCATTTTGCATTTAGGTCTATGGTCCATTTTGAGCAAATTTTATGAAAGGTATAAAGTCAATGTCCAGATTTTTTTTTCGCAGTGGATGTCCAGTTGTTCCAATACCATTTATTGAGAAGACTATCTTTTGTCCATTGCATTTCCTTTACTTGTTTGTTAAGTATCAGTTGGCTATATTATGTGGTCATTTCTGGGCTCTTTATTCTATTCCATTAATCTTATTAAAGGAGTAGTATGCTTATTTATAAAATAGCCACATTACACTCATTTTGTAGATAAGAAAACCTAAGTTTTTAGAGGATAATTACTTTACTCAGCCTCTGACCAAACTGTGTTCAAATTCAGTTCCACATTGTTCCATAGCCTCTGCTCATTCCATGAAACCAAATAAAACACTTACACATAAGAGTTTGGGTAGAATACACAGAAAAATGATGACTAGAATGAGTTCAACACTATTTAATGCCAGTGCAGTTGTTCTTCCTTTCTCTCTTATTTACTTTTTTCTTTAATTTTTATTTTTATTTACTTATTTATTTGTGAGAGAGAGAGAGAGAGCATGCATAAGCAGGGGGAAGGGCAGAGGCAGAGGGAGAAGCAGGCTCCCCACTGAGCAGGGAGTAGGATTCAGGACTTGTTATGGATCCCAGGACCCTGAGATCATGACCTGTATTGAATGCAGCCACTTACCTGACTGAGCCACCCAGGCATCCCATCTCTCTTATTTTCTTATGCTCTCTTATTTTAAATCTTTATCTAGGTCTGGATCAATGCAAAAAAAAAGTTAAGAATTTTAATGCATACCCTGAGCATTTAAATCATAAAAGTGGTCATACCTGAAATTATTCTATATTTAGGGCAAAAATTATGTGAATAACTTGACTTATTTTTACATTAGCATGGTTTTATACCCAAGTCTTATGCATGAGCCTAATAGAGATATTAATGCTCTTAAGAAATCTCAAAAAGTATAAGACCAATTATTTGCTTTTATAAAGCTTTTTAAAAGCCACAACATCAGGGAAGGAAGAAAAGTTAGTTAAAAGGAACCCAGTTTGCAAAAAAGGCATTGCATGTGATTTTACTTCTTGTCTATTTTTAAGGTATTCAGGGTACATGCCATCGCTGGGGATACTGCTTGACAGATGAATCTGTCACTAAGAAAAAAGATAATCATGTTTTTTAAAACTATCCTAAGAGAAATCAGAAAACTCTTTGCAAGTAATGGGAATTTATCTGAAATAAGATCTAGTAGAGACCCATTAATATTTTTTGAGATAAAGTTCTTTATTTCCTTATCCTAAATTGCCTAGCAATAGAGGTTTAAAGGACATGCTATTTATTTGCAAATAGTATTTTCCCCAGTGTGATGGGAGTAATCTCAACAGGAAAAAATGGTGTTAATGGCTTAGAAAAAAATGTCAAATGGTGAAATTGCTTTATTATTCACTCTCTCTTATATGAATTGGAGACTATAATTATTGCAGGGAAATTAAAACATTTAATAATCATTTAATTGGGCATTTAAAAAAATTTCTTCCTTCAGCAGATACTAAATTAGCTCCTCTTTTGTGCTATTTGCAGGTCTATTTCAGCTTATTTAGAAATATTACAAGTGAATCAAGGACTAAATACATCAAAATAGAAGTGATTGTTGACTACTAAACTTGAATAGAATATTAATGAATCTTAATTGAAGTCTTTTATTTTTTTTCAAATTTTATTCTCCTTAAGTGTGATTGTAGTTTGAAGAGTGATTTTAAAATAGCATACGAGAATTTTGAAATGATCTTTCTCAAGTGTCTCTGACATTATATTTACTCCCCTCTAAAGTAAAATGGATACTTTTCCTTCATTGCTAATGTTGAAAATTCCACTTGGACTTTAAAGCAATTTTGATGGCCTTCTTAAAATAAATAGGCATTCTTTTTTTTTTTTAAGATTTTATTTATTTATCTGACAGATTCAGAGAGAGAGCACAAGTAGGCAGAGCTGCAGGTAGAAGGAGAGGGAGAAGGCGGTTCTCACTGAGTAGGGAGCCCGATGTGGGGCTCGATCCCAGGACTCTGGGATCATGACCTAAGCTGAAGACAGCAGCTTAACCGACTGAGCCACCCAGGTGCCCCTAAATAGGCATTCTTAAAAAAAAAAAGTGTTATTCTTTGTCTTTCTTCTTGTCAGTGTAAAGTAGAAAGTTTTCAATGAGTTTTCTCTGTCAACATACAGAGTATAGTAGCTTTTTTTTCCCATTAAAATTTATTACATTATTACTTCTAGGCCTTTTTCTAAGGCACTTTGCATGGGTTATTTCCTTCATTGCTGGTTCAGCAATTTTCTAAGTCATCCTACCAAGAATATACTTATATATGTGTATGTAGGTAACTATATAAGAAAATAATAATAGATAAATATTTTGTGAGAATTCACTTAATTAAATGTACACTATTATTTCAAATACATTTTTAAATCTTAAAATATATGAATAAAGTTAAAAATTCAATAATGTTAAGAAAGAGCACAAAGAACATTTTTGGGCAAATAATGGACCTGAAGTAGGTTGTAATCCAGACAACATGGATTACCCAATGCAGATTATGAGAACTGGCTGGATTTTGAAATACACTCTTATGTGTTGGGATAGTTAATTTTGTGTTCACTTGACTGGACTTATTAATCCTTAGATAGCTAGTAAAACATTATTTCTGGGTATGTCCGTGAGGATGTTTCTGGAAGAGATTAGGATTTGAATCGGTAGACTGAATAGACTACGTTGAAGGAAGAGTGTATTTGCTCTTTGTGTGAGCTGGGATATCCATCTCAGACATCAGCATTCCTGGTTCTTAGACCTTCACCTTGGATTTGGACTTATACCATTGGGCTCTCCTGGTCTTCTAGCCTTTGGACTCAGAGTGATTATAGATAGAGAACCAGTTTTCCTGGTTCTCTAGCTTCCAGATATGGAACTTTTTGGCCTTTATAATGAACAGGTCTGAGTAGTCTCTAAAGGCACAAGTTTAGTTACATGAAAAAGTGGCCCATATGCCTATGATCCCCACTCCTCTCCTGCTTCTCTCTCCCAGCTTGCTCCTATTGTCTTATGGGAAATTCCCTATGATCACTTGACAGAGGAAGAGAAGGCCTAGTTTATAGATGATTCTGTAGAACATGTAGGTACCACCTAAAAGTATACAACTGGACCACTACAACCCCTCTCTGGGACATCCCTGAAGGACAGTGATTTGGGGCAGAATTTTTGGACCTGCACCTGGTTCACTTTGCTTGGAAGGAGAAATGGCCAGATATGTGATTATATACTGATTCATGGGCTGTGGACACTGTTTGCTGTTAGCCATGGGCTTGCAAAGAACATCATTAGAAAATTGGTAATAAAGAAATGTAGGGAAGAGATATGTAGATAGACCTCCCTGAATGGGAAAAAAACATGAAGATACTTGTGTGATATGTCAGTTATTTATTTATTTATTTATTTATTTATTTATTTATTTATTTATTTGACAGAGAGATAGAGAACACAAGCAGCAGAGGGAGAAGCAGGGTCTCCGCCGAGCAGGGAGCCCTATGCGGGGCTCGATCCCAGGACCCTAGGATCATGACCTGAGCCGAAGGCAGACACCCAATGACTGAGCCACCCAGGCGCCCCTTTGATATGTCAGTTTTCACCAAAGGATGACCTCAGTAGAGGAGGGTTTTAATAACCAAGTGGATAGGATGGACTGTTTTATGGATACCAGCTTTTCCTAACTTACCCCTGTCATTATCCAATGTGTTCATGAACAAAGTGGCCATAGAGACAGGGATGGAAGCTATATATGGACTCAGCAATATGGACTTGTGCTCAAAAAGACTGACCTGGCTACAGCCACCACTGAATGCCCAGTCTACTAGCAGCAGAGATAAACATTCAGCCCCCAATATGGCATCATTCCCTTCGATGATCAGTCAGCTACCCAGTGGCAAGTTGATTAGATTTGACAGCTTCCATCATAGAAGGGGTAACATTTGTCCTTACTAGAATAGTCACTTAATCTTGATATGGTTTTGCCTTCCTTGCATGCAATGCTTCTGTCAAAACTACTGTCTGTGACTTACAGAATGTCTTACTCATTGTTACGGTTTTCCACATTACATTCCTCATGATAAGGAACTCGACAGCAAAAAAGGTGCAACAATGGATTTATGCTCGTAGATTCACTAGTGTTACTATGTTCTTCATAATCTTGAAGCAGCTGGCTTGACAGCATGGTGGAATGGCCTTTGGAGAGTCAGTTACAGTATGAGCTAGGCAGTAATACCTTGTAGGGCTGGGGCAAGGTTTTCCAGAAGGCTGTATATGTTCTGAATCAACATCCAGCATGGCGCTATTTCTCTGGTAGTTGGGATTCATGGTTTAAGAGATGAAAATGGAAGTGGTACCATTCTCTATTACCCTAGTGATCCATTGGCACAATTGTGCTTCCTGTTTTTGTGACTTTATGCTTTGCTACCTAGAGTTCTTAGTTGCAGTGGAAGGGATGCTTCTGCTAGGAGAAACAACAATGATTTTATTGGGGTGGAATTTAGAAGTGTCACCCATTTACTTCCTCTTGCCCCTTAATCAACAAGCAAATAAAGGAGTTACAGTGTTGGCTGAGGTGAGTGATCCTGAGTACCAAGAGAAAATTGAAATACTACTCCACAATGGGGATAAGGAAGGGTATGTCTAGAATACAGGAGATTCCTTAGGTAATCTTTTTGTATTACATGTCCAGTGATTAAGGTTAATGGGAAACTGTAATAATCCAATCCAAACAGGATTAGTAATGGCCCAGACCCTTCAGGAAGGAGGATTTGGGTCATGCTACCAGGTAAAGACCATGACCAGTTTAGGTGCTTGCTGAAGGTAAAGGGAAAACAGAATGAGTAGTAGAATGTAGTTAGAAATACCATCTATGATCGTGTGATCAGTTATAGAAAAAAAAAAAAGGACTGTAATTGTCATGAATATCTCCTCCTTATTTCCTTTATGAATACATTTGTGTATATACATATGAATATGTACATATAATAAGTAAATCTCTTTGTTTTCTTGCCTCTCTTATTCCCTCACCATGTAACGTAAGATTAATTGACTTTATATCAGTACTAAGTATTGGTAATTTTACATCATAGTTTTTAAGTTAGGTGATATTAAAAGAACAATAAACATCACTCAGGGACCTTACCTTCTCTTCTTGGGAAAGAATTAGTATATATGCATGGCAGTGGTATTGTTTTATGTGAAATTATGACCTTATTACTGTATTTATTTGAAGATTATTGTTTAAGGAGATACATAGGTAGACAAGGGAAGGACATGTGACAATCGGTTTTTTGTGTCATCTGGACTGAGCTAATATATGACCAAATAGCTGGCAAACATTATTTCTGGGTGTGTCTGTGAGGGTGTATCTGGAAGAGATTAGCATTTGAATTTGTAAACTGAATAGAGGAGATCACCCTCACCAGTGTAAGTTGGCATCATCTAATCATTTGAGGCCCTACATTGAGCAAAAAGGCAGAGGAAAGGGAAGTTTGTTCTCTGCTTAAGCTGGGATATTTATCTTCTCCTGCACTCAGACATCAGTGCTCCTGGTTCTTGGGCTTAAAGAGTTGACCTCGGACTTACACTCTAGGACTCCTGATTATTGGGCCAAATCCCTAGGCCCTTTGGAGAATGAAAAGCATCACAGAAGACACAAGTAATATTAGAGAAGATATCATGTGTATGATCAAGTCTTCATTATTGTCTATTACCTCTGTCTTCAGGCTAGAATGCAGATCATTTGTTGGGGGTAAACCAGAGATGGAAATAGAGACTAGGTGGAAGTGATGGATGTGTTAGCAAGGTAATTGCAGGACAGGAGGCGTGCTGAATAGTACACTGAAAAGCTGGCCTAACCCCACATGAATTTAAGATGGAATCTAGCTTCAAGTTAGGATAATGCTATACAGAAGAATTGAAACATCTGAGATGGGAAAGCACTCTATTGTATATCTATTTAGGTAGATATGTTTCTTATAACCAAAGATATTTCCTATTCCTGGTTAGAAATAAGTAGATGACCCCCATGCACCTGAACAACACAGAAGTAGTAGAAGACATTCTTGGACCTGAAGGAATATCTCAGGTATGACCTGTATGGACCTATGCCTGAAGTCTTGATGGATTAAAGATATCTTTGGAAGTTTGAGTTAGTCTTTGGCTTTGAGAATGATAACCAACCTACAGCCCCAAATCAAGTTAAAAAGTATAAACTTAGACACAATCTCCTGGAAAAGTGTGGGAATGACTGTAAAAATAATTAATACCTTCCCGCATCAGGCTCCCTGCTCGGCGGGGAGTCTGCTTCTCCCTCTGACCCTCCTCCCTCTCATGCTCTCTGTCTCTCATTCTCTCTCTCTCTCTCAAATAAATAAATAAAATCTTTAAAAAAAAATAATAATTAATACCAAATTTCTGCCACCCTGATAGAGAGGTGTTCAAAATAGAAATGAGTAGAACTTATAGAAAATAAACTTATATAAATTAAAATTCAAATACCTAGTCTCTTTGATTTTTCTATTTAATAATTATCAAGTTATGAATTGTAATCCTACTTATCATCCTGATATTTTAAATACTTTTTATTTGGTACTTGAACTGTGGCTTTGGTCTTGATTTTTCACTTCTTGGCTATAATACCATCAAAGGGGTCCAAAAAGTTGCCTAAAATAGCCCCCCGCTCCCACTTTTTTGAATAATTAATTCTTATGGATCATAAGAATAAGAATTTAGAAGTTTTACCCTTCCACATTCTGTTGGTCAATGAATATGTACTACAGTATGTAATAATACCGAAATCATTCCTCCACTCTGAACACAGTCCAGTTCTATTATTTGATTTTGGAAATGGATTTTGAACATGGGCCTGTTTGACTAATCAGATGATCATTTCCCTATTCTTTTCTATTTAAATGCTGCGTGGCAGAGCTGTATTTGGGAGGGCAACGATTTCATTACACCAACCAGGGGAACTGTCATTCCAGCAAAATAACAAAAGCCAAGTTGGCTAAGGGAAAATGTTCCCTATCACACTAAAGGAACCACAAGAGAAATGCTGACAAAATGTCACCTCAGACACAATGACTACAGGATTACAGAAATCTAATTAGCCATTTCATTAACTGAGTCTTGTCTGTGGAGATGGCAAACAATGAGGATTTGGAAGCATCCATTCACTGAAAATATATGGAACTGTCAAGGAGATTGTTCAATAATTTGCTTCCCTGTATTTTTTCAGGTGGTGGAGATGGGACAGGCAAGGTTGAATGAATGATTTAAAAGGAGGCATTTCAGAAGGTTTTTAAAAAAACTGAGAGTACTTTCAGGGGGCTAAATCTGCTATTGTGGATATATTGACATTAATGTTTTAGAAATTTCATTTCTTTATCCCACACAAGCTAATTAGGTAAATTTATAGACATGATGTACTAAGGATTGCATCTGACAAAAATCATCAAAAAGATGCTATCTGGCACAATTACATTTTCATATAGCCCTTATACTGTCTATGGATTACCTGATTAGGTTAAAACTCTTTGAAGGCAGGTGCCTGATCTTATTAGTTCTTATATCCATAGGTTTTAGTGTCTGATACATTTGAAAAATAACAGATAAGTGAATGAAACAATTTTAAAAAGGAACAAAGGATTTTTTTTTAAGATTTTATTTATTTATTTGACAGAGAGAGAGATAGCAGGAACAGGAACACAAGCAGGGGGAGTGGGAGTGGGAGAGGGAGAAGCAGGCTTCCAGCTGAGCAGGGAGCCCAATGTGGGGCTCGATCCCAGGAGCCTGGGATCATGACCTGAGCAGAAGGCAGACGCTTAACGACTGAGCCACCCAGGCGCCCAGGAACAAAGGATTTTAACTTCAAAATAACAAAGCAGAAAAAAAAAATAACAAAGCAGAATGAATCCAAGAAAAATGGAAATAAATTGATGGCACTGTTACAACTTCTGATTTATTGAAACAAATTACCTGGTCTTCAATTTAATTTCCTAGTAAAATGTTAAGAATTGACATTGAATTTTGATGAGGTTGTTATTGTAGATAAAAACCACTGAAATGGACAGGGGTATAGCTTTTGTCAGTTGCACCTTTTTATGCTTTAGGGCTGGTCAGTGTATCTTCAATGGTTACTGCACATTAGCAAAGCACACAGTGCATGATCATCCAGTTACTACTTCTCTGGTGTAATTAGCAGCTGTTGCTTTGTGACTTTGCCTCTCTCATTTCATAGTTCAAAATTTTACATTGGTTAATGGTGAAATCTTAAGGTTTTATCCAAGCTGCCTTCCAGGTGTGACTTCCAATGCTTCAGAGAAGGAGACAGTTGTATTTTTCCTACAGAAAGATGCATAGAGAAAATTGAGGGAACATTCTTTCTATTAAAAACAAAACAAAACAAAACCTGTTAGGTAAAAGGCAATGGGAAGAAAAGGAAGACCTAGACAAAACTTGGAGGATGTTGGGATAACTAAGACTAGTCAACATAAAGATAACTTCAAGATAACTAAGACTAGTCAACATAAAGGGCTTTTAAGCAGTCTAATGTTCTTTATATAATTGAAAACATCCCACTCTCAGTACATTAAAGAACAATTTGTTTCCATAAAGTTGTGAGGAGATTCTGATTTTTAGAACAACTTAATGTTCACATGAATGCCAGCGTTCTGATTACACTTTAATTCAAGGGTGACTCTACATATAAAGTGTGTGTCTGTTTCAGTGACTGCCAAGACAACAATTAGTCAATGAGATGTTCAGAAAAGCAAGTTGGCTGTTGTATTCACAGGATGTTCTGTAGCCCATGTGATTGATTTTGGGGGGAGGGCAATAGCTCAGGCATCAAGAGTGTAATGCAAAAGTTTCTTCTCTTTAAGTGAAATAAGTCAAGCAGAGAAAGTCAATTATCATATGGTTTCACTTATTTGTGGAACATAAGGAATAGCATGGAGGACATTAGGAGAAGGAAGGGAAAAATGAAGGTGGGGAATTGGAGGGAGAGATGAACCATGAGAGACTATGGACTCTGAGAAACAAACTGAGGGTTTAGAGAGGAGGGGGGTGGGGGGATGGGTTAGCCCAGTGATGGGTATTAAGGAGGGCACGTACTGAATGGGGCACTAGGGGTTACACAGAAACAATGAATCGTGGATCACTACAGCAAAAACTAATGATGTAATGTATGATGATTAACATAACATAATAAAATAAAAAAAAAAAGAACTAAACTTTTAGTTTCCCATCCTGTGTTTGCATTTCAGAATATAACACAGGACAAAACAAAAGGCCAAAATTCTAACCAATGAAGAACCACTTATATTTCTATGAATTATCACTTTCCAGTTGAAGAGGTTGTGATTCAGCCCCCTACATCCAGGACATTGACACTTAAAAAGTTCATCTGCAGAAAAAAAAAAATTCGCAAGAATAACCCAATGGTGATTCATGACATTTAATTTTTTTCCAGATATATTGAATTTGTTTAAAAACTAATTTTCTACCCAAAGCAGGCACCAGAGCAAACAAATAAACCTAATAATAGAATATTGGTTTAGAATACTAAACAATGAGATTAATGAAGTAATGCATTGTATTGGAGAAAATTACATTAAAGAAACTAACAGAATTGGTTACATTAAGTTTAAAAGAAAAGAAAAATACTTTTTAAAGCTTTCTTCTCTGGTCTTTATAGATTTTCAGGAGAAAATGCCATTTCAAAGACTGAATTTGAGTTGGTTATCTTTAAAAAGGGCTAATGCTGCCTCATTGACTAGGATTAACTATAACCTCCCTCAGTTAAATGGAGTTAGTTATTTGTTTGAACTGAGGTCTCTTAGATATTTTACTGACATCAGTCTTGTTCAGTAAAAGATAATGAGTTAATAAATATATTATATATATTCCCTGAATTTCAATTCCCATGTGAGACTAAAACATTTAAAAAAATTCTAGTCACACGAACTGAAGTCTATTATGTCTCCACCAAATATAGTCTCAGTTTCTTAATCTGTGAAGTGAGGTTAATAATACTTATCCTTTAAACTGTTATGCAAATGCCACAGAGAATTAATAATGAATTTGTAAATAATCACACTTAAGAAGAAAATATGCTTTTCTATATTGCCGTATAAATAGGAGAGACTCTCTTAACCTAAGTCTAGTTGAAAAATGAGAGCTTATGGCAAGTTACATGTTGATTACCCTTTAGAACAGTGATTCTCAGACTGTGGTCTAGGAAGCTTTGGACATCCTTAACACACTTGCAAAGCTTCTGTGAGGTCAAACTATTTTCTTTGTTGTTGTTGTTTTTGTTTTAAAGATTTTATTTATTTATTTGACAGAGAGAGACATAGTGAGAGAGGGAACACAAGCAGGGGGAGCGGGCGAGGGAGAAGCAGGCTTCCCGCGGAGCAGGGAGACCCATGCGGGGCTCAGTCCCTGGGACCATGACCTGAGCCAAAGGCAGACACTTAATGACTGAGCCACCCAGGCGCCCCGAGGTCAAACTATTTTCATAATAATACTAAGACATTAATGGCCTTTTTTCACTGTGTTGGCATTTATACTGATGTTACAAAAGCAAATGTAGTAAAATTCTTAGTGCCATAGAAAGAATCAAGGCAGTGACACTAGCCTGCACTAAGTAATCATCGTGTCCTTCACTGTCACACACTGATCATAAAAACAATAACAGTTATACAGAAGAATGTCCTTGATGAAATAGTGGATAATATTAACTTTATTAAATTTCCATCCCTTAGTACACTTTTACTTCATATTCTGTGTTACAAAATGGGAAACACTCATCCTGCAAATGAGAGTAAATTGTTGTCTCTAGGAAAAAAGCTTGTATAATTGGTTGATTTGTGCTCAATTAGCTGCTTTTTTTCATGCAATACCATTTTTATTTCAAAGAGTGTCTTGTCAGATGAACTATGATATTAAGACAGGCACTTGTCGACTTTACCCCAAAAGAAACAATGTAAGCTTATTAGTGTAAGGAAAAGTAGATAATTTGTTACTAATGATAGAATTTGATAATTTCAAGTGAGAATTAGGATTTTGAAAGACGTATATCTGCCATGCGAGATTGACAATTCAGTTAAATATGTGTCTGACAATATCCGTGGGCTTTTAAACAAATGCAGTTTTCGATACAATAAATTGGATCATCATTTGAAAGTTCTGCATAACTTAATGAACCAATATTTTTCAATTGATGAATTCATGTTGATACAAATCCATTCAGAAGTAAGAGATCTGTTCAATAGATTCTAATGTAATATAATAAGAAAAGTTCACTGAGATTCCACATTGAAATGAACTTTAAGAAACTATCCCTTGATGTGTATTGTTGTAACATGAAAAATGACATCCAAAATTATATTAACAAGTTTTCAAGTACTTTCCAACTATATATCTGCATGTAAAGCTGGATTTTTGTTTTTTTGACTTCAACTAAAGTAGCACAACACAACAGATTGCATGCATAGGCAAATATGAAAATCTAGCTATCCTCTGTTAAGTACATTAAAAGGATCATCCACCATGACCAAGTGGGAATTATCCCCGGCATGCAAGGGTGGTTCAACATTCGCAAATCAATCAATGTGATAGAACACATTAATAAGAGGAGAGAGAAGAACCATATGGTCCTCTCAATTGATGCAGAAAAAACATTTGACAAAATACAGCATCCTTTCCTGATTAAAACTCTTCAGAGTATAGGGATAGAGGGAACATTCCTCAAGTTCATAAAATTCATCTATGAAAAACCCACAGCGAATATCATCCTCAATGGGGAAAAGCTGAGAGCCTTTCCCTTAAGATCAGAAACATGTCAAGGATGCCCACTCTCACCACTATTGTTCAACATAGTGCTAGAAGTCCTAGCAACAGCAATCAGACAACAAAAAGAAATAAAAGATATTCAAATTAGCAAAGAAGTCAAACTCTCTCTCTTTGCAGATGACAAAAGACTCCACCCCCAAATTACTAGAACTCATACAGCAATTCAGTAATGTGGCAGGATACAAAATCAATGCACAGAAATCAGTTGCTTTCTTATACACTAACAATGCAACTATAGCAAGAGAAATTAGAGAAACAATTCCATTTACAATAGCACCAAAAACCATAAGATACCTCAGAATAAACCTAACCAAAGAGGTAAAGGATCTATACTCTAGGAACTACAGAAAACTGATGAAAGAAATTGAAGAAGACATAAAAAGATGGAAAAACACTCCATGCTCATGGATCAGAAGAATAAACATTGTTACAATGTCTATGCTACCCAGAGCAATCTATACCTTCAACACCATCCCGTTCAAAATTCCAATGACATTTTTCAAAGTGCTGGAACAAACAATCCTAACATTTGTATGAAATCAGAAAAGATCCCAAATCACCAAGGAAATGTTGAAAAAGAAAAACAAAGCTGGGGCCATCACATTGCCCGATTTCAAGCTATATTACAAAGCAGTAATCACCAAGACAACATGGTACTGGCACAAAAACAGACATATAGACCAATGGAACAAAACAGAGAGCCCAGATATGGACCCTCTACTCTATGGTCAAATAATCTTCAACAAAGCAGGAAAAAATATGCAATGGAAAAAAGACAGTCTCTTCAATAAATGGTGCTGAGAAAATTGGACAGCTATATACAGAAGAATGAAACTTGACCATTCTCTAACACCATACACAAAGATAAACTCAAAATGACTGAAAGAGCTCAATGTGAGACAGGAATCCATCAAAATCCTAGGGGAGAACATAGGCAGTAACCTCTTTGACATCAGCCACAGCAACTTCTTTCAAGATACAGCTCCAAAGGCTAGTGAAACAAAAGAAAAAGTGAACTTTTGGGACTTCATCAAGATAAAAAGCTTCTGCACAGCAAAGGAAACAGTCAACAAAACAAAGAGGCAACCCACAGAATGGGAGAAGATATTTACAAATGACACTACAGATAAAGGGCTGGTATCCAAGATCTATAAAGAACTTGTCAAACTCAACACCCAAAAAATAAATAATCAAGTCAAAAAATTGGCAGAAGACATGACCAGACACTTCTCCAAAGAAGACATACAAATGGCTAACAGACACATGAAAAAGAAATTCAAATCAAAACCACATTGAGATACCACCTTACACCAGTTAGAATGGCAAAAATCGACAAGGCAAGAAACAACACATGTTGGAGAGGTTGTAGAGAAAGGGGAACCCTCTTACACTGTTGGTGGGAATGCAAGTTGGTACAGCCACTTTGGAAAACAGTGTGGAGGTTCCTCAAAAATTTAAAAATAGAGCTACCCTATGACCCAGCAATTGCACTCCTGGGTATTTACGCCAAAGACACAGATATAGTGAAAAGAAAGGCCACGTGCACCCTAATGTTCATAGCAGCAATGTCCGCAATGTCCCAAACTGTGGAAAGAGCCAAGATGCCCTTCAACAGATGAATGGATAAAGAAGATGTGGTCCATATATACAATGGAATATTACTCAGCCATCAGAAAGGATGAATACCCAACTTTTACATCCACATGGTTGGGACTGGGAGGAGATTATGCTAAGTGAAATAAGTCAAGCAGAGAAAGTCAATTATCATATGGTTTCACTTATTTGTAGAACATAAGGAATAGCATGGAGGACATTAGGAGAAGGAAGGGAAAAATGAAGGGGGCGAAATCAGAGGGTGAGATGAACCATGAGAGACTATGGGCTCTGAAAACAAGCTGAGGGTTTTAGAGGGGAGGGGGTTGGGGGGGGATGGGTTAGCCTGGTGATGGGTATTAAGGAGGGCATGTACTGCATGGAGCACTGGGGGTTATATGAAAACAATGAATCGTGGATCACTACATCAAAAACTAATGATGCATTGTATGGTGACCAACATAACATAATAAAATAAAATAAAATAAAAATTTAAAAAAGTAAGTCTTTAAAGAGATTTGTAAAAAAGAAAAAGAAAAAAGAAAGAAAATATGTCTCTCTTTTCACTAATTATTTTTGTTTTATAAATGCAAGTATTTTTCATAATATAACATGTTAATCATGAATGGGTTTATTATTTTAGATATATCAATTAGTATTTCAAAAATTCTCAGTTTTCATTTCAAATACAGATAATATTGGTAGATATAACCACATAAGACAAGGTCTTTGGGATCCATAATCAATTTTAAGACTGTAAAGGATCTTGAGACCAAAATGTATGAAAACCGGAATTCTAGTACGTGTATGTACTTTTGTTTCCTCCAAAAAAAAAAAAACTCCATTAATTTCTAAACAAGTTAATATATGTTTTACTTTTCATTATAATTAGATAATTGGTAAAATATTATTCACAGTGTTGAATTATTTGTGTCAATAGTTTTAATTTCTGTTGTTTCTATGAAAACCAAGTTAAAAATAAAGAGCTTTTTTAAAGAAAAGCTTACAAATTAGATGTGGGTGAAGTAAATGTAAAATACTGAATGGAAATATAAAAATTTGGAAGGATCCTTCCATAGTTTTTAACATCCTTAAATTCTTACTACCTTTTAAAAAAAGTAAAATTAATAATCTTATGATACATTACAAATTCAAACCATGCAAGGAAGTAAAGTCAAACTTAAGTCAGAAGTACCATGTGCACCAGAAAGGTCTTGTCCCATAAAAAATACTGTCCAGTGAAAGACTCTTTATGTATTTTAAGTAACAAGATATTTGAAGTATATATGCGTTGTTTTTAGTGATAGCATATTTTGATCCCTTTTGAAATCAATTGACCAAATTCTAGTTCTGCTAATACTAGTACTGAGCTTTTAATTTTGTTATAGTATTCAGGATTCAATACCATTCTATAATAGGTCTTGTGATTAATATATCATAACTTATATAAACCAATTTCTTCGTGCTATTTATATCAACTTAACTGAGAGATGATTTCCATAAAATAAAATCCATTCATTTTTAGTGTATAGTTGTTAAGGTTTGATAATTATTCCCATCTTAAAATAGAACATGCCCATTACCTAAGAATAATCCTCTATGTATAAATCCCTTTTAATCCCCACCACATAGGAAACCAGCATTCTGATTTCTACTGACATAGATTAATTTTGCCTTATACTGAATCCCATATAAATAGAATCCTACATGTACTATTTTATGTCTCACTTCTTTCATTCAGAAACTCCTTTTGTGTAATTAGTAGTTTATCCTTTTTATTGTTGGATAGTACACATTATATGAATGTACCTGTTGATTTGCTTACCTATTTACTTTCTGGTAGACATTGAGTACCTTCAATTTGGATCTACTAAGAATAAAGCTGCTATGAACATTCATGAACAAGTCTTTTTATGCACATATTAATTTTTTCTTTTCTCTTTGGGTATACCTGGTAGTGAAATTGTTGGGTCTCTGATAAATGTATAATTAACTTAAAGAAAACTGGTAAACTTTGAAACAAAATGACTGTACAATTGTACACTCCCACCAGCAATGAATAAAAGTTCTAGTTGTTCGTTCTTGCCTAAATTTATTATTAACAACTTTCTTTTTAAATTTTTATCTTTTCTTTATGTAAGTAGTCTTATCTTCTTGGGCTTTTAATCACCATCTCCTGATGATTAATGATGTTTAGCATCTTTTCATGACCTCTTTAATATTCTTATATTTTAAAATCCTGTAACCATTTTTATTATTTTCTTCTTCTTCTTAAGTTTAAAAAGTTCTTTACTTACATATTACGGATGTGTCTTTGTCATGTATCTCTCATATATGTATATGTATTTTTTGTGGTTTGCCTTTTCATTTTATTAATAGCATTTTATTAATGATATTTTATTTATCACATCCTATAAAGACCAGAATTTTATTTTGATGAAGTCCAAATTATTATTATTTTCATTATTTTTATGTTTGTTATGTTCTTTAAGCAGTCTTTGCCTATCCCAAATTTATAGATCTCTTTTCGTATATTTTTTTGCAAAAATCATATCGCTGTACTTTTTGATGTGTAGGTCCATGATCCATTTTGTGTTAATTTCTGGATATACTATACCATACTATACTGTACTATACTATACTATACTATACTATAAATTTGGTTTGAGTTACCTTGGCAACCATTGTTTATGGGCCATTTGTGTGTAGAACTCTCTCTCTGGATTCTCCATTCTTTTCTCTTATTCAGTATATTTACCTTTAGCTCAAATAATGCCTTCTTCACTATTCTTTCTATAGCACTGCTTGTTTACAAACATAACGACGAAAACCTATCCTGTCCCTATTGAATTCCTTGAAATGTTTGCCAGAAATGAATTTATTATATATGTGTGAGTTGGTCTCTAGATACTTTAAAATCTATCCACTGACCTATATGTCCATCTCTAGACAATTATCACACTATATTTAAAAAAAAAAACCTCACACTTCCTTTATTACTATAGCTTTCTAGTACATCCTGAAATCCAGTAGTTTAAGTTATTTGCATCTGTTTTCTTTACAAATTTGTTTTGGCTATTACAGAGTGTTTTTTTTTTTTAAGACAACTATTTTATTTTATTTTATTTTATTTTATTTATTTTATTTTATTTTGACAACTATTTTATTTTATTTTATTTTTTGAACAGGTGTAGGTTTACAACAAAAGTGAGAGGGAGGTACAGAGATTTCTCGTATACTCCCTACCCTGCTAGTACAGAGTTTTTGCAATGTATATATATATATATATATATATATTTATAAATAGGTTGCCATTTTTACAAATAGGCATGGTGGAATATTAAAAGAAAACACTATTTCTTGGCTCATAGAATTCAGGGAGACACTTGGGTTTACCAGTTTATTATAAAAGATATAATAAAAGATATAGGGGAACAGTCAGATGAAGAGGTACATAGGGAGAAATCTGGAAGGATTCCAGGTGCAGAATCTTCAGTCTCTGTGAAGCTGGGATGTGCCACCCTCCTGGCATCAACCCAGAAACTTCCAAACCCTATAATTTATGGATTTTTACAGAGGCTTCAGCATGCAGGCGTAGTCAGTTATTAAGTCAATCTCTAGCCTCTTTCTCCTTCCTGGAAGATGAGGGCTGGAGATGAAATTTCTAAGCTTCTAATAATGACTTGGTCTTTCTGGTGACCAGCCTCCATCCAGAAGCCCACCTAGAGATGCCTCATTAGCATAAAAGATACTCCTGTCATTCAGGAAATTACAAGGATTTTAGGAGTTTTGTGTCAGGAATCTAGGGCACCCCTATTATTCAGGAAATTACAACAGTTTAGGAGCACTGTGTCAGTAACTTGGGGAAAGAGACCAAAAATATATTTCTATTACGTAACAGGTGTTAATGAGAGTTACAATATGTTTATAGATCAATTTAGGAATAATAGACATCTTAATACTGAGTCATCATTTTGTCAAAAATATTTTCTCATCTTTTGAAAATCATGTACTGTTTCCCCTTTATATTTTTGATATGATAAACTACACAGATTGATATATGGATTTAAAGTCAATTTTGCATATCAGGAATATACCCCTATTAGTCATGAAACATTTATTTTTATATATCAATGATTACACTTTTACAAAATAATTTTGTATCTATTTTCTTGAGGAATATTGGTCTTTGGCTTTCTTTTATAGTTTCTGTGTGGTTTTGTTATCAAGGTTGTACTTGTGGAATATGCTTTGTGTTATTTCAAGCAGTCAATATTTTGAAACTTGTTTTATGGCTCACAATATGATCTACCCTGGTGAATGTTCATATGCACTTGAAAAGATAAGTTATTATGCCATTTTTAGGTATCCATTACCTCAAGTTACTTGGTAGAGTTTTTCTAGTATTGTATATTCTCACAAATGGTCTGTGGATTTGCTGTTTGCTCTATCAGTCAATGGAAGCAGATGTTAACATTGCCAGCTGTGGTTCTCTTTCTCCTTATAGTTTTGTCAGTTTTACTTCCTGTATTTTGAAACTTCGTTACTAGGTGCATACACATTTAAAATTGTTAAATATTCTTTGTAAATTGACCTATTTATCATTATAAAGTGTTTCTCTTTATTATTATGATCACTCTTTATCTTATGGTACATATTTTTTCCTTCATATTCTCTTTTAGTATTTTTATTTGACATCATAGGTACCTGCATAAAGCATTAAACAGGATTCTGAATTAAATCAGGTGATGATTAATTAATTCAGCTGAGTGTCTTTGTGGACATCTGATGGCCAAGAAGTTATACCTCTCTGACTGAAATTATCCTTGTATTTCCTGATGTATGCAACTGTTTGAAACAGTTAAAATTCTTGTATCCTGTGTTAAAGGAACTTATGTTCTTTGGTGGTGTTTCATCACATTGTTCTGTCAATAATTATATGGTGACATTTAGGTTTTTCATTTTTAGTTGGTTGTTTGAATAATTGTTTTGGTAAGCACTTTTGACTACCACTATTTCACTTTCAGCCAAAGCTTAGTTTTCTTTCCCTATTTTATCCACTGTTAATTTATCCTTTCTTGATTTATTTTGAACATTCATAATAATTACCTTAAATTTTAAAAAAGGCAATATCCTGCATTTTCTGCATTTACTAATTTCCTAAGCTCCAGAAACAGCTCTAGTAATCTTTGCTCACTCACAGTTTCCAAAGGATTTTTAAATCTTTAATTCACTCTATTAAAGCATTTGCTATAATATATAGTTGTTTCTGTTTTCCTGACAAATTAAAGACTGATATTATATTTGCTACTAGAAATGGTTTTAGAAAATAGATTCTTAATAATGGGAATCTGAGATTAGTTTTGTATGAGTGAGAACATGTGATACTAGTAGTCACTACCATGCAATGGATACAAAGTAACTTGTAACACACAGTTGTTTAGAATGGCATACCTACTGAAGTCGAAGTTTGGGAGACTAAGGTGCTGATCCAACAGAATTTTAGGTTAGAAATTAGACCAAATGACAGCTGACTGAATGGCTGCCTCTGACCTCACTAAAGATATTGCAGATATAAAATAACAATTTTAGAGCTTAAAAATCTTGGCTCCATTCCCATTAGAGAATCAGCAAACTAAAATAACTGCTTATTTTATATAAACAGTGTCAATTATCTGTAAGCCATGAGCAAATAGTTCTGTTCCTTAAATTAAAACATAAGTTAAATTCCTAACTTCATTAAAAATGATATGTGAAAGTGAGAGTGGAATTCAGGACATTATAATAGGGATATTTGAGTGAATGAACATGAATGAAAAATCATAAACTCACAAACAGTTTGAGACTTCCTTACTAGCTGGGCAGCCTTTCATTATATCTTTAAGTTTCTGTTTGTAGAAACTATAATGTTTCATCTGAGGCAGAAACTTTTTTTTTTTTTAAAGATTTTATTTATTTATTTGACAGAGACAGAGACAGTGAGAACAGGAACACAAGCAGGGGGAGTGGGAGAGGGAGAAGCAGGCTTCTTGCTGAGCAGGGAGCCCGATGTGGGGCTCGATTCCAGGACTCTGGGATCATGACCTGAGCCGAAGGCAGACGCTTAACGACTGAGCCACCCAGGCGCCCTGAGGCAGAAACTTTTTAAGAGGAAAGTGTTCTTCCCAAGATCCACAACCAAATCCAGACACATATCTAGAGTCAGAAAGCAGCAATCAGAATCCCTCATGCAGGTAAGAACAAAGTCTGGATTAGGTAAATATAGAATGCACACATATATACATACATATGCACAGAGAAAGAGAGAGAGGGAGAGAGAAAAACCTGGGGAATATATTTAGGGATTGACTGAATAAATTTTAAGGGTTTATATTAAGGAATAAGAGACATCACATGGAATTGGACCAAATTAATCAGTGTGGGTACACTTATCAGTCTGGATTCATTGTGTTAGATTGAGTAGCTGTCAATGGCTTTAGTAGTTTATCTGTGGGTTGACTATAAACCGGACTCAGTGGCAGCCTCTAATAAATTCTGCTGTGTCTAACACATCAGATGAGTTTCTAAGTTCAAATATTTTACTTTTCAATTTCTTGCATTCCTGTTTAATTTATCAATTCCAATCCTCCTGTGAGATTCTTCAATCAGCATCACTTTTCTCCATGTTTTTCTCTGTTTCTTGAACATAATAATCATAAATGTCTAAAGTCCTCATCAGTTCATTCAATATTCGGACCATTTGTACAGCACTTCCTATTTTCCCTTCTGTTTTGATTTTTTTTTCCTTTTCACTTTTGGTCAGGGTGTTTTGTCTTGTTTTATATGTAATAATTTTTAAAGGAATCCCGATATTGAGTGTGAAAAGGGTAGTCACTCCAGATGATTTAACTCCCCAAAAAAAGAATTCATTTTACTGGCCACTAGCAAAATGCAATAGTGGACAATTCAAGAAGGAGCTATGCTAAGTCAGGTTAGGGTATAGCTCTGGTAGGCTCAGTTCACTCAGTTTGCCTCTGCATTACTCTGGCATTCCAGGGTTTCCAACTAACAGCCTGATGTATTTGTCTGGGTTCTTCTTCCTAATGGATCCTAAATTCTAAATCAGTAATTTCATTTACATTTGATAAATGTCCTAAATTGGAAACCTGTTATGTAATTGAAACTACTCCAAATTTATTAAAAAAACTCTCCTGGTTTCTCTGTCCTCATAACTCCCCTGGGAATTTTCTTCAAGTTTTACATATAGTTCTCAGAATTTTGTCCAAGCCCAGAACCAACAAGTGTCCTAAGGGTAGAAGGTGCTACAGACTGCTCACCCCTCTCAGATTCTGAGTTTCTGAGATTCTTCCCATTCCAGTGTCTTAAGCCCTTTAGTTATCTCTGAAGCTTCCCACTGCCCTTAAATAGATCACTGATGTAATCTGTCCTATGTTCTTTGAGGATGCACTGGTCTGCTAGCTTAACACTTCCTAACTGAAAATGGCGTTTGAAAATATTTATTTAATTTCAATATATCTGAAGGGAATTATAAGTGAATTAAAATAAATTAGTATCAAAAAGATGAATATAGTGACTAATCAGACTTTATGCTTCTTTTTGCAGAGAGAAAGTGAGCACATCTAAGTATGAGACAGTTATAGCATGTTTGATGAAAGCACGATGCTGTTCTTATATTGTTCAAGAGTTAATTATAGTTAGACCCAGTACAGATGATTGTAGGAGAGGGTACCTCTACTTATTTTGCTCTCCATAATAATTAATTTCCTCTTGTTTGTTCACCTTCCTTTTTTTGCACTCATCAGAATCATAGGTGCTAGAAACTATATTACCCAGTCTCTTCTGCCAGCAGATTCAAATTTAGGTTATACTAAAAAGAGGTGCTCACAGAATAAGAGAAAAGTAGAAGAGAAGCAAATATGGTTATTTGCAGGATAATGTACTTCATATTTATCAAACATTATGTTTTGATGGAAACATTTGGATGTCCTCTTGAAAATCACACAATTGTTCCCAGAGGACCAGAGTTCATTGTGTTGTAGTTTCTTGAATTTCTTGTATTAATATGCTAGGGCTGCCATAACAAAGTACCAGAGACAGGATGTCTTAAACAACAGAAATGTAATTTCTCACAGTCCTGAAGGCTGGAATCCCAAGATCAAGGTTTTGGCAGGTTTGGTGTCTCCTAAGGCCTCTGTCCTTGACTTGCAAATGCCCACATCTCGCTGTGTATTCACATGGTCTTTCTTCTGTGTATGCATATCCCTGGTGTCCCTCTCTTTGTGCCCAGATTTTTCTTCCTATTGAGGACAACAGTCAAATCGTATTAGCATGCACCCTAAGCACCTAATTTCAATTTAATCATACCTACAGGCCCTATCTCCAAATGTAGTCACAGTCTAAGGTTCAATATATGAATATATAAATTTCAAATATTTGGTGGAATACAACTAACCCCATAACTTTGGGTTTCTAATAATCAGAATGCTACCAGAAGCTTAACTGACCTGGAAACCCAAATCTTTTAACACTTTCGTAGCTCTATTCCTTCTATTAGCTGGCTTCCAATTGGAAACACTTAGAGATTTTGTTTTGTTTTGTTTTACTTAATCCTATCTGATAATGAACCAAATATATCTTTATTTGGGGTCAAAGACTCTTAATCAAGAAAACATTTTAGAAATTATCTAGATTAGTGTTAGTAAACACTTTCTCAAAGTTATTCTTAAGTTTTATGGGCCAAGAGGTAGAATCAAGGATATCATTTAAGTATATAGTCATTTAAAATGAACATTTTATTATGTTCAGTTAGGCTAACTGAACATAATAAAAAATAAATAAATAAATAAAAATAACATAACATAAAATGAACAATTTAAGAATGTAAATAACATTCTTGGTTTGTGGCCAAATTTGGTTCCTGGACCATATAGTTTGCTAGTCCTTGATCTAGATTATTGGTTTGTTACTAGGTACAAAATTCTGAAGCACAAAGAATAAAAAAGAAAGTGTTCAAGTCACATATAAACTATTAGGAAAGCAAGAAGCAAACACAGATCAGTTTGCATGCCGCTTCTTAGTTGAGTGATTTGTCTTCTCAAAGAAATAGTATTATATAGAAGCCTGTATAGTCTCTGGCTTCCAGTTCTGTATTTTAGCCAAGGCTGAATTCAATAATAGGGGATTTATAATTTTCTATATGCCCAATAATACAAGGTATATGTAAGGAAGGGAAAACCCAAGGTAAAATGTTGAAACAAATGTTTTCATTATGTGAATTAAATCCTCGTTTTTAAAGAAGACTATTTAAAAAAAATAAAGTCATTTGTTGGAAAGATAATAGTTCTCATCATTTGTGGGGTTTTTTGTTTGTTTTGCTCAATAAATTACATCAACATAAAAATCTTCATAAAATTTTAACAATTTCGATTTAAAAGACTTTTTACATATACAGGTCATTGTGTCAATGTTTCCATCTTCAAAAAGTAGATATAATTAACAGGATTTTTAAATTATTATTCTTAAAGATTTTTAAAGGCCCAGATTTTATTCTTTGCATCTTGTGGGAAAAGGCATATTCTCTCATGCTTTAAAACAACAAATATTAGCTGAATTTTTTTCTATATTTTATACAATGTTAACAAACATGCAATGAATATATAAACTGACAAAGACTAGAGGACTAGCTAAATCATATTTTCTATGTGAGATACACTCTTTACTACTGGGTTTCCATGGGTACATACTTTGAATTCTCCAACATTCAGTTTTATTTTATTTTTAAAATTGGAGTATGATGGTGACTACACTGATTTTTTTTAAATAAACATCCTGTGAGATCACATATATATCATACATATTATATATATAAACATCTTTGGGATGGTCATATTTTCTACTATGTAGAAAGTACTCCCTGAAGGTTGACTATTTCCTGTGATTGCAAACAGAACTCTTAGATATTAAAGATTAAAGTATAAATTATTACCAGTGGTTTTTGATTCAACCATTTACGGACTGAATGGTTGATATGTGAAGAGAGACAGTCAAAAAATGAGAAGATAGAGGGGTTTATGCCTACTACCTCAGTACAGAAAACTAAATTAAGTGAATACCATTAGAGAAAAGGTAATTGAGCTATTTTATAATATAAATTATTTTTTTAATTGAGTAAAGAAAAACAAAATTTTTTAGATGCTTCTCTTGATATCAAGTTGGTTTAGAAGTTTGAGGTGTTTTTGTAAAAGAGAACTCATAGTCATTCATATCTGCTTCTGATAGAGTAAATAATCCCCCCTTTCAATACTCCCTGATCCAGGAAAAAAAGAAATATAAGCTAAAACAGTCAGAACAAAATAGGTGTTTTACATATTATATGACTGAACACGTAGAATATATAGAAAATCCAAAAGAATCTGCATATACATATTTATAAGGGAATTAGACAAGATAAAGCAATACAAAGGTAGTAAAAAAAATCTAGTATTTCCATAAAATAGTAACAAGCAAATAAAAACCGTATAAAACCATTTATAAAAACACCAAGATATATCATGCAGGTAGGAATAAATCTAACAAAAATTACACAAGACTTCTGTTTGGGGAAAAATATGGAGAATAATTAAAGAAAATAGATGGATAAATAGCAGATAATACATGATCATGGATTGCAAGATTGACTAGTATAAGCATTCCACTTCTTTCCAAATTAATTTATAAACAAAATACAATCTTAATAATTCCCAAGGCTTTTGTTTTTCATTTGTAAAAGTTGATGAGTTGATTCTAAAATACATTGAGATGTATGAAGGTCCAGGAATAGACAAGATATCTTTCAAGAAGTACATCATTGGAGTATCTGGTCTACTAGTTAGCAGGAATTATTTTAAAAGCTGTAATAATTAAAAGAATGTGATATTGTTGCTAGGTTAGACAAATACAGAGAACAGAATAGAAAATTCAGAAATAGACTCACTTATATATAGAAATTTGATATACAGTAATTTAGCAATATAGAGCACTGTATCAAAAAAAGTCAAGATGCTTGCTGTATAGATATCAATACATTAAAAAAAAAAACTTGACGCCTTCAACACATGAATATCAAGCCCAGATTGATTTTAAATTCAAATATAAAAGAAAAAAAACAGTAAAATTTTTAAAGAATTCTATAGGAAAATTTTTTAACTCCTAAAGGATGGAAATAATTTAACAAGAGAAAGAAAGCACTGTTCATAATGGAGAAGATTAACAAATAAGACTGTATAAAATGATCTTGTCCACTAGATACCTTTTATCTAATAAGGATGTTTTAGTTA
Organism: Neomonachus schauinslandi; assembly: GCF_002201575.2. Taxonomy (NCBI): domain Eukaryota; kingdom Metazoa; phylum Chordata; class Mammalia; order Carnivora; family Phocidae; genus Neomonachus; species Neomonachus schauinslandi. The sequence goes on along the minus strand of NC_058413.1, from coordinate 22,361,391 downwards.
CATTTTGGAAATTAGTTCTGATCTTTTAGAAATGGAAGCTGAGGGCGCCTGGGTATCTCAGTTGGTTAAGCGACTGCCTTCGGCTCAGGTCATGATCCTGGAGTCCCGGGATCGAGTCCCACATCGGGCTCCCTGCTCAGCAGGGAGTCTGCTTCTCCCTCTGACCCTCCTCCCTCTCATGCTCTCTGCCTCTCATTGTCTCTCTCGCAAATAAATAAAATCTTAAAAAAAAAAAAATGGAAGCTGATTTTTTTTTAACAAGTAAAAAATATATAAATATATATCTTGGAATTTCTACTACAAAATGATCCAATTGTGTGTGAAAGTGGATGAGGTAGAGATGAAATTAGATTGTCCATGGAACAATAATTCTTGCGATAATGATAGACATAGGTTCATTATGCTCTTTTTGCAAATTTTCACTTACATGCTTGAAAATTTTCACAATAAAACACTTAAGTCAACAAAGTAGGAAAAATCATTTGCCACACATGTAGTTGCCAATGAGCTCATATCCTGAATTGATAAAGAATCCCTATAAACCTGTAGGACATAAAGGTAAGAGAACAATGGCTAAGAGACTTGAACAGGTACTAGACAAAAGAAGACATTCAGTTTCCAATAATCATAAGAAAGGGGATCAATATCAGTAGTCATAAAGGAAGTGTAAATTAAAATTATGGTGAAATACCACTGCATACCCACCAGAATGGCTAAAATTAAAACAAACAAAAAAGGATTGACCATACAAAGTTCTGACAAGGACATGGCACAAACAGAACTCTTAGATATTAAAGATTAAAGTATAAATTATTACCAATGATCTTTGAGGTCTCAGTAGGCTTCCCAGGCCCACAAATCAGAAAGGTGCCATAGACTGGATCACAGATCTTAACTAGACAGAAAGCCAGAATGCCAAATGCAGTGACTGTGTAATTTTTCCCCCCTGGAGGAACTCTCCTTGCATCATCAAGAAATAGAGATCACATTGACCAATGGTGTAAGGATTTAAAAATTATCTACCTTCAAAATAATACCATTGGGGAAATTTAAAATGTTAGCAAACTCAAGAAACACGAATATTTCAATTTAGCTTTTAACAACCCTGAAAAAAAATGGAAAATTTGGAAGGATCTGAAGGGCTGACAAAATTTAGCTTGACTGTATATTTCATTGGAGAGCTGAACAACAGTAAACCCCACAGCACAGCATCTATCTGAAGGAGCTCTTTTGCATGGGTAACTCGAGTGCTGAATTTGAATGATACAGGAGGTTGGTGGTGGCAATTCTTCAACAAAGTGCAGGATGACACTCCTCCTAAAGGGAGCTCAGAAGGGATTCAAGTATGGCAGAATTAGTCAGTAATTAGGCAGAAAAAACATATTGTCTCAAATGTGCCAAAGACAGAAACATGTGGCTCAGAGGGAACTTCAAAAATAGCATAAAAACAGACAAGAAAAGTTACCCAGGCTTTGCCAGGCATTGGTACACAGTTATCACTACTATCCTATCATCTTTAGAGAACAAAGACCACCAGATGCTAGAAATACAAGAAACGGAACTCAATCAAAAGAAGTCAGATGAAAGCAAAGAAGACCTAGCATTCTGGCATAACCTCTCTTGAGTTTACTCCTGAATCTACGCTGGAAACTCTTAGACAGATGGAAAAATAATGGAAAGACCAAGAAAAATTAAGTGCTACAAAGAAGAAAGGGAAACTACCAGAACTTTGATCAGTGAAGATGGAAAAGCCCTGAAAATAAATGAACCCAAACTTGACTTCTCTGTGAAAGATGATGAAAGACATAACCAGATCATCCTGGATCTTGCTGTCTGTAGGTATAGGTAATTGATGTTATGTGCAGTCAACTTACATATGTATAATGGCCAAAGGAAAGTCGGTTCAGCTTGTACTTCCTGTTGAAGTCAAACCTTAAAGCAGCTGTGCTAGAAAATCTCAGACAATAGGGTAAGTTTAGTAATTTACATGCCCAAAATAGAAGTAATTACAGGTGGCAGAAAAGCACCCAGGTCTGTGAAAACTACCTTGAACATTAGCAGAGAGCAAACAAAAGAAGCAAACAAACAGAAACTAGAAGTAGGTTCTAACAACCACACAGTCCCTATGTAGCTGATAAAATTCAAAAGGAAAAATAGGCACCCAGAAGTGTTAGATCTGAACAAAAATTATACCAATTGAAAAACATCCACACTTGGCAGATAACCCTAGAATACCTCCATTGATTTGGAACATCAGACTATGACCCATGAGACTTAGTTGTACTCAGTGCAAAGAGTGTATCTATAACAGTTATGGAGTAAACAGAGTTGTTTATCAATGTTACTATGCTAATGTTTTCACTTTCCCACTTTGCGTCATACTACTTAAACTAGTTTAAAGTTAAAAGGAGTACCTAAATATTCTATAGCTGATTACTTGTCTATATAAAGTTTCGGCTAATGAAAATACTTTGTAGGACATTTTGGAATCATCTACTATATTTGAACCTACGCATATCTCAAAAAGTATACTTTTGGGGGGTACTTGAGACAAAAGCATAACAGAAAAGTTAATTGTGGAAGAATGGTACAAGACACCATTTCTATAGGATAAATAAGGAAAAATGTAAACATAAATATAAATATAAATATACATAATGTAAAATCTATCATCTATCATCTATCATCTATCATCTATCATCTATCAATCTATCTACCCATCATCTATCTATCTATCTATCATCATCTATCTAAGAATCCTATATAAGGTTCATTTAAAACTGTTAAGTTAGGTGCCTCCTTAGCACAGTAGGCAGCGCTTCAGTCTCATAAAACTGGAAAGTTAATCTACTGTGTTAACCTTTAAGTACCTATAGGAAGAAGGAGAGGTAGTGAATGAAGTAAGACCAGGACATCGGGTGCATCTGGGATGCTGGCCATGTTTTATTTATTGCCCTATTTTGAGGTTTCAGAAGTGTCCATGTTTTGATAATTTATGGGCATTTACAGTTAAGTTTTGTGTTCTGTTTATGTGTGGTATACTTTCATATATGCTTGGGAAAAGGAAGTTAGCTTAAAGAAGTATTTGGCAATGCATTTGGTAAGTGCAGTGTATATGAAATGTCAAGGAATACAAATAAGCAGTAATCGGTCTTTAAGTTGTCACTATTGGAGAATGACAGCAGAAATCTTTAAATGCCAATTTGCCTGGATTCTAATAGACTCTTGGAGTTCTTTTAGTTTGAAGCTTTAATAATTCATTCATAAGTTAAGAGCTAGAGTTTTACTTAATATCTAAGAGGGTTATTCTACTTAAAGCATAAAGCAGCTTTGTACTGTTTTTCCTTAGCAATTTATGCTAAGACAATGCAAACCTACTCTTTAGATAGGAATTATTGTCATGTTTATCCCATGCATATCTCGAAAAATTCTTTGACCTTATTAATGTCTTTTCTGAAGATCCAAAATCCCTAATCTAAACCAATTGATTATTTTACTTTAACGAATATCCATCTTTTATATCTATTTGTAGCACTTAGCACTTGATATTCTTTTTAAAAATCTAATCATTGACTCTAATATTTGAGCTCCTACTTATCATTAGGTAAGCCTGTTTTGTCTGTGTCAACATAGTACCTAATATTCTTGAGAAAAAAAAAACACTATTTTTTAAAAGATTCAATGTTGAATGGTGTCTGATTGGATTGGAATCAGGTTAATATTCTTATAACTCTGAAGTTATTTTCTTTGATAATAAAGGTTTTAAATCCCTACCACTAACTTAAAAACCAAAGCAAAAAATGCCTCCATTTTGCTGGGACAGACAGTTCTCCTTTAATATTCTTATAGTAACAGAATGCTCCTTTTTTTTTAAAATACACTTCTGAATGAAGCTGAAGAGACTACTTGTGAACCACACATACTAGAATCACTGGTGCTGCAGTTCATGCCTAGAAAGGAATGGAGGTATCATCTCTTTCTTCATTAAAAAAAAAAAATACACTACATCACAAACTAATGATGTACTGTATGGTGACTAATATAACATAATAAAATTAAATTAAATTAAAAAAATACATCCTGGAAGTGCCATTTTTAAAGAAGCAGGAAAACTAGCTTAGTATGTATCAGCTCAATATTTAATGCTTATTTAAAAAACTAATATAAAACATGAAAGATTAATTATACTACTACTAAACACTTCCAGGGTGCTTTAAAAACTGAAAACTAAAAAAAAAAAAAACAAAACTGAAAACTATAAAGGATTTTAATAAAGGCTGTCACATGGATTATACATATATATTGTACATATGTGTGTATACACACACAAACACACACACATATATATATACACACACATTATGCATCATCAGGAATTCCATATACATTATGGCAAGTACTGCTCATTTCAACATAGCAAAGTGTATTGCTCCATTTCTGGAGATAAAAAAATTTAAGACCCGGATGGGTAGTGTGTGTCCAAGATTCTCTGGCGAGATGCCAGTGTGGGTGGGGTACCTAGTTGTGCTAGAAACCGCACTGTGGGGTTTCATACACTGTTTGATCTAATTACATATTCTTTAGCCTCCTGCACGTACATACCCATGTACACACCTACAAGTCCATTATTATTCCAGTTTTGCTGATGAGAAAACAAAGACTTTCAAAAGTTACATCACTTAAAAACTTAGAGTGAATTTTTAAGGCTATCGATTTATAATAAGAGAGATCTGAGTTTACATTCCTATTTCCATCACCAGATACTTAAACTCATATAAGTTTATTACTTTACAAATGTGGCAATATATTTAATCAATAGGACTTTTTTTTTTAAAGGCTTTATTTATTTATCTGAGAGAGAGAATGGGAGACAGAGAGCATGAGAGGGAGGAGGGTCAGAGGGAGAAGCAGACTCCCCGCCGAGCAGGGAGCCCGATGCGGGAACTCGATCCCGGGACTCCAGGATCATGACCTGAGCCGAAGGCAGTCACTTAACCAACTGAGCCACCCAGGTGCCCCTAATCAATAGGACTTTTGTGATTATTAAATAAAATAATATATTTTTAAAAAGGCAAACTTTAAAGAGAGCAAACTGAGGGTTACTGGGTGGGTTAAATGGGTAATGGGGGTTAAGGAGGGCACTTGTGATGAGCACTGGGTGTTGTATATAAGTGATGAACCACTAAATTTTACACCTGAAACTAACATTACACTGTATGTTAACTAACTGGAATTTAAATAAAAACTGGGGGGGGGAGGGAAAGAGGCATTAAACATAAAAAAACCCACATGTAGGGGTGCCTGGGTGGCTCAGTCATTAAGCGTCTGCCTTCAGCTCAGGTCACGGTCCCAGGGTCCTGGGATCGAGCCCCGCATTGGGCTCCCTGCTTAGAGGGAAGCCTGCTTCTCCCTCTCCCATTCCCCCTGCATGTGCTCCCTCTCTCACTGTCTCTCTGTCAAATAAATAAATAAAATCTTAAGAAAAAACCCACATGTAGCTTTAAAAATATTACAAGTTGTAAATTATGTATTTCTAAAGGAGAAGAAATGAGAATATTGCATAATAAAAAACTGCAGGTCATCACAAACTATAGCAACTCTTACAAGGACCAAAATTTTCTTTAAGAAAAAAGAACTACTCTTTAAAATAAATAAGCATTTACTGCATCTCTGCAAGGATCTGTGCATAGTGTGATTTTCTAGTACTTTTCTGGTAAATCAAATTTTTTTTTTCGAAATTATGACAACATGAGTTGTTGACAACAAGTGACTGTTGACAACATGAATGAATAAAAATAGTTTAGCTATTGTTGCTTTCCTTCTAATGGAATTTAAATAGAGTTTAATAAAGCTTAAAGTATCACTCAATTATAGCATATGTTCCCTTGTCTTCTGAATAAAAATTTTAAAATGTAGCTCCATACCTGTATCTGTACTTTGGCTAAAGCAATAAGTAAAAAAGAACATATTTTTACAGAAACTAAGTAAAATAATAACAAGTACTTAAAATATCCATATCTCAAAGGCTCCTCAGTACTAGTGTTTTATTCTGATTGGAAGCATGAGGATTATTATTCTTTACTGAATGGCATTATTAAACACTCTGTCATGTATTCTGTTTTTTCTCCATGTTCATCAGTTTTGTTCCTTAAATTCCACATATGAGTGAAATCATATGGTGTTTGCCTTTCTTTGAGTTATTTCGCTCAGCTTAATACTCTCTAGCTCCATTCACTTCATTGCAAATGGCAACATTTCATTCTTTTTGATGGCTGAGTAATATTCCATATATTCCTCAAATGCACAGCACATCTTCTTTATCTATTCATCTGTTGATGGACATTTGGGCTCTTTCCATAATTTGGCTATTGTTGATAAAACTGCTATAAACATTAGGGTGCATGTATCCCTTCAAATCACTATTTTTGTATCCTTTGGGTAAATACCTAGTAGTGCAATTGCTGGGTCATAGGGTAGTTCTATTTTTAACTTTTTGCGGAACCTCCACACTGTTTTCCAAAGTGACTGCACCAGTTTGCATTTCCACCAACAGTGTAAGAGCCTTCCCCTTTCTCTGCCTCTTTGCCAATACCTGTTCTTTCCTGTGTTGTTATTTTTAGCCATTCTGACTGGTGTGAAGTGGTATCTCATTGTAGTTTTGATTTGCATTTCCCTGCTGGTGAAATTTTCATGTGTCTGTTAGCCATTTGTATATCTTCTCTGGAAAAATGTCCACTCATAAAGCTACATCTAATTTTGACAAAGACTGTTTAGGTACTATATCTCCTATCCACCCTTCCCCAATTCCATCATCTGGTCCACCTGATAAAGCAAATGTTTTTCATCATTATGGATAATTGGCCACCAGAGTTTGGGTCAATATGGAAGAGGATTATTGTACCATGAATAGTTCTTGCCTGAGTATTCTTGAGACCACTTAATAGTTCCATGAAATTAATAGCTTTTGGTCACTAATGGACTCCCAAGTAAGAGAATTTTCTTGCCTGACTTGCCTTGAGCTGGGACATTGGTCTTTTCCTGCCCTTGGACTCAAATTAAAACATAAGTTTTTATTGGCTCTTTAGCCTGACTGCTTTTGGATTGGAACTTAATACCATTAGCTCACCTGGTTCTCAGGCTTTTGAACTCAGACTGGATTTACACCATTGGTTTTCCTGGATGTCCAGCTGGCTCACTATAGATCTTGGGACTTCTCACCGTCCATAATCATTTCAGATGAAATGTATACACACACACACACACACACACACACAATATTCCTATTATATATATATAAATATTTTATATTTTAAATTTTTATATTTATATTTATAATTTATAAATATATATATACTATTGGTGATGTTTCTCTGGGGAACCTTAACCAATACTGTGGCCATGTCAAAATTTATTTCATTCTTCCAATTATGTATTTGGAATCTTCAAAATACACTGGCTTAGTTATAAAACTCTTATGGTACTTTGTTAAACATATTCTCTCCATATATATTCTCTCTATATATATTTTTATATAAAAGTACATATTCTCTAGATAAATTATATGGTATGCTGATGTGTATATATGGGCAGGTATAAATATATATATTTATAAAGTGGTGAAGCAGCCTGGCATAAAGTAGGTAGGCAATAAATATTTTTTTAATATTGTTAAGTAAATCATACACATAAACATTTCTTTGATACTAAAATTGTCCTTGATTATATCTTCTATATAAAAAAAATTAGTAAAGAAAGGATATTTAGCTTATTTTGAAAGTGATCTCAGCCTGTTCCCAGAGGATAGCTAGAAGGGTTCAACTTCACTTTAGAGAAAGGAAAAAGATGATGCTTAGGTAACTTGTCCAAGGTCACAGACCTATTGTGGAGTAGAGTTGAGATCAGTATCCAGATGGTCTAAGGTAGCTCCATGCTCCCTTTGATTACACCATGCTCCCTCTCAATTTTACAAGTTCAAGATCTCAGAGGGTTTCTATTTGCTCATTTGTTTTGTTTCTTTTTCAGTCACTATCATAGGATTTGGGGCCATGGCAACAGCTGTTACACTGATGCTCCTTCCTTGCCAGTTCTCCGGGATGGCTGGCCATGTAAATGATGGTTGATTATCCAGTTGGCACATTTTTGTGCTTCTAACATCTCTGCCATATGGTCGTGTTTTCCCATTGGAAAATCTGACTAGTTTGTAAACTTTTTTCCTCAAGAGCAGAGACCATGACTCCTATTTCTTTGAAGATTTATTTTAGTACATATGAGAGCAAGAGCTTGATAAACAAAATGGAGATTCGGGCCCTTCCTCTTATCTTTCTGTCTAGCTAGGACATATGATTCCTCTATTAGTTTTCTATTGCTGCTGTACCACAAACTTAGTAGCTCAAAGCAATGCAAATATATTATCTGACAGCTCTGGAGATCAGAAGTCTGAAATGGATCACCCCAGGCTAACATGAAGGGATCAGCATGGCTACATTCCTCTCTGTAAGCTCTAGAGGAGAATCCTGTTCTTCCTTTCCCAGCTTCTAGAGGCTGCCCAAAATCCTTTGTTCTTCCATCTTCGAGCCAGCAATAGTAGATTGAATCTTTCTTGGGGCACCTGGGTGGCTCAGTCATTAAGTGTCTGCCTTCGGCTCAGGTCATGATCCCAGGGTCCTGGGATCAAGCCCCACATCGGGCTCCCTGCTCTGCAGGGAGCCTGCTTCTCCCTCTCCCCCTGCTTGTGTTCCCTCTCTCGCTGTGTCTTTCTCTGTCAAATAAAGAAAAAATCGTTAAAAAAAAAAAGATTTTAGATTGAATCTTTCCCAGATCACATCACTCTGACGCTCTGTTTCCATCATCTGTCTCCTATTCTCACCCAGACTCTTCTGCTTCTCTTACTTACAAAGGACCCTTGTAATTACATTGGTTGACCTGTATAACTTAGGATACTCTCCTTATTTTAACCTGAGCTGGTAGCAACCTTAACTCCATCTGTAACTTTAACTCACCTTATCCATGAGGCAAACCATATTCACAAGTTCTGGGGATTAGTGTGTGGACATCTCTGAAGGTCTGTTCCACCTACCACAGTTCCTTTTTATCACTTGGCTATTATTTCCTTACTTGTGTCTTCATTATCCAATTGTGAACTTTTTGAACATAGTGTTCTAGCCTACCCATTTTATATACATCAATCCTAACATGGTTCCTACAGTGTAGAAGAGGTCAAATACATATTTTTTTTATTTTTAAAAAATTTTATCATTTATTATGTTGCGTTAGTCACCATACATTACATCATTAGTTTTAGATGTAGTGTTCCATGATTCATTGTTTGCATATAACACCCAGTGCTCCATGCAGAACATGCCCTCCTTAATACCCATCACTGGGCTAACCCATCCCCCCACCCCGCTCCCCTCTAGAACCCTCAGTTTGTTTCTCAGAGTCCATCGTCTCTCATGGTTTGTCTCCCCCACCAATTTCTCCCCCTTCATTTCTCCCTTCCTACTATCTTCTTCTTCTTCTTCTTTTTTTTTTTTTTAACATATAATGTATTATTTGTTTCAGAGGTACAGGTCTGTGATTCATCAGTCTTACACAATTCACGGCACTCACCATAACACATACCTTCCCCAAATAAATACATATTTGGTGAAAAAGTGGAAACATGAAGAAATATGCTGTTTAAAAATGTCCTACCTAGAAAGAGAAATATACAGTCTACATGTGGACATGTGAACATTGCTTTATTCATTCAACAAACATTTTAGGTTGTTACTATATACTGAGAGCATTTCTAGGCACTCTGAACAAAAGCAACAGAAATTCCTGAATTTAGATTCTAGCAGTTGGTGAAAGTCAACAAATAATTAACAGAAAAAGATAGTACATTTATGCTGTGTAAGAAGGTAATGGATGATGTTAAATTGGAGTATGATTTAATCCAACAGGCTAGAATGATACTTGATATTTGGTAGTTTGTAAATATGTAAGTATGAACAATAGCTCAGGATCATTTTCTAATTACACTGGAGTTTTGTAACATCATATTTAGATTTAATAAACATAGTAACCCTACATGGAAGGGACAGCTTTTGAGATGAATTTATTTATAATACATACTAGGCTATATTAAATTACATCATAAAAAGGGTTAATGAGTTTGTCAGTAAGAAAGAATATTTTTCCTGATTTCTCTTTCCTCCTATAATGTGACTGGACATGCAGTATTGATGGTAGAACCAGCCAGGTGAACAAGATCATAGAACATAATTCACTGTGTGAATATAAAGTTGTAAAACTATTTAGAAAGAAAAATTAATTGTTCTGTCCCATGTTGTAGAAGAAACTTAGTTTATGGTAGTGTATGGTTTTAGTTTTCTGTTAAGTTACAACTATACAGTTAGGCAAAGAAATGGACAAGTCCCCAAATAAGTCATCAAACAGATGTAATCAGGAGCAGAAGCCAGTTTAACTGTTCGGTGTCACAAAAACCAGGAATCTGGATTACTGTCAGAGAAAGCCAGTTCATATAGAAGTGTTCCATTGTGTACCCAGAATGAAGTAAAATATGTTGCCTAACTGTGAATCGTTTTTATTGATCAGGTATGTAAGAAACTGCAATAAATGTGACAAAACTTCAGTGTTTTAACACAATACAATTGAACCGTATGGTGATGTGATGGTGCCCATTCCACTAGGTCTCCTGGGCATTTCCATTAAGGGGTGATTTCAGAGCCCTGCATCCTCCTATCTCCTGGCTCCATCATCTTCTTGGTTTTTGGAGTCCTCTGCTGGATTTTCTGCATTCAGACAGCGAATGGGAAAAAGAAAGCGTAAAGGAGCTGAGGAATTTGTTTAGATGCATGATCTGGAAGTAAAATACATATCACTTCTGCTCACATTCCACTGATGAGAGCTCAGTCACCAGGACCCTTATAACTGCAAGGAAGGCTAGGAACTTAGGTCTAGCTCTGTGTCCAGTGTCAAAGATGTGGTGAGCTTATTAGTGCCTCTCCCACATGGTTTAATTCTCTGGGGTGAGAAGAAAAGGCAATAAACAAGATGTGAATTCAGGAATACAGATCTTCCTGGACTTACAATGGGGTTACCTCCCCAATAAACCCATCATAAATTGAAAATATCCTAAGTCAAAATATCATAAGTCAGTATCATTAGTCAAAAATGAATTTAATATACCTAACCTACCAAACATCATAGCTTAGCCTTGCCCACCATAAACATGTACAGAAGATATACTTTAGCCCCCAACTGGGCAAAACCACCTAACACAAAATCTGTTTTATAATCAATGGTTCAATATCTCATGTAATTTATTGAACACTACTAAAAAAAAAGCAGAATGGTTTTAGGTGTATTGGTTGTTTACCCTTGTGATCTCGTGGCTGACTACAAGCTGAGGCTTGTTGCCACTCCCCAGCATCATGAGAGAGGATCATACTGCATATTACTAGCCTGGGAAAATATCAAAATTCAAAGTTAGAAGTATGATTTCTCGTGAATCCCTGTTGCTTTTGCACCATTTTAAAGTCAAAAAATCCTAAGTGGAACTGGCATGAGTCAGGGACCTTCTGTAAGAAAGATTAGAATGTATAAATCATGCCCAAGTTCACAGTGTGGTCAATAGAGAGAAATATGTATATATTTATACAGGATAACATTAGAATCTATGTTTTAATAAAATCCCCCACTGATTCATAGGCAAATTAAAGTTTGAGAAGCACTGCTCTATATAATATTCTCACTTGAAAAATTTACAATGTAGCATAGTATTAAAAAAACAAATTTGAGAATTTGTGCTGCAAAGAAACTTGCTTTCATTATTATTGTTAATAATCTGAATATTCAAATTGAACTTGGTTGTAATCACTTCTTTTTTTTAAATTTTTTATTCTTATGTTAATCCCCATACATTACATCATTAGTTTTAGATGTAGTGTTCCATGATTCATTGTTTGTGCATAACACCCAGTGCTCCATGGAGAATGTGCCCTCCTCAATACCCACCACCAGGCAAACCCATCCTCCCACCTCCCCTGCCCTCTAGAACCCTGTTTGTTTTTCAGAGTCCATCATCTCTCATGGTTTGTCTACCCCTCCGATTTCCCCCGATTCATTCTTCCCCTCCTGCTACCTTCTTCTTCCTTTTTTTTTTTTCTTAACATATATTGCATTATTTGTTTCAGAGGTACAGATCTGAGAGTCAACAGTCTTGCACAATTCACAGCACTTACCAGAGCACATACCCTCTCCAGTGTCTATCACCCAGTCACCCCATCCCTCCCACCTCCCCCCCGCTCCAGCAACCCTCAGTTTGTTTCCTGCAATTAAGAATTCCTCATATCAGTGAGATCATATGATACATGTCTTTCTCTGATTGACTTATTTCACTCAGCATAATACCCTCCAGTTCCATCCACGTCATTGCAAATGGCAAGATCTCATTCCTTTTGATGGCTGCATAATATTCCATTGTATATATATGCCACATCTTCTTTATCCATTCATCTGTCGATGGACATCTTGGCTCTTTCCACAGTTTGGCTATTGTGGACATTGCTGCTATAAACATCGGGGTGCACGTACCCTTTCAGATCCCTACTTTTGTATTTTTGGGGTAAATACCCAGTAGTGCAATTGCTGGATCATGTGGTAGCTCTATTTTCAACTTTTTGAGGAACCTCCATACTCTTTTCCAGAGTGGCTGCACCAGCTTGCATTCCCACCAACAGTGTAGGAGGATTCCCCTTTCTCTGCATCCCTGCCAACATCTGTCCTTTCCTGACTTGTTAATTTTAGCCATTCTGACTGGTGTGAGGTGGTATCTCATTGAGGTTTTGATTTGGATTTCCCTGATGCTGAGCGATGTTGAGCACTTTTTCATGTGTCTGTTGGCCATTTGGATGTCTTCTTTGGAAAAATGTCTGTTCATGTCTTCTGCCCATTTCTTGATTGGATTCTTTGTTCTTTGGGTGTTGAGTTTGATGAGTTCTTTATAGATTTTGGATACTAGCCCTTTATCTGATATGTCATTTGCAAATATCTTCTCCCATTCTGTCAGTTGTCTTTTGGTTTTGTTGACTGTTTCCTTTGCTTTGCAAAAGCTTTTTATCTTGATGAAGTCCCAATAGTTCATTTGTGCCCTTGCTTCCCTTGCCTTTGGTGATGTTTCTAGGAAGAAGTTGCTTCGGCTGAGGTCAAAGAGGTTGCTGCCTGTGTTCTCCTTCAGGATTTTGATGGACTCCTGTCTCACATTGAGGTCTTTCAACCATTTGGAATCTATTTTTGTGTGTGGTGTAAGAAAATGGTCCAGTTTCATTCTTCTGCATGTGGCTATCCAATTTTCCCAACACCATTTGTTGAAGAGACTGTCTTTTTTTCATTGGACATTCTTTCCTGCTTTGTCAAAGATGAGTTGACCATAGAGTTGAGGGTCCATTTCTGGGCTTTCTATTCTGTTCCATTGATCTATGTGTCTGTTTTTGTGCCAGTACCATACTGTCTTGATGATGACAGCTTTGTAATAGAGCTGGAAGTCCGGAACTGTGATGCCGCCAGCTTTGCTTTTCTTTTTCAACATTCCTCTGGCTATGCGGGGTCTTTTCTGGTTCCATACAAATTTTAGGATTATTTGTTCCATTTCTTTGAAAAAAGTGGATGGTATTTTGATGGGGATTGCATTGAATGTGTAGATTGCTCTAGGTAGCATTGACATCTTCACAATATTTGTTCTTCCAATCCATGAGCATGGAACGTTTTTCCATTTCTTTGTGTCTTCCTCAATGTCTTTCATGAGTATTTTATAGTTTTCTGAGTACAGATCCTTTGCCTCTTTAGTTAGATTTATTCCTAGGTATCTTATGGTTTTGGGTGCAATTATAAATGGGATCGACTCCTTAATTTCTCTTTCTTCTGTCTTGTTGTTGGTGTATAGGAATGCCACTGATTTCTGTGCATTGATTTTATATCCTGCCACTTGACTGAATTCCTGTATGAGTTCTAGCAGTTTTGGGGTGGAGTCTTTGGGGTTTTCCACATAAAGTATCATATCATTTGCAAAGAGTGAGAGTTTGACTTCTTCTTTGCCGATTTGGATGCCTTTGATTTCTTTTTGTTGTCTGATTGCTGTGGCGAGGACTTCTAATACTATGTTGAATAGCAGTGGTGATCGTGGACATCCCTGCCGCGTTCCTGACCTTAGGGGGGAAGCTCTCAGTTTTTCCCCATTGATAATGATATTCGCTGTAGGTTTTTCATAGATGGCTTTTATGATATTGAGGTATGTACCCTCTATCCCTATACTCTGAAGAGTTTTGATCAAGAAAGGATGCTGTACTTTGTCAAAAGCTTTTTTTGCATCTATTGAGAGGATCATATGATTCTTGTTCTTTCTTTTGTTAATGTATTGTATCACATTGATTGATTTGTGGATGTTGAACCAACCTTGCAGCCCAGGGATAAATCCCACTTGGTCGTGGTGAATAATCCTTTTAATGTACTGTTGGATCCTATTGGCTAGTATTTTGGTGAGAATTTTTGCATCCATGTTTATCAGGGATATTGGTCTGTAATTCTGCTTTTTGGTGGGGTCTCTGTCTGGTTTTGGGATCAAGGTAATGCTGGCCTCATAAAATGAGTTTGGAAGTTTTCCTTCCATTTCTATTTTTTGGAACAGTTTCAGAAGAATAGGTATTAATTCTTCTTGAAATGTTTGGTAGAATTCCCCTGGGAAGCCATCTGGCCCTGGGCTTTTGTTTTTTGGGAGATTTTTGATGACTGCTTCAATTTCCTTAGTGGTTATAGGTCTGTTCAGGTTTTCAATTTCTTCCTGGTTCAGTTTTGGTAGTTGATACATCTCTAGGAATGCATCCATTTCTTCCAGGTTATCTAATTTGCTGGCATAGAGTTGCTCATAATATGTTCTTATAATTATTTGTATTTCTTTGGTGTTGGTTGTGATCGCTCCTCTTTCATTCATGATTTTCTTGATTTGAGTCATTTCTCTTTTCTTTTTGATAAGTCTGGCCAGGGGTTTATCAATCTTGTTAATTCTTTCAAAGAACCAGCTCCTAGTTTCGTTGATCTGTTCTACTGTTCTTTTGGTTTCTATTTCATTGATTTCTGCTCTGATCTTGATTATTTCTCTTCTCCTGCTGGGTTTAGGCTTTATTTGCTGTTCTTTCTCCAGCTCCTTTAGGTGGAGGGTTAGGTTGTGTACTTGAGACCTTTCTTGTTTCTTGAGAAAGGCCTGTATTGCTATATACTTTCCTCTCAGGACTGCCTTTGCTGCATCCCAAAGATTTTGAATAGTTGTTTTCATTTTCATTGGTTTCCATGTATTTTTTTAATTCTTCTTTAATTTCCTGGTTGACCCATTCATTCTTCAGTAGGATGCTCTTTAGCCTCCATGTATTTGAGTTCTTTCTGACTTTCCTCTTGTGATTGAGCTCTAGTTTCAAAGCATTGTGGTCTGAAAATAGGCAGGGAATGATCCCAATCTTTTGGTACCGGTTGAGACCTGATTTATGACCTAGGATGTGATCTATTCTGGACAATGTTCCATGGGCACTAGAGAAGAATGTGTATTCCGTTGCTTTGGGGTGGAATGTTCTGAATAGGTCTGTGAAGTCCATTTGGTCCAGTGTGTCATTTAAAGTCTTTATTTCCTTGTTGATCTTTTGCTTAGATGATCTGTCCATTTCAGTGAGGGGGGTGTTAAAGTCCCCCACTATTATTGTATTGTTGTCGATGTGTTTCTTTGCTTTTGTTATCAATTGACTTATATAATTGGCTGCTCCCATGTTAGGGGCATAGATATTTACAATTGTTAGATCTTCTTGTTGGATAGACCCTTTAAGTAGGATATAATGTCCTTCCTCATCTCTTATTACAGTCTTTGGTTTAAAATCTAATTTGTCTGATATAAGGATTGCCACCCCAGCTTTCTTTTGGTGTCCATTAGCATGGTAAATGGTTTTCCACCCCCTCACTTTCAATCTGGGGGTGTCTTTGGTTCTAAAATGAGTCTCTTGCAGACAGCATATCAATGGGTCTTATTTTTTAATCCAGTCTGATAGCCTGTGTCTTTTGATTGGGGCATTTAGCCCATTTACATTCAGGGTAACTATTGAAAGATAGGAATTTAGTGCCATTGTATTGCCTGTAAGGTGACTGTTACCGTATATTGTCTGTGTTCCTTTCTGGTCTATGTTGCTTTTAGGCTCTGTCTTTGCTTAGAGGACCCCTTTCAAGATTTCTTGTAGGGCTGGTATCGTGTTTGCAAATTCCTTTAGTTTTTGTTTGTCCTGGAAGGTTTTTATCTCTCCTTCAATTTTCAATGACAGCCTAGCTGGATATAGTATTCTTGGCTGCATATTTTTCTCATTTAGTGCTCTGAATATATCCTGCCAGTCCTTCCTGGCCTGCCAGGTCTCTGTGGATAGATCTGTTGCCAATCTAATGTTTCTACCCTTGTAGGTTACATATCTCTTCTCCCGAGCTGCTTTCAGGATTTTCTCTTTGTCTATGAGACTCGTAAGTTTTACTATTAGATGTCGGGGTGTTGACCTATTTTTATTGATTTTGAGAGGGGTTCTCTGTGCTTCCTGGATTTTCATGCCTGTTTCCTTCCCCAAATTAGGGAAGTTCTCTGCTATAATTTGCTCCATTATACCTGCTGCCCCTCTCTCTCTTTCTTCTTCTTCTCTGATCCCAATTATTCTAATGTTGTTTTGTCTTATGGTATCGCTTATCTCTCGAATTCTGCCCTTGTGATCCAGTAGTTGTTTATCTCTCTTTTTCTCAGCTTCTTTATTTTCCATCATTTGGTCTTCTATATTACTGATTCTCTCTTCTGCCTCATTTATCCTAGCAGTTAGCGCCCCCATATTTGATTGCACCTCATTAATAGCCTTTTTGATTTTGACTTGGTTAGATTTTAGTTCCTTTACTTCTCCAGAAAGGGTTTCTCTAATAACTTCTATATTTTTTTCAAGCCCAGCTAGTATCTTTAAAGTGATGACTCTGAACTCTAGATCTGACATCGTACGAACGTCCATACTGAGTAGGTCCCTGGCAGTCGGTACTATGTCTTGTTCTTTTTGTTGAGGTGATTTTTTCCATCTTGTCATTTTGTGCAGAGGAGAATAGATTAATGGAGAACAAAATGCTAGCAGAGTAAGAACGTCCCCAGAAAATATACTCTAAACAAATCAGAAAAGACCTGAAGCAGTGGAACAAGAAACGGAAAGAGAGAAAAAAGAAAAAGAAAAAAAGAAAAAGAAAAAGATAAAGATAAAAACAAACAAAAACAAACAAAAACAAACAAAACAAAACAACAACAACAAAAAAACCCAGAATGTGATCAAATATGATCAGGCTGGTATATAGATCAGTGCCACACACTAGATTTGGGGTGTATTTTGGTCTTTTAGAAGAAAGTGCCTCCCAAAATTTTAAAGAAAGAAAAACTTATATATGTACAAAAATAAGGGTTGATATGATGAAGGGATGTAATATGACTGTAAAGATGGAAATTATAAAAAAAATTCTTTTAATTTTTTTTTTAAGATTTTATATATTTGCGAGAGAGAGAATGAGAGACAGAGAGCATGAGAGGGAGGAGGGTCAGAGGGAGAAGCAGACTCCCTGCTGAGCAGGGAGCCCGATGTGGGACTCGATCCCGGAACTCCAGGATCATGACCTGAGCCAAAGGCAGTTGCTTAACCAACTGAGCCACCCAGGTGCCCGGAAATTATAAAAAATTTTATAAAAGGAATTGATAAGAAGTTTTTTGAAAAGAGAAAGAAGACGATTTAAAAAAAGAAAAAAGAAAAAAAAAAGGGAGAGAATGTGATCAGGCAGGGGAGTAGAAAAAACCATATACTAGTAATTTAGGGTATATTTTAATCTGTTAGAAGAAACTATCTCAAAATTTTAAAGAGAGAACAACATATATATATATGCCAAAAATACGGGTAACTACTATGAAGGGATAGAATATGACTCTAAAAATGAAAAATAAAAATGTTTTTTTAAAAAAAAGGGATTGATAAGAAGTTGGTTGAAAAAGGGAAAAAGAAAAATTCAAAAAAAAAAAAGTTAAAAAAATTAACTTTGAAAGACTAAAGAATCATGGTAAAAAAGCCATGCATTCTATGCGCAGTATTCCCCTAGCGCTGGAGTTCTGCCGTTCTCATTGATCGGTAAACTTGGTCTTGGCTGGCTGCTCTCTCTGATCTTCTGGGGAGGGGCCTGTTGCCGTGGTTCCCAAATGTCTTTGCCGGAGGCCAGATTGCCCTGCCCTTGCCCCCTCCCGGCTAAGTGATCTGCTCAGGTTTGCTCTCCAGAGCTTTTGTTCCCTGCAAGCTTTCCGTACAGCTTTGGAGGCGGAGAGTGAAAATGGCGGCCTCCCAATCTCCGCCCCGGAGGAGCTGAGAACTCGGGGCCCTGCTCCTCAATGAGCCCCCAGAGAAAAGCCGTCAGTCACTCCCGTCTCTCCGGTCTCTGGCTGCACTTCGTGCTCACCCGGCCTGTGACCGAGCATTTATATCTCCGGCACTTGACCCCGTGTGGAGTCTCCAAACCCAGCAGATCCCTGTGGTGCGCTCCCGCGCGGGTCCTTCCCGGGGAGGAAGGTGAGTCTCCCCGGATCTGCCGCTTGTTGGGTCCCTGCTGGAGGAGCAGGGGCCCGACTGTGCCGCGGATCACGGTCTATGGCCACCCCGAGCTGAGAGCCCGCGCCTGGGCTCCGCCTCTGCAGCCGGCTTCCCTGCTCCGTTACCTGGGAGCTCTGCCACACTCAGGCACCCCCGGTCTTTCTGTGACCCCGAGGGTCCTGAGACCACACTGTCCCGGAGGGTTCCACCCCCCGCTTAGCCACCAGAGTGACGTCCCTCGGTGGAGCAGACTTTTAAAAGTTCCAATTTTGTGCTCCGCGGCTCTATCATTTGCCAGAAGCGGCCGACAGAGACCCATCCCCCGCTGTCTATCCTCCCGAATATCGCCTCGGATTCACTTCTCTGCACATCCTACCTTCCAGAAAGTGGTCGCTTTTCTGATGAGAGAGTTGTTGCTCTTTTCTTCGATCTCCTGTTGAGTTTGTAGGTGTTCAGAATGGTTTGATCCCTATCCAGCTGAATTCCTGAGAGGAGACGAAATCCAGATCTCCTACTCCTCCACCATCTTGCTCCACCCCCCGGTTGTAATCACTTCTTAACAAAACACCCATCAACATTCCATAGGAAGCTAGTTTTCTTTGAAACTCAGGGAAATGGATTTAAATGCACAAAATGGGGAAAAACTGAAGTCAGAAATTTAGGTGTTAGTTTTGGTTAGATATGGTGTCTCCTCCATAAGCCACCTCTGATTTGGAAGATTGATTCCTGTGTTCCTGGTTAGGTAGTCTGATTCTGACATGAAGGATTTTAGTTGTCCATTCATTCATTAATTCTGCATACTATTTTTCAGACACTTACTTAAGTTCTGTGAAACCAAGAATGATCCAAGATTTCAGCAGAGGAGGAAGACAAATAAATCAAAGTAGGATGTGAATGTAAAAATTTACAATGGATAGACACATCCATTTGGATAGACCGTAAGTGAATTTGCCTTAAAATTAACATAATAAAAAAATTATTCACAATAAACCCAATAATTTTACCAAAAAAATGAACACTAGTTTGTTGCAAATTCTGCAAACTCTATCAAAACTTTGTAATGTTAGAATTAGCCTATTGAAAACTGAGGTCCTCGTTGATACACTGCATTAGCTCTGAATTCTATTCTATTTGGAATACCTCACTTTCCCTGCGTTATAAAAGGCCCATAAAAAAATAAGGAGAGAGAGAGTTAGGGGCGCCTGGATGGCTCAGTGGGCGAAGTATCTGCCTCGGCTCAGGTCATGATCCCAGGTTGCGGGGATAGAGCCCTGCATCTGGCTCCTGGCTCAGCGGGGAGTCTGCTTCCCCCTCTCCCTCTGCCCACCCCCATGCTCTTTCTCTGTCAAATAAATAAATAAAATGTTTAAAAAAGAGAGAGAATTAATCTGTAATGATACAGTTTTTCATTGTATTTCTTTCACTAAAATTTTAGTCATTATTTCTCTCCCCTCCCATCCCCTTTTGCCTATATAGTAGCTTCCCATTCCTTTCATTTATTAACATAGCAGAAATGAGTTAAACATGAGGCTATGGATACATTTTAACGGGGGGGGGACAGTATGTTTAAAACTAAAGTGAAAGGTAATCAAAATTATAATGTGAGAGTTTGATGACTTTACCCTACATATTTCAGAGACATAAAGCATATATATGTATAAGGGATATAAGGGATATAATCTTGGCTGAAACACAAGCAGCTGAGTGTATCATCCAGCTTTTATTTCTGTTCATCCTGTTCTGGGGCACTATAATGTACTCGAAGAACTGTTTTGATGAACAAGTTCATCCTGTTCTTAAAGATTAATAAGAACGTTTAATTCATTTTAAATTTCCTCTATTGTCTTTAATAGCCAAATAAACTAGGGGGGTGGGGAAGGTTGTGGCTTAATTTTCCACCTGCACAATGTGGCTTAAATAAATATGACTTAATGAGTTAAATGGGAGTGATATATCAAATTGCACTGCCTGCAAAGTAAAGCAAGTGCAGTGATGTGATTTTTCTCCTTCACTAAGGGAACTAAAGTATTTCTTAAATCAACTGTTAAATACCTAAGTGAAATGCTTTCTGTTTAGATCCCATGTTATTAATATTTGTTTTTAATCAACTTTTTTTTTCAGATACAGTTGAAGAAAAATAACATACATCCGTTTTTAAGAATGTTGACAAATTTATACACTTGTGTAACAACCACCACCCACGAAGATACAGAACATTTCTCTCATGTTAAAAGTGTGTCTGAATTTCCCACTCAGTGTCCATCCCCTTCCCTGCAAATCATACCCTGTTCCAGCAATCACAGATCTACTTGATGTCATTATGAATTTGATTTGTATCTGGCTTCTTTTGGTCATCATAATGATATTGGGATCCATCCATATAGTTGCACATATCATAATCCATTCCTTTTGGGATGGATAGAATATTCTTACATGGATCTACCGTAGTTTGTTTAGCTTTACCCTTGTTAATGGACGAGGGTTGTTCCTAGATTTCGGTTATCATGAAGAAAGGTGCTATAAGTGTTCCTATACAAATCTTCATGTAGACATATTTTTGTTGTTGTTTCTCTTGGGTAAACACTTGGGAGTAGACTTGCTGGTAGTTACATGTCTAATTTTATAAGAAACTGTCAAACTGATTAAAAAGTGATTGAACTATTTTTCATCCCCTCAAGGAGTACATAAGAGATACAGTTGTATCACTCCCTCTCTCAGTTTTGTCATTCTTTTCAATTTTAACAATTCTAGCTGATATTACTTTGTGGTGTTAATTTGCATTTATTTGATGGCTAAAGGTGTTGAACATTTTTGCAAGTACTTATTTGCTCGTTCTTTGGTTTAGTGTCCGTTCAAATCATTTTGCCTGTATTTATATAGTTATTTGTCTTATTGAGTTGTAAGGATTCATTATATATTCAGGATATAGTCTTTCATCAGATTTATGTTTTGCAGAAGTCCCTCACCCCCCATTTTGTGCTTTAAATTGTTGGTGTCTTTGCAGTGTTTCACAAGGTGTACAAGTTACCAATTTGGATGAAATTCAAGTTATTTTTTTTTCTTTAGGGTTTGTTATTTTGGTGCTCTAAGTATTTTTGGCTAACCCAAGATTAATAAGATGTCCTGTAAGGTTTTCTTTTAGACTATGCTAGTTTTAACTTTAACATTTAGATTTATAATTCAATAAATTGAAATTTATTTAAACAATTTTATAATTGCTGTGAGTTGGATAGCATATTGTTCAAGTGACATTGTTTGAAAAGACTATTGTTTCTTCATTAAAATATCTTAAAAGATTTGTCACAAAAAATTGACTTTCTAGATAGATAAGATAATGTTGAACTTATAGATCACTTTGGAGAGAATTGACATCTTACAATATTTTGGTGTTGTAATACATAAACACAGTGTTTTCCTCCATATATTTAGGCTTCCTGTAAATTCTCCCGGAAATCATGTGCAGTTTTCAGGATATAATCTTCCATGTATTTTCTTAAACTTACCTGTATTTCATTATGTTGATACCATTGCAAATAGTATTTGATGCTTTTGTAAATGACATCAACTTTTCTTTTTCTATTTCAGCTTCATCATGACCATTGCTTACCATATATAAATAATATTGATTTTTTAAATGTTGACCTTGCATCCTGAAGGGGTAAGTGCATATTTTAGTTCTGATAAGATTTTTGTAGTTTCATTGATAGTTCTACATAAACAATGCTACCGTATATAAATTAAAAAAAGGTTTTATTTTTTCCCCAATTTGTATAAATTTTGTCTATTATTACAATGCTAGGACCTCTTGTAAATTTTGAAGAGAAGTGGTTGATAATGGCATGCATGCACTCATATTCTTTGTCTGTCATATCAATTAATGAAAACAGGTTTTTTTTTTTTAAAGATTTTATTTATTTATTTGAGAGAGAGAATGAGAGAGAGAGAGAGAGCATGAAAGGGGCGAGGGTCAGAGGGAGAAGCAGACTCCCTGCTGAGCAGGGAGCCTGATGTGGGACTCGATCCTGGGACTCCAGGATCATGACCTGAGCCGAAGGCAGTTGCTTAACCAACTGAGCCACCCAGGTGCCCCAATTAATGAAAACAGTTTTGACATCTCAAAATATTATACAGGTTTTTTTTTTTCTCATTTTTCTTTCAGTTTCATATTTTATGTGTCTTGATGCTTTGTTATTAGATTCATACACATTTAGAATTGTAATGTTCTTAGATGAGTTGATTCTTTTTATCTTATGAAGTATCTCTCTTTACCACTTACTTACAATGATCCTTATTCAGAAGTCTACTTCAATATTAATATACACAATCCAGTTGTTTTTAAATTAGTGTTTGCATGGTGTGTGTTTTCCAACTTTACTTTTATCCTATATATGCATTTTTCTTTAATGTTTCTTGTAGACAGAATACAGATTGATTGTGCTTTATTATCAATATGCTTTGGTTCAAGTTTGCCACTTTACACCAAAGTTTGTTCATTTATTTATACTATATGCTCTATTTCTTCTTTCCTGCTTTATTTTCTTCTTCTTTTTTTTTTTTTTTGCCATTAATTAATATTTACTTTCTCTTACTTCTGGGACTCCAGTTACATTTATTTTAGTCCCATTGATACTGGCTCACACGTCATTGGTACTCAGTTTAATGTATTTCATTTTAAATAATTTCTCCTGCTGTATATTCAAGTTCACTAAACTTTTCTTGTGCTATTTCTAGTCAGTTGTTAAATCTCACTTGGCATATTTTTATTTTAAATATGTATTTTACATCTCTAGATATTCTCTTTGGGTTTGTTTTAATAATTCCACCTAACTCCTCACTGTGTTCACATTTTATTAAACATTCAGAATGTGCTTGTGTATGTATAATTTTAATATCTATGTTTCATGGTTGTGTAATTACTAGAGGGATTTGAATTATTCCCAGATGTGTGTAAATGCTGAAATTTATTCAAGTTATAGTTCTTCTGTAACTGTTATTTCCTTGACATTTTTTTCTTATCCAACTGTGTCCTTTCTGACACACATGTATATTGATTTTCAATCAAAGACCCCTCTCTAAAATAGTCTACTTGTCTTGTTCTCCCTGACCTATATATGTACCTTTATCTTAATGAGTCTTCTGGTCTCTGCTTGGCTTCCCCATGTTTTGCTGAAGCTGGAAAATGCTTCCAGGCAGTAAACTAGAGAAATTGTACGGTTCACCTCATTTGTTGATTTTCCCTTTGAGATTGTTGTCGTGCACTGGCTGTTATCCAGTGTCCCCAAACAGCTGTTTCATATATTTTGTTCAATTTTCTATTTGTTAGAGCAGGAGGGTACTTATCATTACAAATGATCTTTCATGAATAGAAATGGAAATCCCCCCACTTTATTTTAAATGCAAAAAAATTGGTAAGATGAAATTGATGTGCACTTTACCAATATATTTGTAATTCATATGACACATATTAAATGCATCTAATAAAGCCAAATAATATACAATAATATACTTAAAATATTGAGATAGGCATATAATGAAGCAAAACACTCTGAATTATCTGAATTAAGTATAAATGCTCTTGATACTAACCCTACTACCCCTATTTCTACTCATTGGCTAGATTTTATTTTTGAACAGCAAATACTCTTGTTCTTTTTTGAAATGCCCCTGTCTGAGGGAAGATAAATAAAATCTTAAAAATCTTAAAAATCTTAAAAAAATTTAAATACCTACAGTGTATTACATAAAATATTATTGTGATAATTTAGCTCATGTGTAGATTCAAGAACAATTGCTAATTAAGGACAGTGCATAAATATAAAGAACTCATCCTAAGCCATATTTAGTTCTTCAATATAGCATTTTAATCTATGCTGTTAACTTTTTGAGAATATAAGTTTAATTTTAAAAGACCTTGCTCTTTAATGGGCTATAATTTCTGCCTAGGAAGTGCCTTAAATTTTTATTTTTTTATTTTTTAAGATTTTATTTATTTATTTGAGAGAGATAATGAGAGAGAGAGAGAGAGAGAGCATGAGACAGGGGAGGGTCAGAGGGAGAAGCAGACTCCCTGCTGAGCAGGGAGCCCAATGTGGGACTCGATCCTGGGACTCCAGAATCATGACCTGAGCCGAGGCAGTCGCTTAACCCACTGAGCCACCCAGGCGCCCCATGCCTTAAATTTTTAAAGCAATCTTTTCTTTCAAAATTTTAGCTCCAAATACCTATCATCTGTCAACCATAAAATACACTGAATGATTAAGTGTTCACTATATACTTTTTGTCTATTTTATTTACTGAAATTTTCTGTGCCTCTTCAAAAACGATAAACCCTATTTTAAAAAAAAGATTGTTCTGTTCTTTGATATTTTATTCTCTAGCAATCTTATACTGCAAAATAAATTCAAATTTAATTGTTCCCTTAAAAGATATAAAATTTAATTCACTTTAACTCCAGTACATTTTGCAGCCATAATAAACCATTTTGCTTCCCTTTTTAAAAATATATATATTTTTTATGCTTTTAATCCCAATCTCTCTTTTGAGAGACAGGGATGATCCTTCTAGGTAAATTACTATATTCCAAACAGTTACATTTTCTAGCTATAATACAAAGATTCCCTAAAGTAATAGAAAACACTAACATGACTTTTTGACAGGAGAGATAAATACAAAGTGCTGGTAAGACATTTATTTCATTGTCCCAGTTCCTTATTTTGATCTCCAGTATCTTTTATCATAGCATCATACACATGTCAGTTCTTTACACATTCTTGGAGCTTTAAAGAAAGGGAAGAGGTTTTTCACTTCATGTTCAAATCTATTCAAGGTTTATTTAGGCATTCTTTTGTGTTCTATCTAATCATACTTTCTGAAATAAAAGGGACTTGTGCTGAAACTGTGTTATGGACCAAACATAAGAAAACATTTTTAGACCTATGTTCTTTGGATTAATATCTTGTACAACCTCTTAAATAGACACATTTACTATAAGACATTTTAGAACATTCAGTATACCACCAGGCTTTATGATTCCCCAGATAGGAGGTACAGTATGCAATAGGTTCTGGAATCATTTGACCATGGTAGAAATCTTGCAGAATGTCACTCTTTGGATCTTCTTTTACAAACAAAGGAATAGAGCAATGAAATTGTGTCTCTTAAAGAAGATAGTACTTGTTTACCATCGAACAAATAAGGTTCTTTCTCACCTGGGAGGAACATCCTCTTTAACAGAGATTGTTACCTCAGGAGTGAGGTGTGATTAGACCTGACATTTGAGGATCCATAAGATTTATATAAATTCTCTGTCTGAACTCTAACAAACCATTCAAAAGCTATATCTCTGCAGCTTGCTCTGAATTAAGCTATTTCATCCACACTTGACACAAAATGAAAAAGAAATCACCCCACTTGCTTCAAGAAGTATTTACCTGCAATAGTGGTGTTTATTTCATTTTTCAGAAAAGAGTCATGTTTTCTTAAATCTTTGTTTAAAAATCTACCATCATGCCAAAGTCTGTCTTTTCAATGGTTAAATGCAGTTCTCTTTCTGTATGCAAACCTGGCATCTAGGATTTTCCTTTTATTATTCACATCAGATAAACAAAAATCCCATCAGTATATAACTTCTGCCTAAAATATCTCTGGCTTATAGAGCAATTGAGATAAATGAGTTTCATTCTCTCTTTTCTGAGTTGGGTGGGTGGACATTTATAATACTGTTCTTCCTTTCAGACATAATTTATTAAAGAGGCACACCCAAATCAGAACCAAAAACATAATAATAAAAAGTTTTTCTGACTATTTCTTTTATTTTTTCCTTGGTTTATGTTATAAACCAATGTATAATACTGGTTTTAGCTTTGGGAATTGAAGGTATCTGATATAAAATATTTATTTGTTTCTTTTCTGCCTTGACAAAGCCAACATTTAATAGCTTTCTTGAAAGTGAGTGCAACATCAAAGCCCATGTGCTTTCCCCAAATTCATCTTTATTCTGGCATTGTTAGGCATTTCCTAGCCTCTCAGCAACTACAAATGCTAGATTTTTTTTTTCTTTTTCGTAGTCACACCACTGTCTTCTCCACCCTCCCAAACTTGTGTGTTTTGCACTCTTTTTCAAAACATTAGCAAAGGAAAATTGCTAAACTTCCACAGGAGGTGGAAGTCTAAGGTCTGGCTCATATTAGATTACATTATTTTGACCTCTTGCCACTAACACCAATTCCTCGTGCAGTTTGCTTGACATAAAAAACAACAACAACAACAACAAAAAACAGAAAGAAAAAAGGGAAATGTAGGGGAGACTGATTTCTGGTTCAAACTAGGCATTTGCTACTAACTAGTGAAAAATTTGTAAAAAGATTAGGGAGCAGTTATCCCTCCTTTACTCCATGCTTTAGTGGGTACATTGTTGTCTATTCAGAATGGGTCAAAAGAAATCCAAGATAAGCATTCCATTTGTAAATGTTTATTTTCCTTTCTTTCTTTGATTTATTCCTAATTTGCCCTTTACATCAAACAACAGCAGTTTTCAGAAAGTTGTTTTTCTGTGATATGCCAGGCAATGAACCAGTCACCTGTCCCATCACTGATACTTGGAGCATCCAGTTTTACAGAATGGGAAATTAGGACCCAGAGAAGTCATAGGATTTCTTTAACCTCAGTAAATGAATCAGTATCAGATTTTTCACACTGAAGAATGTATTATTTCCCCTTAATAATTCTATCCCTTTGTAAAAGAGAAAGTAAGGTATATGGCATCAGTTTTTCATGACTCATCTGCTCAGAAACACTGTTTGCAATGAAGGATCTTCTTATCAGTCTAAAATTACTGAGTCAAATAGCCCATTTGACTGTCCTGGGATTACTAATCGTTTGGTTCTTTGTGTGTGAAAACATAAAGTGGCCCAACCCAAGCTGAATGAAGACTGAATGGTTCATCTGTGAAAGAGGTACTGGCAGGGAGCAGTCCAATTTCATGGATTTGTGTTTTATTCGAGGCAAGTTATGCTCAGAAACTGAGATTGTCTTTGCCAATAATTTATTTAACACAGGTTCATTGCAGGAATTATAATTTATAATAATAATATTTCACGAACTGATTGCATACAGGATAATATCTCTTAATAAGCTAAAAGCTAAAAAGAAGTAACATATGCCAAACCAGTGTTTCCCCAAACAAAAGGGAAATGAAAGAAATAAAGTCCAAATTTAGCTGAGGTGTACCTTTCTAGGAGCTCATATTCAGAAGCATTGGCTTAGCCAATTAAGAGCTAATGTCCACAGCTGTCAACCCAAAGCAAAAGTCCCTTGTTGCTAGAGCCCATTGCTAGGGGGACGGAGGTGCTGGTGTGAGCAGGCAAGATGATCTCCTCTACATGTAGGGCCACTTTGTGGTTTTCAGCACTGTTGGCAGAGTTGGCTTGCACAGAAGGAGTTAATGCCCAAGGTCATCAGAGAGCTATTTAGATTAGCAAAGGGTAGCCTTGTACAGACTGAACACTCTTGGTGAGTACTCACAAATTCTTGATATTTAAAGTTTAAATGTCCAGGGGCACCCCGGTGGCTCAGTAGGTTAAGCATCTGACTTCGGCTCAGGTCATGATCTCAGGATCTGGGATAGAGCGAGCATCAGGCTCCAAGCTCAGTGGGGAGTCAGCTTCTCCCTCTACTTATGCCCCCCTCTCAATAAATAAATAAAATCTTTAAAAAATTTTAAAAAATAAAGTTTAAATTTCCATTACTTTATAGCCGTTCTTCCCTATGTTTATCGATAAGTCCCCAGTGGTGACTGTCATCAGTTGAGCTACTAAGTGCTTATTGACAATAACAGATGTCAATGACAACATCCTGACACAGTTTCCTGAATGTAAACAAATTCACCCCTAGATCAAAATAAGTTTGTGATATACAAGTAAATCAAAACAACTTCATGTAGATCAAAACAACTTTACTTAAGTCATAAACAAGTGGATTTGAAATCATAACACAAGAAATGTAACTATGGGGTAATATCCCATATTTTTGTTTTGTTATTTTTGGGTTTTGGCTATTGTCTTATTAAATCTTACACAGATAAAGTGAAGGAAGTAAAAAAAAAAAAAAGGAGGAATTTACCAATAAGTATCAAAGCCTAGTACAGGCCATATATATCTAACCTTTCTTTTTACACACAAGAAAACTATTTATGAGGTAAGGAACTAATTGCCACTCAGTGGCCCCACCTTAGAGCACCATCACATTAGGGATTAGGGTTTCAACATATGAATTTCTGGGCACACATTCTGAGCACAGTAACATCAGAGACAGAGACAGAGATACAGGGAAGAAGGAGAGGACAGAGAGATTGAGAAAGAGAAAGGGAGAGATTTATTTTAAGGAATTGATTTAAATGATTGTGGAGAAGCTCCTCAATCCAAAATCTGCAGGTAGACCAGCTGGCTGGAGACCCAGGAGAAAGCTGTTTTTGCAACCTGAGTCCAAAGACAGATGAGAGTCTAAGTTCCCTCTCCTGAGAAGGACATCAGTCTTTTTTTTTTAAATTCTTTTAAAGCCTTCCACTAATTGGATGAGGCCATTGCATTATGGAGAGTAATTTTTTTTACTCCTAGTCTACCTATTGAAATACTAATCTCATCCAAAAAAATCTTTACAACAACATCTAGACATCTAGACTAGTGTTTGACCAGACACCTGGGCACTGAGGCCTAGCTAATCTGACACATAAAAGTAACCACCACAGTTCCACTGAGCCAGGAGGAACAAGGCAAGGATTCCATTGTGTCCACTATAATTTAATACCATATTGTATATTAACCAATGTGATCATCTAAGAGAAAAAATAGACATACACATTAATAATTTAAAAATGAATAAGACTATCTCTATTTGCCTATCGTAAGTATGTATATCTGGAAAAGTCAAAAGAATAAATGATAAAAATAACATAAACAGTACAGGCATTCCATGAGGCAGAAGAACATAAAATTAATACATAAAATACTTGTTTTGTTTATACAATTAATTATATACTGAATTGGACAAAAATTGCAGTACAAATGTGTAAAATATTTAGTAATAGACTCAATATGAGATGTACAAAACCCATAGGATAAATCTTTAAAGTGCAGCATAACTTAGCCTAACATTTCTTAAATAAGACCCAGAGTAGTAAGCAGTGAGAATTAGCCTTGTAGTATTATTTAGCCCTAAAAATAAGTAAAATATTATATGAGTCAAAAAGAAAAAAAGAAAGAAAGAAAAGAAATCCTGGGATGCCTGGGTGTTTCATTTGGTTAAGTGTCTGACTCTTGATTTTGGCTTGGGTCGTGATCTCAGGGTTGTGGGATCGAGCCCCATGTCGAGCTCTGTGCTCAGCAGGGCGTCTGCTTGAGGATTCTTTCTCCTTCTCCCTTTGCCTCTCCCTCTGCTTGTGTTTGCACTCTCTCTCTCTGTCAAGTAAATAAATCTTTTTAAAAAATCCTTTTGGCAAAATAAGTTAATTACCTATAAATAGCATGACCATATTATTTATTATCTAATTGGGAAACTTTTAATAGTAAAATTTCATGTTACTAATAATTATGGTGAATAGCAGGCATAAAACAGAATGTGTCATAGCTTAACTTTTAAAAATAAATCGTTAGTATCACACTCCCTGCACCATCCTGAAACACAAGAAAGATGAACAAAAAAGACTGTGTGAGTCAGGGGTTTTATATCAAAGAAAATTAACCTTCAAGTAAAAAGGCTACTGACAAATCATTTTTAAAATAGAGGAGCTTAGAGAATATCATTCTCATGAGTCATTGTTAATGAAACTACTAGAGGACAAATTTCAGTTTAACAAAATATGACAGAGGAAAGCTTTTTAAAAAGTACTAGTGACAAACAGTGGATATACTTAAAGGTAAATCTGGGGCATCAAATAATGCCAATAAGGTTGGCAAGATAGAATACAAATGTTACGTGGTCTTAAATAGAGGAATAATATAACTTACAAAATACAAGAAGATGGGAGAGAGACGGTGGAAAGTAGAATAGCTCACAAATTATCTCCTCTCTAATAACTGAAAATTTAGGATATTTTAAGCTGAAAGAAAAAAGCTTTAGGAAAATTTGAATATTGAATATGTAGAAAGGTGAAACCTAAGATAAATAATGATATTTTAAAAAATTGAGTGGGGGAGAAATTAGAGAAGGAGAAAAAAACCATAAAAGTAATTATATTTGGATATATATGTTTTTTGGAGAAAAAAAACATAATTATATTTGGATATATTTGAGAAAATATAAATTGAGAGTTGTCCAAATGAAAGGGGAGAATGTTTTACTATATTAAGTGCAAAATGAAATAACTCTTGTAAAGTAGAAAGGATTGAAGAAAATATGGTGCTGTATGTTATTTTAAGAATTATCAACTTTTAGAGAGTGATACTAAGCAGAAATCATAGCAAGTAAATGTGGTAGAGTGCCCTCAAGAGCTTGAAGATCCTTAGGGATGTTGGTAGGGGAACAACAGCATTTGGCTGACACAAAGTCATTTATGAGGACCAGTGAGTCCTCCCCTTGAGCCATCAGGTATTTTTGGAGAAAGGTCTGTAGTTGTGCAGTAAGGCAGAGGGTTTCCAACACATCCAAAACTGAATTATGATTCCAAATTTGATCCCATGTGTATCCATGATTTGTGGATTTAGAAGTATTTCAGTTAAATATCTAAATGCTAGATATGTATTATACATAAACATATATATTCATAATGTATATATTCATATATGTGTATAGTTATATAATTACTATACATACATGCATAGTAGAGATTCAAGGTCACTCACATATTAATTGAGGAGCAGTTTCAATCTATATCTAGAAAGTTGTCTTTCTATACTTTATATGTTTATGTATCATATAATAAAGTTGCTATTAGGTTTAATTTAAAAGCTACTGATTTGAGATGGAATCCTGAAATTCCATTATCTGTGTGACAGCAGTAAGTGACTATGGACTTTAGGGCCTCAGTTTCTTTCCTCCACATAGGTACTAATACTGATAATGCTGATAGTTACTTCAGCATGATGATTAACTGAAATCATACATAGAAAACTAAGGAGCAAAAATGCTTGTCACATTGGTGGTGTTCACTATCTGGCTGTTTAATTAATGTACCTCTAATTTAATGTTAATGTACTGAAGATAAAAAATATTGCTTTAATACTATTTCAGCTTCTTTCACCTAGAACAACACTTATTTCCTTGGCCTGTATCCTATGATTTTAAGGCATTCTGCAACCCAGTGGCAACTTACCAAACATTATCCATGAAATAAATAATTGTCCTCTGTAGATTCAACCTTCTATGGTAGTTAAAAAAAGTGTCCTATTGTGTCCTTTTTTTTTGCACATCTCCTATCAAAAGCATTCTTTTGTTTTACTGTATTTAGCCAGGTATGGAAATATGAGTAACAATTTTAGCAACTTTGGCCTTGCTTTCTCACTCTTTCACTGTTTTGGTTTCAATCATCCGACCTGGTGGAACTGTCAGGTTACAGTTGCTGAATGGTTTCTCTTCATGAAATGCCTTCTTAGAAGCCCAAACTGAAATGCTCTCAGCTGGGTTGATTATGAAAATTGTACAATTTTGACAAGATTAAAAACAGCATGCCTTGTCTAAAGCAAATGTGTGAATGAAATATCTGGTTTGGCCAATCAGTCCTACTTGGAAAACCTACTAGCCAAATGATAATTAGTAGAAGAGGAAAGGCAAGAAGGCAACCTCCGCTGATTAACAATAAAATAGGTGAAATTTAATATGAAGCCAATTTTATTAACCACTATAATTTAGCTATAATATTTGGAAAGAGTAATGCAATTATAATGTTAATGTAATGAGGACATAGTAAGCAGTCATTAGACTGCTGTTGGAGAATGCAAATTTATGAACTCTTCATAGAAAACATTTTAGCAATGTCTAACAGTGTGTATCAATACACTTTTACATAATTATATCTTTAATCCAGAAGTTCCCCTCTTATGATTATATTCTATTAAAAAACATTGCACATAAATGGACAAACACCTTCTTATAAGATTTATTTTGTTTATATTAATCAAATGTAAGAAATTAATTTTCAAAAATTGGGGAAAATTTAGATATATATGTTTCTGAACCTCTAGCTTTCGACAAGTACTTTATATCAGATTCACCCTCCTGCCTGTAGCAAATATAAACTTTGGGAAAGAATCAAACAAATAAACTGTTTGAAGGCACTGGAAGCACAAAAAAGCAGACAGAAATTACAAGTGAAACAGCTCTTAAAATGAGGGAACCACAGGAAGTGAGATCGACATTCATCTTACTTTTCCCTGAAGGAACTCTGCCATCCACAAGTATAATGAGGAATAGAGCTCAAGAAAAAAGTGGCAAACTTAATGGACTGAGGACTGAGAGGTCAGACTTTCCACATGGATGAAAATGTCAGGAGATTAATGGAAACTCTAAAGTAATGTATAAAATAAAAATTCCAAACCTGGGGATACCTGACTGGCTCAGTAAGTAGAACGTACGAGTCTTGATCTTGGGGTCATGAGTTTGAGCCCCAGGTTGGGGGTAGAGTTTACTTTAAAAAAAAATTGAACTCGGGGCACCTGAGTGACTCATTCAGTTGAGTGTCTGACTCTTGGTTTTGGCTCATGCCATGATCTCAGGGTCATGAGATCGAGCCCCAAATCAGGCTCAGTGCTGAGGGTGGAGCCTGCTTAAGAGTCTCTCTCCCGCACCCTCCTCCCCACTCCTTTCCACCCCCACCCCCTCCTCGGGCTCTCTCTCTCTAAAAAAAATAAAATAAAATAAAAAATAAATTAAAAAAATAAAAGATTAAAAAAATTAAACTCCTTTAAAAGGAATTCTAAACCTAAAAAAATGCAATACTCGAAAATTTCAATGGATGGACTTGATAGGAGATTGGACAATGCAGAATAAAAGGTCTGTAAGCTCAAGGACAAGGCAATAGATATAACCTAAATTGATTTACAAATTGTAGATTAGAAATACTGAGAACTCCAACAACCTGGTCATGGTATTAAGCCATCTAACATATGTCTGAATGAAATACTGGATGATATTAGAGAAAAACTAGGACAGTCAACATTAAAGAAACAATGGCTGATAATTCTATATATTCCATAAAATATTAAATATAAATATAAACTAGTAAATCCACAGATTCAAGAGGCTCAGCAAACATTAATTAGGATTAATACAGAGAAAACCATAGCTAGACACATGATAGTCAAAATGCTAAAATACAAAGATAGTGATAAAATCTTGAAATCAACCAGAATAAAATGACATTCTTCATGTAGGGAAATAATGATAAAATATTGGCTACTGTCAGTGAAAAATATTCGTCAAAACTCTTGCCTTAAGGAATTTTGAAGACAGACCATGTACTTAATATACTTGTAAACCTTGGTAAGATGATTTCCAGGTAGAATGTTGAAAGTGTCAGAGACAGGACATTCGGGTTAAAAAAGAAAATGATTTCTCATCCCAGTCTTCCTATCTAATCTTCTTCCTGCTCTTAGAAATTTGGGGGCCTGGTAGCATTTTTTAAATTTGAAAGGTTTCAGTCCCCTCTCATCCATGCTAATGGTGCTTTGCTAGTATGACAGTCTTAAAATATGAGGTTTCTACTTATCAAATAATAGTTCATTCCATTTAACAAAAACTGACCCCACAGTTCTCTTGAGACAAGTTTATATCTCTATGTTAGCATAATAGGCTGCTGTGAGACTTCCTTTAAGATTTTTATAAGAGTGTGTGTGTGTGTGTGTGTATGCGCACGCACCTACACCGCATAGTTTTAAGTCCTTAGAGGTTTTTTTTTTTTTTAAGATTTTATTTATTTATTTGAAAGAGAGAGAATGAGAGAGAGAGAGAGCACATGAGAGGGGGCAGGGTCAGAGGGAGAAGCAGACCCCCAGCTGAGCAGGGAGCCCGCTGTGGGACTCTATCCCAGGACTCCAGGATCATGACCTGAGCGGAGGGCAGTCGCTTAACCAACTGAGCCACCCAGGTGCCCCTAAGTCCTTAGAGTTCTTAACAAAGACTCTTACCTTCATGTTTCATTTGATCTTTGGCATTAAGCCTCTTTTCATTTTGAAACATTTCTGTCAAATATTAGTGTCAATTTTTAACACTTGGTTATTTGGAACCCTTTATCACTTGGAACCTTTGTTCCTTTGAAAGAGAAAGGTATTTAGAAACCAGTATCTAGGTGTTGGCTTTTCTCCTCGCTGCCAAGAGGTTGGTGTTTTGGGATGTTCTCAGCAGATAGAGCTGGGATGAGCTGGCCAAAGCAGGGAGAGGATGAATCATGAGCACAATATATATATATATATATAATAATGGTATTTGTATTAAATACAATGGGGAGTCAGTAAAGAATTTTCAGTAGGGTAATAGACTGATCTAATTTGTAGTTTAGAAAAATTACTCTGGCAATGCTGTCATGGGTGTAGAGAATGCACAAAATATATAAATTATTTAAATATAACTATAATCAAAACATAGGTTTTCTTGTACTAAGTTCCACATATCTGCCATGTGTACCTCCGCAAGAGACATAGTTTATATACATTTAAGTTCTCTAATACAACTAAATCTTTAAATATATTATTCTATTGAAGCAAATGGAAAATAACGATATAGTGTATGTTTATAATATCTTTAGAAATAGAGGCTTCAGGTAAATCACACACCAACACACACACAGACACACACTCACGCACGTGCACG
Organism: Neomonachus schauinslandi; assembly: GCF_002201575.2. Taxonomy (NCBI): domain Eukaryota; kingdom Metazoa; phylum Chordata; class Mammalia; order Carnivora; family Phocidae; genus Neomonachus; species Neomonachus schauinslandi. The sequence goes on along the minus strand of NC_058413.1, from coordinate 22,325,923 downwards.
CACGTTAGTTTTGTGTTTGAGGAGTGGCGATTAGCCCTACATGCAAAACTCCAAAGTGGATAGCTCCATTCAAGAAACTGGTATCCACTCAGGAAATGCCGAAGAAATAGTTTTCAGGGAATTGGCGGCCCATTGACTGAGTTGCTTATACACTTTTGCCTACAGAATCAGTTGTTGAATGTTGAAAAGCTGATAGAGCAAATCTCAGCTACTTTTCTACAGTTTTATGATTGTTTGTTCATCTTCCCTAAATTGTATTTGAGGCAATAAAAATTGATTCTAAGTAAAGTCATTATCCTTTTAAATGAGAGCTGCATAGCTCAGGCATTAAGATATTTGCAGGACGAAGCAATTTTTTTAAAAAGGTTCGCTTTTTACTAAATAAAGCTAAAAGAGAAATTGCATATAGCCTCAAAACTGCAATAAGCTAACATCTCCCTAGAAGTAAGTAAGTACATGGGATAAATGGAATTTTTTAATAATAATTTTTGCTAATTGTTGAATACTTACAAAAATAAATGTTTGATGCTTCTAAAAATAGCAAGAAAATAAAACAATTTTTACGTACCAACTCAAATAAGAAATGGAACAATGCAATTTACCTACAGAAAAGAAATTACTCTTCTGCTTTGTATATACTATCCATAAATAATAAATCTTATACTAATAAACATTTAAGGAACAAAGGATTCCAATATTCCACACATGATTCAAAAGTGGGCTGCATTCCTAATCCTGAGCTTAGAATCTACAATCTTTTATAATTGGCTGCAGGCAAACCTGCCCATCTGCCCAAATTTTGCCAAGAATGGAGAAAAAATATATATATATATTTCCAAATAGAGAATATATGTATATATTCCAAATAGAGACACTATTTTTATCTTCCAAGGCTATTTGCTGTACACACATCCTTGAAAAGATCAGCGAGAACAAAAGGCTGTCAGTGCCTGTGATCACAGGACATGCAGAAATGTGAGTGACGACACGTGCTATATTGTCTCCCAGTATATAAGAAGTACTCGTGGAGTGGTAATTATTGGCTTCACTATAATATCAAGCCTGAGATTCATTTATGGAAATCCACTTCATCTGAGATGATAAGCATGCTGAAATATTATAGGTTGTTTTGTTATTATCATTTAAGGTTGAGATCATTAACCCAATTTAAAAAATGGCCAAACACTTTGTCAGTTAAATGTCCAACTCTTGGTTTTGGCTCAGGTCATGATCTCATGGGTCATGAGATCGAGCCCCACATGGGACTCTGCGCTCCGGGGAACCTGCTTGAAGATTCTCCCTCTCCCTCTGCCCCTCCCCCTACTTGCATGCTCTCTCTCTCTCAAATGATCTTTAAAAAAATTAATAAACATTTTTCTCTTTTTCTGAATGTGCATTTTTAAAAATATTTTATTTATTATTTATTTGAGAAACAGACAGAGCTAGTGAGAGAGAGCACGAACAGGGAGGAGAGGGAGAAGTAGGTTCCCTGCCAAGCAGGGAGCCCTATATGGGACTTGATCCCAGGACCCTAGGATCATGACCTGACCTGAAGGCAGACGCTTAACCAACTGAGCCACCCAGGCACCTTGAATCTGCATTCTTTTTAAAAACCAGGTACTTTTGTTGACAGTTAAACCCAAGATCTATCTTAACTCTGAAGACCTTTGAGCATAACCTGGAAATGACAGAATTAAGGCACACACAATGGGTAAGAAAATATGAAAATTAAAGCAAAGCTGCAAAGATTTCTGAAACAACCTTCCTTTATTCAGAGAAAATTCCTAAATGGTTAGCCCAAAGAGCTCTACTTATATTAACTGGGTCGTCAGAGGGCAGGAGACATAAACTTATCTCTATCAAATTCAACCTTGATAAAATAATCACAGTTACTCAATCTAAATGCTCAGAATTTGGGGTTTCAATAAAACTAGAATGAGACAATTCCTTTCTGAACATATGTTCATTATTATATCTAGGCACCCTTTTTTCTCTGATTAAATCACCCTTTTAAAGCTTTATATCCTCTCATTTGCTACCCCCATCAGTGGATTTATTGAAGTCAGTTACCTGGCTCCTCAGTCCCGGGGCTGTCCTTGCACACACCCATTGTTTATGCCCATAGAATCAGTTATGAAGCAAAAATTTCAGTTTATGAACCACAGTTTGCTAGATATTTTGAGAGGGCTTTGAGTGCTCTCTCTGAGTGGATCACCCTACAGATGACACAGTATCCATTAGTTACATAAGAGCAAAGGATGTGGTAGTGATGGTTGATCTTATCATATCCTTTTTAGTTAGCTAGTGATATCTCCACAAGGAAAAGTAAGGAGATTGGAAATGCAGAAAGTCTGAGTTTTAGTTCGAACTTCCTGTGGTGGCTTTAGTTGGATATGCCTCTTAAATTCTTAAGAAGAAGGGTATGTTATAAATTATGTGTTTTAGTCCGCTTCAGCTGCTATATCAAAATACCATAAACTGGGTGATTTATAAACAACAAACACTTATTTCTCACATGTGTGGAGGCTGGGAAGTACATGATCACGGTGCTGGCAGATTTGGTATCTGGTGAGATCCTGCTTCGTGGTTTCTAGACCCCTGTCTTATCGCTGAGTCCTCACTAGGCAGAAAGGGAGAGGGAGCTCTTTAGAGTCTCTTTTATAAGGGCACTAACCTCATTTGAGTGTTCCACCCTCAGATCTAATCACCTCCCAAAGACCCCACCTCCATATATCATTACACCGGGGATTAGATTTCAACATAGGAATTTGTGGGGGACACAGACATTCAGTCCACAGTATTAGGTGTACTGACATTCTTTTTTTTTTTTAAAGATTTTATTTATCCATTTGAGAGAGAGAGAATGAGAGAGAGCACATGAGAAGGGGGGGGGTCAGAGGGAGAAGCAGACTCCCTGCCGAGCAGGGAGCCCGATGCGGGACTCGATCCCGGGACTCCAGGATCATGACCTGAGCCGAAGGCAGTCACTTAACCAACTGAGCCACCCAGGCGCCCCAGGTGTACTGACGTTCTTACTTAGTAGAATGCATGGCTTATCCTCTGCATTCTGTAACTGTTTTAGGATTTGAGTTGAGTAGAACTGATGCAAAGTCAAAGAACTTCACTAAGATAGTTATCTATAGTCCCTGACCTCCTGTTGTAGGTAAATGATTATGATTATCTGACATGATATGCTTTAAAAATAATTTAAGTAATGATTTTGGGATATATGTTTATGTATGTGTATGTGTGAGTAAAACCTAGATTTATTAGTTAACATATATGATACCTTAATCAGGAATCTGCAGAGGTAACTAAGAGAAAATTCAAATATATTAAATAAAAATATATACAAAAAAATTACACATCATTAGTCACTAAGCAATGCAAATTAAAAGCAAGATGAGATACCATTGCCTGCCCATTATAATGGCTAAAATTAAAAGATTGGTCATACAGAATGTTGGTAAGGATGTGGGGCAAATGGATCTTGCCTAGATTATGTATGGGAATGAAAAATGGAACAACCACTTTGGAAAACTGTCAGTTTCATAAAAATTTATGATATACTTTTCATAACCAAACCATTATAATCCTAGGTATTTGCTCAAGAAATAGAAACATTTGTCCAAACAGAGAACTTATATGAATGTCAATAGCAATTGTATTTGTGATAGCAAAAACTGGAAACAATACTGATGTCCATCAACAAGTAAATGTTTTACACAAAATATGATATATCCATATGATCAAATACTATTGGACAATAAAGCGAAAAAAATAAGTTACTAATATATGTACCATATTTGATTCTCAAAATCATTAAGTTGATGGAAGAAATCATACAGACATAAATATGCACATGCACACAATCAGAAAGTAAATGTATAATTTTATTTATAACAAATTTAAAATATCATGGTATAAAGCAGATTCATAGTTGCTTAAAGACCAAGGATGGAGTAAAAGCTGGACTACAAAGAAACACAGGAATATTAGAGTTGACAGACATTTTGTATTTGTGGTAATGATTTCCTAGGTGTATAAAACTGTCAAAATATATAGAATTATGTAATTTAGAAAGATGCAAATTATTGTGTATAAACTATTCTTCAGTATATTTTAAAAAGCACATATATATAAACCATAGGGTTTGCTAATGAGCTTGCTTAGGATATATTAGAAGTATTTTTCATTGCTAGAATGGTTATGGGTGATATATAAGACAAAGATTCCCTGTACCCAAGGAATTTTCAACAATTAAGTTTTGGGGGCACCTGGGTGGCTCAGTCGGTTGAGTGTTCGACTCTTGATTTCAGCTCAGGTCATGCCCCACGTTGGGCTCTGTGCTCAGCAGGGAGTCTGCTGAAGATTCTCTCACTCTCACTCTAAAAGTAAATAAATAAATCTTTAGAGAGAAAAAAATAAGAAGAATTTTGAATGTGCACATAAGGGGCAGGGAAAGTCCAAGTAGGAATTTTTGGGAAGGGGGAGACTGGAGAGAAACCTAATTCTGAGGCACATATTTGAAAGAAACAATATAGTTCTATGGAAATGTTATGGGAGGAGCTGAGAGTGATATTCTAGGCTGAATAAAGGAAGAAGTATAAGGAGATGAGGAAGGAGTATAGTGTTTGGGGATTGTATTGTATTGCAAGATTCATTACAGGGAGTGAAACAACACCAAAAAGACTCTTTTGGGGGTGGACGTTGTGCATTTTGGAAAGTGCCATTGGGGAATTTCCATTTTCAGAAATCTCCTGTCGGGTGCAAACATCCTGTGATAATAGGAAAAATTTACATACATTATACTTAGTATCACATTTAACTTTACAGGAAACAAAAAGGAAAATGCTGTATGAACTAAAAGCTAGAACAAGTCCTTAAAGTAGCCCCACTTTGGGGCAGGAAGATCTTCCTTATAAACAATGCAAACTGTAAAGCCTTGAATAAAAGGAATTAAAATGGGCTACCTAAGAATAAATATTTTTTATGGCAAAAGTTACTAGGCAAGGAGGTGGCATAGAACTTTTGTTTCCTGTTGTGATGGTGATGAGAATTATATATATCCTTCTACTGTAAACACCTCTAAAACTATAAGGCAATTGTTTTCAGGGTGGAACCACAGTTAACACTGAAATGTGATACTTGAGCAAAAGGAAATCCATACTTACATTGGACTTCTGCCTAGCGGTACCTTCTAAGTAATGACATAAGGAAGTAGAGTCTAAGAAGAAAGCAATGTTCTTGCTGAACAAAAGGGGGACATATTGAAGTTTGAGCTGCTGTTGTGGATAGTGTTTGTGAGGTAATGTACCAGAGAAGAATGAGCTGTAGGATAAAAGTACCACAGGTCTGAGTGGGGTTCACCTACAAAACTTACCAAAGTGTGTAGTTGCATATAACTAGAGCAAGACTCTGAAAGGTCAAGTAAAAAGTAGGTGTCCTGACACTAAGAGCTAAAGAGAAATGTCAGAGATCACTAAGACTTGGGAACTTTGGTGATCTACCTTAAAAGGAGTATAAAGATCTCACTGTGATCCCTGGGTTTGTAATTGATAATCCAGAAATGACATAACTTTGGAGTAGAAATTACATCCTAGAGTAAGAACATTATGAGAATAAATTTTACCTAACCCACTGTGAAGCCAAGTCTGACAAGATCAAGAAAACTTGCAGCAGTAATTTAGATGCTTCCCAGAACAAAACACAATATTCCTTAAAGGAAGATGACATATTTTGGGCTCCTTGTAAATTGCCTCCCACAATATCCAGCATTTTATAACAACACACAACAAAACAGTAGACTTGTACTTAAAATCAAAGGAAGAGGAGGCATTCAATGGAAATTGAATGTAATATGTTACAGATATTGCAGGCAGGCAAGGACTGAGTTAGCTATTAAAAATATAGATGTATCTTGGAGGTATTGTGGGTTTGGTTCCAGACCACCACAATAATACAAATATCACAATAAAACCAGTCAAATGAGTTTTTTTGTTTTCCCTTTGCCAGTAGAGGATCTTGCCTCGATGTTGAGGGCTGCTGACAGATCAGGGTGGTGGTTGCTGAAGGTCAGGGTGGGAGCGGCAATTTTTAATATAACACTGAAGGTTGCTGCATTGAATGACTCTTCCTTTCATGAACGATTTCTCTGTAGCATGCAATGCTATTTGATAGAACTTCTTCAAAATTGGAGTCAGTCCTCTCAAAACCTGTGGATGCTTTATCAACCAAATGTATGTAGTATTCTAAATTCTTTGGTGTCATTTCAACAATCTTCACAGCATCTTCACTGGGAGTAAATTTCATCTCCAGAAACCACCTTCTTGCTCATTTATAAGAAGCAAATCATCATCTGTTGAAGTTTTATCCTGAGTTTGTCACCTTTTCAGTCAGCACTTCAAATTCTAGTTCTCTTGCCATTTCCACCACATCTACAGTGACTTCCTCCACTTCCTCAAGACTTCCTCCAGTCTTGAACCCCTCAAATTCCTCCATGATGGTTGGAATCAACTTCTTCCAAGCTCCTGTTCATGTTGATCTTTTGACCACTTTTCATGAATCACTAGTGTTCTTAGTGATATCAAGAATGGTGAACTCTTCCCAGGTTTATACTTTACTTTGCTCAGATCCATCAGAAGAATCACTATCTATGGAAGCTATATCCTTTCTAAATGTATTTCTTAAATAATAATGTGTGAATGTTGAAATTACTCTTGGATCCATGGGCTACAGAATGGATGTTGTATTAGCAGGCATGAGAACAACATTAATCTCATTGGACATCTCCATCAGAGCTCTTAACTGACCAGGTGCATTGTCAATGAGCAGTGATATTTTGAAAAAAATATTTTTTGTTGTTTTTGTTTGTTTGTTTTGTCAGCAATAGGTCTCAAGAGTGGGCTTAAAATATTCAGTAAACCATGTTTATTACAAACCATTGGCAGCAATGTGCTGCCATCCCGGTTTTGCTGTTCCATTTATAGAGCACAGACAGAATCGATGTACTATAATTCTTAAGGGCCCCAAAATTTTTAGAATGGTCCAGGAGCACTGGCTTCAACTGAAAGTCACCAGCTACATAGCCCCTAAAGTAGAGTTAGTCTCTCCTTTCAAGTTTTGAAATCAAGTACTTATTTCTCCTCTCTAGCTATGAAAGTCCTAGATGGCATCTTCTTACAATAGAAGGCTGTTTCATCTATGTTGAAAATCTGTTGTTTAGTGTAGCCACCTTCATTAATTATCTTAATTTATCAAAAAGATAACTTTATGTTTCATGTGATAATAGAAGCAAGGTATTGGGTGATTACAGCATGTGGATAAAGAGAAATGAATGACAGCTTTGCCAAAGGGGATGGGAAGGAAAATTTTAGAATACTGATATGTACTACATATGAAGCAATACATGTGAAAGTGTTGCTAAATTAGTTAAAATATATAATACATGCTATAGGATTACCACTAAAATTATTTTTAAAGAAATATAATTTAGACTTCTGCCTATCCCACCACCCTTACGCCCTCTGGACCATGCTCTAACCCCAACCTGCTCAACTAGGCTGAAACCCCGCTGGCTCCGAAATGCCAGCTTACCACTCTTCTCCCATGAACCCTGACACCAAACTCATTGGAAACATGGCACTGTTGCCTAACACAGGTCAGTTCAAAGGACCTGCCCCTAGGGAGACAAAAGATACAGATATTGTAGATGAGGCCATCTACTACTTCAAGGCCAATATCTTCTTCAAAAACTATGAGATTAAGAATGAAGCTGATAGAACCTTGATATATATAACTCTCTACATTTCTGAGTACCTAAAAAAAAAAAAATCAAAAACAAAAGCAAAAAACCTCCAAAAGTGCAATTCCAAAAGACAAAGTGAGAAAGAAGTATATATACAGGAAATCACTAATTTTCCCATTCCTGGAGAGCCTGGTTTTCCACTTAATGCAATTTATACTAAACCTGCAAACAAGAAGATGAGGTTATGAGCAGCAGTTGAGACAAGAGACTGGACTGACTTTGTGAGAAAGTTTTTCACCCTCAATGATAAACCCACCAAGTGCTGGACTTGCTTTTTGAAGAGACAGTTCATGAACAAGAGGGCCTTAGGACCTGGACAGTAAAAGGAGCCTGGGCAGACACTGTTTCCACAACCATGGGCAGCATTTTACAACAAGATGCACACAGTTCTTTCCCGTATTTTGATACAGTTTTATACAGAAGAGAGCATGTCTCACTTAAAAGAACTCTTGATCAAGAATTTGGGTTGAGGAGGGAAGAATGGGTTGTCAAAGTGTGATTTTAAATGTTCTGTAGTTTGAAGCTGGTGCTTAGTAACAGTAAGTGATAATAAAGAAATTATAACATTAAAAAAAGAAATATAATTTATACTTTAAGGGAGAGATAAAATGAAATCAAAATGTTCCATTAAAAACAGATAAAAACAGGAGAAAAGGAATAATAAAGTTATAAAAAAAACCCAAAATCAATGAGTATAAGACATTATAAACATGAGAGATAGTAATCCAACTATATCAATACTCAATTTAAATGTGACTTGACTAAATACACCAATTAAAAGATAGGACTCATCAGAGCAGATTAGAAAATAGTACCCAGCTCTATTTTTCTGCAAGAAATACCCTATAAATATAAAGACTGACCTGGGCTGAAAGTAAGGAGACGGAGGAAGACATACCATGCTACAACTAATAATAATAATAAATAATAATAATATCTGGAATAGCCTTTTTAATTTCAGACAAAACAGATTTGAGAACAAGAAAGGTTATCAGGGATAAAGAGGGACATTGTGTAATGATAAAGGAGTCAATTCTCCAAGATAACACAGAAATCTTCCATGTGTATATACCTAACAAGAAAGCACCAAAACACAGGAAGCAAAAACTGACAGACCTGAAAGGAAATATAGAAAAATCTACTCTTATAGAGACACAAAATCCACTATGTTAGTAATTAATATATCATGTAGTCAGAAAATTGATAAAGATATAAATTACCTGAACAGAGCTATCAATTGAATTGATCTAATTGTCATTTATACAATACTCCTTCCAACTGTAGCAAAATACACATGCTTCTTAAATTCATATGGGACATCCATCAAAATAGACTACATAATAGGTCATTCAAAACCCTTAATGCATTTAAAAGAATAATGTTAAGGGTTGAAAAGATATGATGAAGCTCTAACCCTGAATTTGAAATAGTGATTTGCAGATATAATCAAGATGAGGACACTAGAGTGAGCCCTAATCTAATCTAGCTGGCGTGCTTGTAAGAAGGGAACAAGATAGAGACATATAGGGAGTAAACAGCCAAGTGAAGATGAAGGCAGAGATGGGAATTATGTTAACCACAAGCCAAGGGACACCAGGGGCTACTGGAGGCTGGGATATGTTTAAGGAAGGCTTGCTCCTCCCCTTGAGTCTTCAGAGGGAGCATGGCTGACTTTGAACTTCTAACGTCCCAAAATGTGAATGAATAATTTTTTGTTGTTTTAAGCTGTTCAGTTTGTGGTACTTTGTTACAGCAGCCCTAGGAAACAGATACAAATAGAAATCATACAAGGTGTATTCTCTGACCACAATGGAATTAAACTCGAAAATAAGAAGAGAAAGACTGGCAGGATATACACAAATATATGGAAATTAAATGATAACATTTCTAAATAACCCAAGGATCAAAGAAGAAGTCTCAATGGAAATTTAAAAAGTATATTTTGAACTAAATGAAAATGAATACACAACTTATCAGAATCTGTGGAATGAAGCAAAAGCATTGTTTAGAGAGAAATCTGTTCCTTTAAATGCATACTTAAGAAAATAAATATGAAATATATAAATCAATAACCTAAGTTTTTCACAGGAAAATAGTAAAAGAAGGGCAGTTTAAGCTGAAAGTAAGTAGGAAGAACAAGATACTAAAATTAGAGGAGAAATCAATGAAATTTAAAACAAGACAACCATAGAGAAAATCAACAAAATCTCAAACTAGTTCTTAGAGAAGATCAATAACATTGATATATCTGTACTCAAGTTAACCAATTGGGACAAGGAGAAGAGAGAGACAGAGAGAAAGTCAGGAGAGAGAAGAAAAAAAGACAAGACAAAACACAGATTATCACAAATGAAAAGAGGTCATCACTAATGACCCCACAGACTTTAAAACAATAATAAAGGAATGTTTTCTACAAATATATACCCACACATTTGTAATTTATATGAAAAGGAACAATTCTTGAAGGACACAAACTACCAAAACTCAAATAAGGGAAAATAGATAACCAGAAAGATCCTATATCTATTATAGTAATTGAATAAAAAAAATAATAACCTTCCAATAAAGAAAGTACAAAGTACAGATGGTTTGACTGGCAAATTCCACTAAATATTTAAATAAGAAATTATCCTAATTGTCCAAACTTTGTTCAAGAAGATAGAAGCAGCAGGAACACATCTTACCTTGTTCTTATGAGGCCAGCATTATCCTAATCCAAAATCAAATAAAAAGAAAATTTCAAAAAAGAAAATCTAAAGACCAATATCTCTACTAAACATAGTTGCATAAATTCTCAACAAATATCTATATCAAATCCAATAATATAGAGAAGAAATTATATACCACAACCAAGTTGGTAATTCCAGGTTTGGAAGGCAGGTTTCACATTAAAAAATCAATTAATGTAATCTACCACTTCAAAAAGTTAAAAAAAAAAGCATTTAATTTTATTAAGTTTTTAATTTCAATTCTAGTGTAGTTAACATACAGTGTTATGTTATTTTCAGGTGTATAATATAGTGATTCAACACTTCCATTCCCTCCTGTGAAAAAATATAAACAATTATATTTACCTTAATATTGCAGCAGTTCCTTTACTTTGCAACCCTTATCTCCTCCCAAAAAGTCTACACACATAAAATTATTTCTCAGATCTGAATGCTCTCTCATATTACTTTCTGATTGGGTAATCTATAGCAGAACAATGAATTCACTATATTAAGGATCCCTGGATGGCTGGTAGGGGGAGAAGTTGAGGTGAGAGTTTAGTTGGAAAGCTTAAAGATCAACTTTAGACCTCAAATAATGTTTCTCAAAATTGATACAATTGCCTAGTGCATAGTTTGAGTACTTAAACTCTAAGGCAAAATCTCATTGCTTTGGAAGAGTAAATAAAATCTCAGCCATTATGTAAGTATGTTGTATACTTATATACAACTCTCCAGAGTATATTGTAATTGAACATTATGTACAAAGTCTCTGTTTTGCATATTTTTCTTATATAAATTATTCCTCTATAAATGATATCTGTCTAGTCACACATACCTGGGTGTATCACATATATAATGTGTTAAAGGCTCATTAAACAGACCAAAACATGAATTTCAGGAAGTGTTGCATGTAGTTTTTGCCAAGTTACCATAAGTTTCCATTTTAGTTCCCTGAAAAATCCTAAAAGAGTACTGCTTCCAACAGGGGGGCTATAGAAATCCAATACCATCACAGAGGATTTTGAAAAATGGCTCAAGAGCTTTGAATATTTGTATTGGATTCATTTGCCATCTAAATCATGAGAGGACTGGAATAGAACAGCTCTAAAATGTAATCTTTTTTTTTTTTTTAAAGATTTTATTTATTTATTTCAGAGAGAGAGAATGAGAGAGAGCACATGAGAGGGGGGAGGGGCAGAGGGAGAAGCAGACTCCCTGCCGAGCAGGGAGCCCGATGCGGGACTCGATCCTGGGACTCCAGGATCATGACCTGAGCCGAAGGCAGTCGCTTAACCAACTGAGCCACCCAGGTGCCCTCTAAAATGTAATCTTATGCATTCATTCTCTGTGAAAGGATATTCCAAAATTGAAGCAGGCATCACTAAGAATGTCCTTCAAATAGGGTCAAAGGATATTGAGGAAGCAGGGCCTAAGCACATCTCCTGTTTCAATTCTTGGAACACCATGAGCTCTTGACTTTTGTCAGTTGCAACTTGCCAATTGCACCTTACCCACCTCCTGAATACATCCTTCTACTTTGGACCAAAATCAAGATAGCATAGGTTAGCTGAATAGCCAATCCTATATCAGATCATTTAACTCTGTCAGCACCATTCATGATTGTTATCCCAGTTATGTAACCTTGTGGTTTTGCCTTTGAATTTCATTCAACTATGTCCTTCCCAGATTGCGTCCCTTACACCCCAAATAAATGCTTTTAGTTGCTTTACAGCTTCCTCTTAGTCGATCTGATTCCAAAAGATACAGAGTGCAGTGTTAAATTAATTAAACAAGGCATCCATTAGACTGAGGTGGTGCTCTGTATAAGCAAACCAAAATGTAAGTCTCTAAATGCCTCAAGGTTGTAAAATCAAAACACTAAGGATAACCAATCACAAATAGTCAACTAGTCTTTAAGCGATAGCCAATCAAATATTTCCCTTCTTTGAATTTTTTTTTTTTTTTAAATTAAGTCTTTCCCCAGCCTCCATGTAGGTGGAGCGCTCCTAACCACTTCCAGTTTGGCACTGCCCAATTTCAATAGACTTGTGCTCAAATAAACTCTTAAAATTTCTAGTATGCCGCAGTTTATCTTTTTAATCTTATCTTTTTTTTTCTGCCTTACTGTATCTGTTAACAGTTCACAGCACAAAAAAGAAAAGAAGGGGACTTCCCCAAACAGTAATACTGTCATTCCTCAAATCACATAACTCAGTTTCAAAATGAGGCTGAGAAACCCAATTTCTTTACTTCAAGTTCAGGGTTTTACAAGCATGTTGCAGGTTGAACTGTTATGCTTTGAGTCATCAATGGTCCTCAGAGATTCTGGGATAACCATGAAAGCAAAATCCTGTGAAGATTTATATAGATCACAGGACACTCTCTTTTCTCCAGGCAGGAAAGAATAGAAACATTTGCTGTCCATGCTTTCCTGGCAAGCAGTGTTGTTTATGTCATGTTTAGCAAGCAGAACTTGATGTTCTGATTATCTCAAGATTTCTGAAGCTCAAACCAACAACTTAATTTTGAGAGTCCTAAGGTGCTTAATACGACAATACCAGAAGGAAATGTAGAGCAGTATTAACTTCCGAAAATACCAAGAATGAGAAATATGAGTGATAAATAGAAAATAAAAGAATGAATTAATCTAATTAGGAAGAAATATAAAAATTCTATAAGCAGAAATATGTAGGGAGACAAAGAATACTCCATAGGTAATTTTTAGATCATCAGTAAGAAATGTGAGTGTGTTAGCATATTCTAAAGTCTTTGTGCTTACTTCAGTATTTGATCCTCTCTATTCAGTATGTACCAACATACCTTACAGCTAGGAACTGATAGAGTCATACAATATTCCTGATTTTAGGATAACAGAATGCACAACTCTTGCTGAAAATCACTGTGGAAGATCTACAGATGAAGCCAATATGACCTTGCATACATTCAAGGCCAGCAATCAAAATCTTTATTTACCCCTTTACGGTATCTCTGGATGTCAGTGGTTTCCCAAAACATTTCTCAAGGTGTGGGTGTTCTTTAAAACTACTTCAAATTATTTCAGTCTTTTCTCCTGAATTCTCCTAAGACAGAGGGAAAACCAGAGTCTAATTTATAACTCTGAAGACTGGGACCTAATTTATAACTCTGAAGTTTACTGGAGATTTTAAGAGACAGCAGTCTCAGCTCACCGGCTACTGAATGAAAGGTCCTTTTTTATTTTTTAGAAACAAACGTTATATTACAGTCATGTTTAGCCCAGCTGGGGAAGCCTAATGTAGCTTGAAATAAGTTTTGTTATGAAGTAGTGATTCTGAGTTGGAATGCCTAGTCTTGCTGGCCAGGGGTGTTTACAGAGCCTAGCACCATCTTGGGAGAAAAAATTTGAAATAAAGGCATGCATTGTAAGGGATTATAAATAATGGTTTCAGCTGCAACCACAGGGCTTGGTTTAATTTTGTTTGTGGCTCTTTCTGTGCAGTACTTCCTTTCTCTGTGTTGCTAACTTGAGCTTCTTTGGTTTCCATAGTGATACCCCCAGGGAATTTCTTTTTGGTGTTTGGCTTCCGATTGTTGATTTCTGGTCTTACTCTGTGTCATAAACCCATTTTATGCTGAATATCACTGAAAGGTATTAGAGAATCTATTTGAAGAATCAGTTTGTCAGCCTTCTCTTTTTCCCCAAACTGGATAAGGCTTGAGCTTCTAAAATGTAGCAATTCTCCTAAAGGAATCAGAATAAATCCTTAAGAGCAAACAGTCACAAATACTTTCCAAGTAAATGCTAAAAAAGTACATTTAACCTGACATTTTAAAATCACCTCAAAAGCAATGAAAAACAAGTCTATCTATAATGATTAGCTAAGCTTTTAAATTAGTGATTACTGATGAGCTTACTATGTAATTTAAAATACTATTTAAAAAAAATAGTGTTGGGGCGCCTGGGTGGCTCAGTTAGATAAGCGTCAGACTCTTGGTTTTGGCTCAGGTCATGATCTCAGGGTCGTGGAATGGAGCCCTGTGATGGGCTTTGCACTCAGTGCAGAGTCTGCTTCAGATTCTCTCTCCCTCTCCCTCCCTCTCACTCTCTCGCTCTCTCTCTCTCTCTCTCGAATAAATAAGTAAAATCTTTAAAAACAATAGTGTTAATAAGTTTTAGAGACAAAAATTAGCATACGGACTATTGCGTGAGGCATTATGGGTACTGCATGGAATAGAATGGAATGGACTGAAGTTAACAGTTTGGCATCTAGTCCTAGGATTTATTCAGACGCTATGTGACCTTGGGCAAATCAGTTCATCTTTCTGGGTAAATACTTTCTTAGCAGCATTTTAATGAGTGCTCTAACATATTACATGTGTATGATAGGCACTATCATTTTCCCTATTTTTAAATGAGAAAACTGAAGCACAGGGGGTCTAAGTGACATAAACAGGATCACACAATTAGTAGGAGAATTAATCCTATTATTTAGCTCTTAAACAAGTCCAAAACCAGCGCCTGCTCTCTTAACCAGGATGGGGTATGTCATTTGAACCAAATAACCTACATGTATAGAAAAGTAGACTGAAGTTAAGTAACTCATTGAAGGACATTTAGCTATTTGGTAGCATTATTAAGACCTATATCTTGTGTTCCTTTCTCAAGTATAACAAAACTATAAAAATGTCTTTATTTTCATGACTCAACTATGCTTTGTTCTTTCAGAAAGAGAATAAAGCAAATACTATAAATCCTCACAAAAATAAGCATAAACATTGTAATGTACACTTCAGATTTTCTCAAATGACTTGAAAATATTAATGAGGAAATTTAATCTTATTCTCAGTGTTTATTATTAATAGTGTTGATTGTTCATTTAGGATAAAAGGTGTATAAAAAAATCAACCCTTTGCTTATAAGAATTAATGTGAGTTACTAAATGGTGATTTACGCATTTATGGATGCATCACACACCTCTTGCGCCCTGTCCCCCTCCCCACCCCCATCCCCATAAGATTCTACAGTATTTGTCTTCTACTCTGGCCATTTTTGTTATAACCTGCTTCATTCAGCTCTGACCCCATCTTGCCTCAGCTGAACCTCCTTTTTTGGTCCCAGCTTGTTTCTAAAGCTTCAGTTTAGGACAGGCATCTTTTGGGAACCGCTGACATTCACACATCTGTAATTTGGGAAGGCAGTACTTGTCCAGTGGGGGAATGATGCTCGTCTGTGCTGGAGTCATTTCACCAAATAAACTTCAAACATGTGATTCTTTGACTTGATTTCCTCTTTCTGTGGAAACCCAAACATAGACATGAGGTTAGAAGGTCTAGATGCTATATTTTTATGAATTTGCCCTCAATTCTACCTCTGTCAGGAGGGAACATGCTATAATTTCAAAGTTTGTATGGACACTTTCATCCTTGAATGAATTTAATTCTGAAGTTCTTTACAACTAATCAGTTGAAAGTATTGTTTGTCAAACTCTTCGTAATTCTTTGATGCTGTGCATTGGATTAAATATACACACACACACACACACATTTTTCAAAACATATCAGGACATATAAAATATATTATAAGTAAAATATATATCAAAATAAAATTACTCAATTTTACAACATATGTATCTGTGTACGTATCATGCCTACACAGAGTATATAATAACACATATTTTTTTTTAAGATTTATTTATTTATTTGAGAAAGTGAGAATGAGAGAGAGTACATGAGAGGGGGGAGGGTCAGAGGGAGAAGCAGGCTCCTCACTGAGCAGGGAGCCCGATGCGGGACTCGATCCCGGGACTCCAGGATCATGACCTGAGCCGAAGGCAGTTGCTTAACCAACTGAGCCACCCAGGTGCCCATAATAACACATATTTTATACATGGAAAATAATGTTTTAGTAAACCTATTCTTTTGAGACTATATTACATCAAAAATTAAAGGATGCCATGAAACAATCAATGGGTTTTATAAATAGTTTCTTCCTTATTTGTTGCAGGGCTGAGCAATACCCAGAACTCATGGCCTTGCTTCCAGACATTTGTGGTCCCTTTCATCTGCTGAATGATTGTCAGGGCATCTCTCTTTTGGTGACTAAGGGCAGATGAGAAAGGCTTCATGCTTATTGTTCAAAGTTAAAATGGAATGTTTAGAGTCAGAGGTGCTGAAGAGCAGGCAATGATCTATCCCTCTTTATTGCTTTTCTCAAAAAAGAAAGTGAGAGTCCATGATAACCTACAAACATAATTTTAATTTTTCTGATTTTGGACATTGAAAGGCTGGTTTCTTCCTATTATTAAATATTGAACTATTTAAATATTCAAATGATTAAAATATGAAGAAGAGTATGAATAATTTCTAAAGAAATGTGCCTAAAGCACAAGATATTTAGAGATCTTATGTTCACTGTTTTTGAAGATAAGCAGACTATTTTGGTAGATGTATACTGATTATGGTGTAACTTTAATAATATTAATATTAATGTTAAAAATTAGCATAACAAAAATTGTATGAACTTTAAAAACATTTATGGGAACATAACACTATGCACTAAGCTTTCATATAAACTCTTAACATCTAATTTCTAATTAATCCTCACACATCCTATTTGTTATATTATTATCCCTGTTTTGAACACTATAGTATGTACTTGGCATCCTTACAAAATTCCAATATTGACTTTCTAGTGATTGCATACACACTATCAGTTAGGCATATTATTACCACTGTTCTCAAAATGAGAAAAACGAAGCATAGGAAGATTAAATTATATGCCTAAAGTCATATAGCAAGTAAGTGATGGAAGCATGATGGAAGCCAGGCGGTTTGACTACAGACTTACAGCATTACGCACTGAATTATAGGGATCAGGACTATTTGTGTCATTTCATAAGAAGTTTATACTGTTACATTTTGGGTAATGGAATCTTGGGCTTAAGACAGAATTGTTTTCCCAAAGGTCTCCTAAAAAAATTGCACACCAAATGCAGATAGAGATAGAAATTCATGATTGTTTTTATTTTGTGTTCTTTGCTTTTTGCATTTCCAAATTCTCTATAATGAACATGGTTACCTTTGTAATAAAACCAATCAGAATATATTTAAGTGTCAGGCGCCTGGATGGCTCAGTCGGGTGGGCATCCAACTCTTTTTTTTTTTTTTTAAGATTTTATTTATTCATTTGAGACACAGAGATACAGAGAGAGAGAGAGCATGAGCAGGGAGAGAGGCAGAGGGAGAAGGAGAAGCAGGCTCCCCGCTGAGCCAGGAGCCCGATGCGGGGCTCGATCCCAGGACCCCGGAATCATGACCTGAGCCGAAGGCAGACGCTTAACCATCTGAGCCACCCAGGCGCCCGGGGCATCCAACTCTTAATTTCGGCTCCTGTCATGATCTCAGAGTGGTGGGATCAAGCCCCAAGTGGGGCTCCCCACCCAGCAGAAAGTCTGCTTCTCTCCTCCCTCTGCCTTTGCCCCTGCTTGAGCACACTCTCTCTCTGAAATGAATAAATAAATCTTTTTTTTAATTTAAGATTTTATTTATTTATTTGAGAAAGAGAGAATGAGAGACAGAGAGCACAAGACGGAAGAGGGTCAAAGGGAGAAGCAGACTCCCCGCCGAGCAGGGAGCCCGTTGCGGGACTTGATCCCGGGACTCCAGGATCATGATCTGAGCCAAAGGCAGTCGCTTAACCAGCTGAGCCACCCAGGCACCCTGAATAAATAAATCTTTAAAAAAATAATATATTTAAGTATCATAGAGCTATGGCAAAAATCTAACAAATAAAATAAATCTGTAAAGTACACCACAGTTAAAGTGGCATCCTTATGATCATATTCTAATTATAATTTTTATGATTTTATAATAAATAAATTGCTGTGTTATACATACCAATCAACTGTGTATGTCTTGATGGAATATTAAAATACTAAACCTATGGATTTAATGTTTGCCACGCTATTTAATTTAATTATGAAAATTATTTGATCTACAACCTTTTGCTGTTATTCTTCTGTCATAATTGACATCTCATATTGTAAAAGTTATCAACAAAATGGTATATTTAAATTTTATAACACAATTATATATGCAACGGTTATCTAAATGCCTCTAAAACAAAATCTCTTATTATATACAATGATTTTTATATATTTATAATCTCTTTTGACAAAGTTATGTTTCATATAAATGAATGTGGTATACTTACATCTTAAGAACATATTTTGATCTTAATAACGATTAGAAGACTGAGTGTCAGGGGCTCCTGGGTGGCTCAGTCGGTTAAGCGTCTGCCTTCGGCTCAGGTCATGATCCCAGGGTCCTGGGATGGAGCCCCACATTGGGCTTCCTGCTCGGTGGGAGCCTGCTTCTCCCTCTCCTCCTGGCTTGTGCTCTCTCTTGCTATCTTGCTATCTCTGTCACTATCTCTCTCTCAAATAAATAAATAAAATCTTAAAAAAAAAGACTGAGTGTCAATAATTTTCTTCCACCATGAAACCCTAGTGGTATCTTTCCCTTACTAATTAATGATGCATATATTAACAATTGCATTTTCCCCCAATTATTTAACTGTGGATAGGAGAAAATCTCAAAGTACATATTCCTTCAGTTCAGTTCAGTTAGTATAGTTGTTTTTACTTTTAGCTAGCTGAAGTACTTTTTATATAAAGTTTCCATTTCAATATGTGGCAAGATTTACATGTCGATTAAATTAGCGTTCTCTCTACCATCTTTGGGTTCTATCTATACTGCATTGTGCAAGGTTGTAGCAGAAATATGACTTTGATGGTTTATGTCTCTCCTTGCTGGTACCTAGCCTTTGTCCCTCTATGTCTCTGTGTTTTGGTCAGTAAACGTTACTACTTCATCCCTCTCTGCCTTACCTTTATGTCTGTCCAGGCCAGTTCATCTTTTCAAGTGGCTTATATGTTTCTCTTTGGGTACTAGAAACTCACTGAGGCTATTTATGGGGCTACACAACTTACTCAACACATAAGAAATGATTACACTACTCTCTGATCATTGTGGAGAAAAGTAGGACTTCTGTGTGCCCCATTTTCAAATTCATCTGCCTAAAGATATTACTTAGCCATTTTTAATTGGCTGAATGATATGCTGCACTAAAAAAATGTGAGACCCTTTTACAGACCTGGCACACACACATGCAGAGATTTCTGATCTCCTCTACTTTTAGTTCCTTAAATTCAGTATGAGATTCTGCATGTCATACTAACATTGGGCCAGTAGAAATAATTGTCAAATAATTGAGTTATTGCTGGAATATTGCAACATATATATGAAATGAATTAATTATTTAACCAACATATAGACATATAACACTCTCTTTATATTCTTTCCCATTTAATAAAACCTAGTAGTCTTCTACCCTTAAATATTTTGTAATATAGCATCATTAAAAGCATAATCAAGGCTAAGACTAAGTTTGAGATGACATCGGTAAGGTGAAATCATGTGAAAATGTGTTTTCTTGATCAATAATCCATATCTTTATAATTTTTTTGAATCAATGTATTAATCCATTTAATATACCAACTTTAAAATTTCAGCGATTTAAATATATAACACTTTCTTCTCATTATATCACACATTAGTGACTATGTTCCTAACGAGATGTCTGAGTCCTTCAGTATGAAACAGTGCAATTTTAAGATGTTTAAGGCGAAAAAGGCAAAAGAGTTCATTGTCTGATAAAGTAGACTGAAGGATGGCAGCTAGAATTCAGTGTATGAAATAAAAGCCATTATACTTATTGAAGGATTTAAATTATATTCATAAAATAATAGCCTCTGAGCTTAGTTATAACCCATGAAAGGGAACTAAAGATCATGTGTGCCACTATGGATAAAAAGAATCATCCAGTGCTGGATAGCGTGTGATTTGTAAAAACAGTGTATATATCCAGACTTCTGTATGATGCTCTGTTTCTAAGTTTCAAGATGGTATTTTCTCTTATGCCTAAGTGGGAGAAAAATGCAGTGAACAGCTAAAGAAATAATCAAAATTCCTTTTACATGATTAAACCGAGAAGGAGAATCCATTATTTATAAGTCTTTATAGATGAAAGCTAAAAGGGAATATGATCACCAAAGAAATGGAGTGGATGAATATCAAATACTCCAATCCCTAGCCATTAATATGTGAGAGAATCCTTTGAGGCAGTGTAAAAATGAAGACAGATCAAAATAAAATAAAATGACTGTCCTAAAACACAAAAGATTGAGTGAGGGTGAATGAAAAATGGATTCAATTAAATTTAAGCTATATTTGAAGTGGGCATTCAAGAAATGAGCCTTTTTATATTGTCATAAAAAGGTAGTGATGTTTGAAGTTCTATCTATCTGAAGTGTATGTCTGTATCTACATCTACTCACATATATATCCATGCACACATATTCCATTCACACATTACCTGTAATTCAATTACTGTAATTACTATTAAGTTTGGTTAATATACATCATATAATTATTTGTTTTGTGTGATAAGTCTTTATCAGTTTTAAGTTTCTTTGCTTTTGCTTTCTTGCCTTCTCTTAGATTATCAAACATTTCCATGATTTCGCCCCCTTTTTTTTGTTGTGATACATTCTTTTACCATCCTTTTAATGGTTACCCTACAGATTAGCATATATATTCTTGACTTACTATTGTCTGATACAAATAATTTAGTTTCCTATCTCTAGTCTGCTTAAATACTAGAAACTTTGAAATTCATAAACCACCATCTTTGAATCATTTTGTCATGCATTTTAATTTTATATACATAATTTAAATTTTAAAAGATATTACACTTGTGTTGTACAGACAAGTTATATGTATACATAGATGTACTGTTTATATTGTTCTTTAAATGAGTATGTACCTTGTACATATTCATATTACTATTTGAAATCAATTTCCATCTTTTACTACAGAGCTACTGGCAGCTCATTCCCTCCATATTGGTTTATCTGAATTATTATTAATTATTATCAAATTATTATTTCACCTTCCTTTTTGGAGGATATATTCTCTAGGTATACAATTCTAGGTTGGCAGTTATGTTCTTTCAGCAGTTTAAAAATGTCATTACATTTCCTTCCGTCTCTTCTTATTTCTATTGAAATGTTATCTGCCAATCTTATTCTTTGCTTTATTGAAAGCATTGTGTCTTGTTTTCCCTAGCAGCTTGTCTTTGGTTTTCAGCATTTATTCTATAATGTGCTTAAAAGAGGTTATGTTTGGATTTATTCTGTTTGTGTTTTGCTGTGTTCATTGGATCTGTGGATTGGTATTTTCTCTTTTCTTCTATAGACATATGAACCGTGTCTCTTAAACTTTGGTCTATTCTTTTCTTTTTATTGCACTTCTATTCCTCTCTCTCTCTCCATGTACCCATGTTTTATCTTGTGTATTTTCTATTAATCTATATTTAATCTTATTAATTCAGTTCTCCTGTGTCCAATAAATTTAAACACATATAATCTTAATTTCAGATACTGAATTTTTTCAATTCCAGAAAGTTCATTTTATTATTTTTTAAAATTAAAATCTCTAGTGAAATTCTGTATCTTTATATTGATATTCTCCTTTGTTCTTATGTTGTGTTTAACATGTTCATCAAAGTTAAAGTCTTTTTCTCCAGTATCTGAATCATATATTCTTTGCTTTTTCTATTGATTGCAAATCATGTATGTCTGCTTCTTTACATGTCTATTGTTTTTCTTTTGTATATTGAACATTGTACACAAAAAAAATTATAGTGGCACCAACTGATGTTATCTTTTCCTTTAGGCAAATCAGGAGATTTTAACAACCCCATTCTGATCAGAAACTAAAGTGAAACTCCTTTAAATTTCAGGCTTAGTACAACTCAATCTATGTAGAATTTCCCCCTTGCTCTGGGGTGATACCGCTTCTAGAAATTTGTTTGTGAGTGTGGTGGGTCACCTGAAAACCTGTGAGAAACCCAACCTAGAGATTCCAACCCATACTATCACTGCAAACAGATTCAAGATCAGGGAAAAAAAAAAATCAGTGGATGTCCATGATATGGTTGATGTGGACTCACCTCCCAGCAGTATCTTGTTTCTTGTGCGTTGGGAATCTATGAGAGATTTAACTCTACTCTAGAAGCTTTTAAATCCTATCCCCTGTTTTCTGAAAAGCCCTGAATTCACCACAAGTTTTGGAATTGTTTGAGACCTCTCCCTAGTTTCCAACTTTCATTCCAGCCCCAAATGTTTGCTTGGTTTTTTGTTTGTTTGTTTTTTGTTTTTGTTTTCCTTCTAGGAAAGTCTTTCTAACACAGAAGACCAGATTCTTACCCCACGGTGATTTGGAAAATGTCCTCAGGAAAAAAACAAAACCTACAGATCATTAGCCAAACATGAAATGATTTCCGCTCTCTGAATTTCATTTCAGCTAACCCTCATCCATCCCTCAGCTATTTGATATCTGTAATCCTAAAACTTTTGTAATTTGTCCTATTCTTCCAATTAGTTGCTACAGGATTCTTGGCTTACTGAGAATTTCTACTAAGATCATTTACTATTTTTACTTGAAAAAATACTGTCTGTACTGTTGTTGTGGTACTTTGTAAACGTGGATTGGATTTTGCTAACTGGAAGATATATTCAATTTTACTTTCTTTTACATTGAAATGTGTAAATTTTTAGCCCAAATATTTTCATTGACTTATACTACAGGCCCTCACCTGCCAAGCCTTTAGCCTTGGACTGGAAGTTATACTGTTCGCTCCTCTGGTTCTTAGGTCTTCAGACTCAGACTAAATTATACCATCAACTTTCCTGGTTCTCCAGTTTGCAGACAGCAGATTGTGGGATTTCTCAGCCTCCATAATGCTGTGAGCCAAGGCCTACAGTAAATCTCTTCTCATATTTATAGATACGTATTTATATATATCTATATATACCCCATTGGTTCTGTTTCTCTGGTACTCAGAACCCTGAGTAATATACCCTATAAATACATATATTTTAAATTTTCAAAATAAAAAGTATAATCATTTGAATTTTCTATAATTTAATTTTTGCTTCTTACATTGACTTTGTGAGCATAAATTTTAATGACATACTATTTGAACTCCCTTTAATTAAATCTTCAAAGCTAAAGTTTTTTATACTCCATTTCCTGAACACTTAAGCTTAAGATCTCTAATGGATTTTCAATTAGAATTAAAAAGAGAATTCCTTACGAGGAAGACTTCTTGCAAAACTATACTGCAGTAGGAATGAGAGGCCAGAGTGAGTGTGAACTCAACTCCACTGAAACAAAGTGAGTTTTTAAGAGTTGGGGTGGGGAGTGGGGCAATCACAAAGTGCCATGTTTGCTATTCAGGCTCACCCAAAGGAGAAGTGAAGTTTCTTATATCATATCTTCATGAAAGGAAATAGTTGGACAACATGGATCAGGGCACGCTCTGAAGTCAGTCTCCTACCCCCCCCAGAGATGGGGAAAGAGGGGTGCTAGCTTCTTTGATGATTACATTTCAAAGGGATGGTTCTCAGGCCCTAGAGAAAGACAGTCCTCCTTGTAAAACTGGTGAAAGGATTTTTTTTTTTTTAATTTACATCTCAAAGTGGAAGAGAAAGAATTTGAAATTACAACTTTCCTAAAGTAAATGCTCTGAGGAAATGGAGATGGGGAGCCTAGAGGCAGGAGGAAGCCTACCTAAAATTTGGTTAAGCTGAGGGAAACTTTAAAACCATCTTGGTACTCCTCCTAGTCAAACTGAGATTTTAGATGATCCTAGCCACAAGTAATTTTCTATGTTCCTTCATAGTATTTATAATTAATCTTCATCGTTACTAAATATTTTTCTATTGTGTATTGGTAGCATCATTTTTTTTTTTTTTAACAATTCCTTACTGTTGGACCATTTGCTTGATTTTTGCCCTTTGTTTTAAAAAAAAATTCCTAGATGTGCATTAAACTCACATTCGTTTTTTAGAGAATTCGCCTGTGTAAGTAGTCCTGCTTAATGTATACCTCCATATATTGGAGCCTGTACAAAA
This sequence comes from Neomonachus schauinslandi, assembly GCF_002201575.2. NCBI lineage: Eukaryota > Metazoa > Chordata > Mammalia > Carnivora > Phocidae > Neomonachus > Neomonachus schauinslandi. The sequence goes on along the minus strand of NC_058413.1, from coordinate 22,301,387 downwards.
TGATCCCACATCTAGCTTATGGATGATTGGATAGAATGAATCTGACTGAAAAGAATTTCGTCCCTAGGCTGTAAGAAAACTGTGATTTCTTAATCTAGAGTGAGTGATGGACTGCTCCGAGTGGATTCCTCTCCTGAATTAGAATTGGAATGATGAAAAGGTGTTGACACTTAATTGTGAAGATCTGTCACAGACTCAGAAGTTAGGGAAGCCCTTTTGAGCCATGAGAGAAATCCTAGAAGATTTATATTAGAGAAAAAGTATATGGGGGTAAATAATATACTAGAAAAGAGGGGGGGAAATTAGAAAGGAAAATTTGGTTTATTTTGAATTCTTCCCGAAGCCTGTTGTTTTTGCATGTTTGGTTTTATATTATTTTATTTTTAAATTTAATTTTACAAATTATTTTAATCCATTTTCTTGCTAGTGCAAGTTTATTCAATAAAGCAACTTCTTGCCCAAACACCTACTGTGTCATAATTAAAGTAGTATTCTGCCCTTGGCAAACATAAGAGTCATAAATGGAACATCAGTTTAGAATAGCTTTTCCCCCATGTTTTGTATTATTTGATCATGAGAAAAGTTCTTTAAAGTGTGTTTTAAACAAAAGTAGATATATTTTCCCACAAAATGAATCCTAATCTTTTTTTCCCAGAGAGATAACAATGAAGTTAATGGTGAACTATATGTCTGACCAAAAATAATTCTTAGTTTATCTTGATTATTTTAATAACAAATAAATAAATTTTCCAGGGCCTATAATTTATGTTTAGCGAGAGACTGCTTAAAATTAAAGGCACTTTCCAAGTTTATGATTTTAAAAAATAATAATACAATGTCTTTTCATTGCTAATTCTGATGCTGCATGCATTCAATAATTATGGCTTTCATCTGGAGCAGAAACCTATATTCAACTTAACACATCTTTAGAGTGCATCAAATGATAGTGACTACCTCAAGTATATCTATTTGACTTGTGCAAATTTTATTTACAGAGGAGATTGAAAGCAAATTTTAAACCCGTTGGAAAAATAAAAACACATTTGCAGATTGATCAGCAAGAATGGATGTAAAATATACGCTCCCAAGGATATAATCCCACATGTAGTTCTCAAAATTTTTATTGCAGTTAAAAAAATAAAGCACATTCATAAAGTTAAATGGTCTTCTTCAACTCTTATCCTTGGAGATGAAGTTTCTTGTGGTTTTAATTTGGGAATGAGAAGAGCCCCCTCAAAGAACATTGTCAAATCCACTGTGATGGGCTCCGGCAACCTGTTATCTTTAGTTGTACCTCAGCACTCTACTTCCACTAATTTAACGACGTGTTTGAAGTGAAGCACACTTTCAAATTGGCAGGATGTCAGGCAGGTTTGAAAATAACTCCTATTAGCACAGACAGCCTAAGCTAGCCAGCAGGTGTTGTTATCAGTGTCCTATGATTTCGCCATGTTTATTAGATTATTACTGAGAGATGGGGCTAGACAAAATTTAACATTGCAAATTTCAGCATCTCCTTTTAAAACACTTAATTGAAAAGGGTCTAAAGGTTCATAGAAACAAATGTGCTCTTGCTAATAATCTCCTTACAATATACTCATTAGTGTTCTAGGAATATAAATTCTGTCTGATACATGTTTGCTCTCCCACCAAATGGTGGAAATGACAGTCAGCAGCTGATTAGAAAATCACATTTGGAGTACAAAAAGCAAACTGTCTGAAATCTCTACAGTTTTACAGTCTGCAATGGAAAATATGTTTCATAGGCAGGGTCATGACTGCAGTCAAGTACTTGAGGTGCTAGTTATTGATTTTAAAGAGGTTTCTGGTTTTTCTACTGACTTTTTTATGGCTTGGCAACTCATACAAAAGCACCCAATGAACCAATTTGACCTTTTTCCAGGTACCTCCATTTATTGCTCTGCATAACAAGCCTTCCTTATGGAACAAACTTAGAGTATTGAGTTGTGAGCAATAAGAACAAATCAATTTTTTTTTTTACATATGTGTATACTAGAAGTCATAGCTATGTCTGGAAAAGGCTGATTTTCTAAATCATTTTGTTTATTCCCCTCCTATTTAATAATATGAAGAACATAGTTGCTGGCATTTTTCCAAACAAGATGAAATGTCATTAATAAATAATTGGAGCCTCTTCCAAGTATTTCAGCTGAGGTGAAATTTTATTAAATTAACAGCTGTAAATGATCATAATTGATATGATTTATTGAGACTTTGTTACATGGGAAAAAATGAACAAAAAAGTTATATGTATAATTGAACTATATTCTCACAGTTATCCTAAGGATTAGGATATATTGGGAAAATGAAAGGGAGGTGTGGGATGATGGACAGTGCTGGGATAGATTTCAACAAAACTAGAACAAGTAGATACTAGCATATTCTCCCATTTCCCATTCTATCTTAAATATCAGATACGGCATCAAGGGATAGGAACTTAGATATTAGAATTTTAAAATGAAATTATTCTTAGGAATCAACCATAATAATTGCCTTTTCACAGATAAAGTAATGGTCAGGTAAGTTTATGACCAGATGACCAACATTGAGTTTTCAGTTATGCTACGTAATTTATAATGAGATCTGTAAAAAGAGTTTTCTTAGAATGAAGAGGTGAGAAAGATGATTTCTTCGATAGATGGCTAAATTTTGTTAAGGGGTGTGATCATATCCTAACTGGAAATATAAACGTAATCCTGTATGGAGACCAAGGTCCTTTGGAGCAGGGTCCAAAGGAAAAATTATTTTTCCACTAAAAAAAAAAAGTATCTGCTCTTGGACCAGCTCTCCCACATGAACTAACTTTAAATTCAGACAAAACATATAAAATAAATGTTTTCATGTATTGGACAACAGAATGTACAGGAATGGTTATCTCAGAGAAAAAGGAAACAAGTAAGGCCATCCTCCCACCCTGACTGCTCTGACATACTACCTGGTAATGCTTTCTAGATCATAGTTTGGGGAATGAGGAAATTTAAGTAGACGATATTGGTAACACTGAACTGAGGAGAAAAGTTGGTACTTTCGAATTTATGAGACAGAATACCAGAAAACAAATAACAAGCAAACAAACAAAACCAGAGCTGTGCAGAAAAGGAGTTCCTGAAATCCAACCAGAGAGTCCTTTAAGTCTTTAGTTAAATACCTATATACACATGCATAGGGCAAGACTGTAGAGTTAGGCAAAGTACAATTACCAACATGATAAATTGAGATTCCAGATACTGTACAAGGTTGAGATTGGATTTCTGAAAACAAGTATGGAGATATCTCATTGAATGTACTATGGACATTCAAGAGGGAACAGATGAACTAAACCTTATTTCTGGATGTACCTGTGAGGGTGTTTCAGGATGAGATTAGCATTTGAATTGGTGGACTCCATAGAGGAAATTGTCCTTCCCAATGGGTTGGGCATCATCTACTCCACTGAGAGCCTGAACAGAACAAAAGGCAAAGGAAAGAGGAATTTGCCCCATTTTTCCTGCCTCTGTGCTACACCTGTACATCTTATCTCATCTTCTGCCCTTGGACTGGAATTTAATCATTAGCTCTCTTGATTCTCAGGCCTTGAACTGAATTGTTCCACCACCTTTCCTGGGTCTCCAACTTGCAGACAGCAGATTGTGGAATTTCTTAGCCTACACAATCAATTTTTCATAATATTCTTCACTTCAGTAGATAGATCGGTAGATGACAGATGATAGATAGATGATAGATAGATAGATAGATAGATAGATAGATAGGTAGATAGATAGATAGATGATAGAGATCTCTCTCCAATTGGTTCTATTTACCTGCAGAACCCTGATTAATCAATACAACAGCTTTATTCATAATTACTCAGACTTCGAAGCTACCAAGATGTCCTTCAGTAGGAGAATGGACAAATGAACTGTGGTACAAAAAGACTAGATACTGTTTGATTCCACCTATGTGACCTTGTGGAAAGGGCAACACTATGGAGGCAAAAGATTTGTGGTTACCAGGGATTAGGGTGGAGAGAGGAATGAATAGGTGGGCATAGAGGATTTTTAGAGCAATAAAACTACTTTGTGTGAGTCTATAGTAGTGGATACATTTGTCCAATCCCATAGAATGTATAAAACCTTGGTTTTATACCCTATGGACTTTGGTTGACAATTATGAGTCCATGTAGGTTTATTAGCTGTAACAAATATCTCACTCTGATGGAGAGTGTTGATAATGGGGGAGGCTATGCAGATGTGGGGGCAGAGGATATATGAGAAATATATCTGTGCCTTCTCAATTTTGTTGTGAATCTAAAACTACTCTAAAAGATAAAGTCAAATAAATAAATAGATTCATAGATAAATATTTAAATATGTATTTGAATCCCTAATTCTCTGTAGATACCTTGGGGTCAGGAGATATATTGCTCTCAAGTCTGAAACTGTTGTTGCCTGACTTAGTGATTAGCACATAGCTAGCTAGCATTTGGCAATTTTTTGTGAACTGATTCAATGATACATTCGGTGGTCCTGAAAATACAGGATAGGAGAAGGCTAAATTAAAGACAGCAGTGTGGAACGGATTTCAGGAAAAGCTGCACATAGGGGATAAGTCTTGAGCTAAGCCATGAGTGCAATTAGATGAATATATCCCCAAATCTTACTTTACCCCCAGAATTTTACAATGTAAAAATACTCTCTTCCACTGGATTTACTGAAACCACACTCCCCTGATTTTTCTAACGTAATTATGAACGCTTCTTAGTCATTTTAACTTTCATGTGCTTCTCTCTTTAGCCTTTAAATATGTAGATTTTCAGTACTCATTCCAAGGTCCTTTCTTCTTCAGTTCTTCACACTCAGTTCTTTCAGCCATGGCCAAGGTTTGATTCTTAATTAGTCCCTCTGTCTCCTCTCTAGTTACTAAATTACTCTCTGCACTCCTGTCAGAGCAGTCTTCTCAAATTTCAACTTTGATTATTCTTACCCCCATTTAAAAATATTTAATAACTTCCATTTGCCCTTTCCATCAAGATAAAGGTAGTGACAAATGTCCAAATAGTCTAGCATAATCTCTCTCTCACACCTCATTTGCTTCCACTCCCTGCCCCACCTCTGTGCCAACACTTCCCATTCTGTTACCATAGACTCTCCTTTTATCATGTACATCTCTATAAATTTCCTTAATAGAATGCATCACAGGTTGGTATTAAAAAAAAATATATGGACTCTGAGAAACAAACTGAGGGTTCTAGAGGGGGGGGGAGGTGGGGGGATGGGTTAGCCTGGTGATGGGTATTAAAGAGGGCATGTACTGAATGGAGCACTGGGTATTATATGCAAACAATGAATCATGGAATACTACATCAAAAACTAATGATGTAATGTATGGTGATTAACATAACATAATAAAATAAAATAATGATGTAATGTATGGTGATTAATATAATAAAATTTAAAAATATAAAATAAATGGGAATTTGGTTTAAAAAAGCAAATAAACCTTCGTTGACTAGGACTTTACTGATGTAAATGTGATAATATGCATGCAATTTGGATCTTCAAGAAAGAGTAAATTACATAGGGTTTCCCATGGAAACATTTTGGAATATTATAAAATGGATTAAAATGGCTAATGTAATTCTAGGGTACAGTGCCTGTGATTGAAACTCTTAGTTTGTAACTTTATAAAAACTCTAATGGTTTTTATTTTCTTTCCAATCTGCTCAACACCATTCCATTATATGAACTAAATATTAAAATACAAGAGATGAAACAGAGTCTCTTCTCTACTCCTGCAGCAATGACCCTTCCTCCCTGCCCCAGTGACTGTCACTTTTAATAGTTAGAAACCCACTGCTTTTTTTCTCATTAAATTATTCCTCAACCAGAAACTTTTCTGAGGTACATAGGAGGTCTCTACGGGAGCCAACAGGAGAGCTTTTAATTGGCTTTCAAGAATTGCAATAAACAGCCTTTAAGATATTTCAGATACTAAGGGAAAATGCTAAAGACATTTAGAAAAAGCTTTGAATTTAGTTAAACTCAGACCTGAATTTCTTAGCTAGATGGAAACATTGATATGTGTTTCCTTGCAAAGAAAGTACTCACAGAATCTATAAACAAGGCATTTCTTTTCCTTTCAAGAGGTAATTAGGCAATTCTCAAGTAGTGCTCTGAAAGCAAAACCTAGTATAAAGTAGGTGTTCAATTCGTGTTTGAATAAATACAACATGGACATTCTGATTTCCATTTCTCTTACACTTTTCCCATTCATGGATAATTTGGTGCTTTGATTTCAACATATCAAACATACTGAATGTTGCAATAGGTACAGTATTGTCCCCCCACCCCCAGGGGCAAATGTCTTTACATATGGTAAACAGAGTAGATAGAAACCCTCTTCAGATTTTAAATGGCACAAGGTCATTATGGTTCCCTTCCCCCATCCCGGTTGTAAAGCCTATTCCCAAGTGCTTTGTTTACATCAAATACATTATAAACACACACACACACACACATATACATACATTAAAGTGTATACATATGTACATTAAAAATAACATCTTATTGTGTTACTGTTCTCTATGTGGTATTTGTACAAAATGAGTATTTGAGCAGGTCCCTCTAGCCCTGATTCCCATGGCATTTTGTAGGCTCACGGTATAGGACTCCAAGCCAATGTCGGCTACTTATTAAGTATGAGCATAGGCTATAGGCCCCATGTTTATTTTTTTTTTTTTAAAGATTTTATTTATTTATTTGACAGAGAGAGAGAGACAAAGCGAGAGAAGGAACACAAGCAGGGAGAGTGGGAGAGGGAGAAGCAGGCTTCCCGCTGAGCAGGGACCCGACTTGGGGCTTGATCCCAGGACCCCGGGATCATGACCTGAGCCGAAGGCAGACGCTTAATGACTAAGCCATCCAGGCGCCCTGGCCCCATGTTTAGAGAACTCACAGACCACTACTGTCCTCCTGGCCTTGGTGGTTCTCGCCCATCCTTCTCCCTATTCTCATCTGTACATGGCCTTCCTTCCCAAAAGTTCCTGATACCTTCTTAAAATCAATTATAGAAAAAACCCCTCACTCTCTCTACTCTGGCTGCTTTTTGTAATCCCTGACTAGGAGCCTGGAAACAATTTGACAGGTTAGAGGAGGACCATAGGGATGGTTTTTCTTTAGACCATGGGTTGGCAAACTATGACCAGTCTGTCAGATCTAACCCACTTCCTGCTTTTGTATAGCCTATGAGGTTAGAATGTTGTTTTTACCTGTTTAAATGGTTGAAAAAAATCAACAAATGATATTTTGTGAAAAGTGAAATTATATATTGAAATATTGAATATTGAAATTCAAATTTTAATCCTTTCAGTTCCCTTTTGTAGGGACGAAGAGGCCAGTCTGTAAGGGCAGCCTGCCCAGGTGAAATTTTGTTCAGCCCCTATCTCCTGCTATGTGAGAGGATCACAGCCAGCTACAGAATATTGCTAGGAGGAGGGTGAAACCACCTTCTATAGAGTAGGGGCCCAGCTCTTACACAGGCATTAAGATGTAAACTCAGCATTACACAGTTCTGAATGTTAGGAAAGGATTTTCAGACATTGTGTTTGCTTTCTGCTGAGATAGGGAATATTTGTGCCAGAGTACGATTTCTTACAGATTATTAATAAAGCTATATACGTTTCATTGTTAAAAGAAATGCTTCACAGTTTTGCATTTTATATTTAGTTCTATGACCTATTTTAAGTTATTTTTGGTGAAATATGCAAGATCGATGTCTAGGTACTTTGGTTCTTGTTGCATATCAATATCAAATTGTCCTAGAACCATTTGCTAAAAGGACTGTTCTTTCTCTGTTGAATGGCTTTATGCCTCTGTCAGTAATCAAATGATTATATTTGTGCAAGTCTACATCTGAACTGTCTATATTGTTCCATTGATCTATGCTTCTTTTGCTAGTACAGCACAGCCTTGATCACTGTAGCTTTATAATTAGTCTTAAAATTGATAGTGTGAGTCCTCCAACACTGATCTTCTTCACTTTTTTGCTGGCAATTTTAGGTTCTTTGCATTTCCTTTTAAACTTTGATATCAGCTTATCAATATCAATAAAACACCTTGCTAGTATTCTGATTTGAATTGTACTGAATCCATAGATCAAGCTGGGAAGCACTGGCATTTTAACAGTACTGAGCCTTCCAATCTGTGAACAAAAACTATCTTTCCATTTATTTAGATCTTCTGTAATGATTTACATCCATGTTTTGTTATTTTCTACATACAGATCTTAGACATATTTTGTTATATTTATATCCAAGAACATCATTTTTTTGTTGTCATAGGAAATTGTATTTCTGGACAATTAAGTCAATTTTCACATAGACAATCAGGTCATTTGTGAAGAAAGAAATTTGTTATTTTATTATTTTTATATCCCATCTGCATACATTTTCTTTTCTTGTATGATTGAACTAAATAGGGCTTCCCTGGGCGATGTTGAATAAAAGCAGTGAGAGAAGATGGCTTGGAGTGTAGGGAGGGAGTACCCAATCTCTCACCATTATATATTATGTTAGCTGTTGGTCTCTCATAGATGTTTTTATGAAGTTGAGAAATTTCCTATTTTTTCTAGTTTATTTTATCATGAATTGCAGTTGTATTTTGTCACATGAGTTTTCCACATCAATTAATGTGATCGTATGATTTTTTTTTTAAGATTTTATTTATTTATTTAACAGAGAGAGATACAGCAAGAGAGGGAACACAAGCAGGGGTAGTGGGAGAGGGAGAAGCAGGCTCCCCGCAGAGCAGGGAGCCCGATGTGAGACTCGATCCCAGGACCCTGGGATCATGACCTGAGCCAAAGGCAGACGCTTAACCGACTGAGCCACCCAGGCGCCCGATCGTATGATTTTTCTATTTAGCCTGTTGATATGCTGGGTTACATTAATTGATTTTTCAAATATTGAACCAGCTTACATACCTAGAATAAATTATTTATTTTTAAAGTTTGAAACTAACTGCTCATTCTCACATTTATATCTGTTAAAATTAATCATATTGCAAACCTAAATCTCTTAAAATGTTTTAGTTCTTTATACATTTTTTAGAGATTTTATTTATTTATTTGAGAAAGAGATAGCACAAGCATGCAAGGGGAGGGGGAGTGGCAGAGTGGGGATGGCTGAGAGGGGAGGGACAAGGAGGACTCCCCTCTGAGCATGGAGCCCTAAGTGGAGCTCCATCTCAGGACCTTGAGATTGTGACCTGAACTGAAACCAAGAGTCAGACACTTAACCAACTGAGCCACCCAGCTACCCCTAGTTCTTTATACATTTTTTACTATCAAATGCATATCATGTCTCATAGAGCTTTATGTATATGTCCTCTATATCCTACTAAGTTATGTTGAGTTGGAGAGATGCTAGGAAAAACTTGGATCTCATGTCCAAAAATTCTTCTGTAGGATGATATCAACGAGTAAGATTCTTTTTTGTTTGTTTTTTTCATTTTTGGGGGGTACATTTTTTGTTAATTGTTAGGTATGTGGTCTTAAACAAGAATTTTACCCCCTCTAAACTCCAATACATGTAAAAATGTATTTGGTACATATTAAGGGTTATATTAATAGTAACTCAGATACTAATATTTATAAATCAGTTTATAATTTTTTAATAGTTCTTAGACATAACCCCCCTCACCACATACACACACTTTGTTTATTCAGAGTGATACCTGAATAGAACTTCACAATTCTTTGACGTCATTGTGCACTCTCTAGGCAATTTCTTTAATCTCTCAATGAAAGAAATAAGATTAATTTTATAAGATGTATTCTTTAGAATGCTTACAAATCCTTATGAACCTTGTATCTCTGATATGGTATTTAATGTTTTCTGAACTGTGTCTTTGGTAATCCATACATAGCACTGAAGTTAAAATCACTAGACTAATGAGGTCAGTGTGTCCTTGCACAGGAGGGAGTTTTATATGCCCAAGTCTTTTGAGTTTCTGAACATAGGTTGCTAACATTTTGCTGAATCTGATCTAATGAATCAAGGAGAGAACTCTGTAAAGAGATTTTTGTTATGAATGACATACACAGTATAGGAGTGGGGCCATCTCAGATGCTAGGGCAAGAAATTAGTAGAACAATTTCTCTTTTGAATGTTTTAATTATTCTTGCAGAGAGATCATTGTTATTATCACCAATATAATGTTCAAGGGATCATTAAAATTACTAGGAAGGGGTAAAGATTCGCACATTTCACCTTTATTAATCTTTTTTTCCTTTTCTATCTCTTGAGAAATCACATAGTTTAATGAGTGCTATTTTACTATTGATTATTGTCACGGCAATAAAATTTCCTTTTATTTCAGATTCATGCTCAAAAAATTAACTAGATTTTTCTTTTATCTTACTCTGTATTTTCAAGTCTCATATAGGATGCTTTCTTTTGCCTCTGACCCCACTGGGCAGTCAACCAGTGGCCCAGACAGACCTTAACCACTATCTTCTACTTCATATTGCACTAAGAGCAATGCAAAATATTTTGATTTTTTTAATCCCAAATAGTCATATTGGTAATATGGCACTGCTTTGCTAACTAATAAATTATTCTATATCTCAGACCATGTGGCCAAAAGACAAGAAAGGTCCAAGAACAATGAGTAGAAAGGGGTTTACACTTGGAGTAACTAGATTTGTGTGTCATTCTGTTTGTATAGATTCCAATCTGTTGTAGTTTATATCTGACTGTGTATTTAAAAAAGATGAAGAAATTTGAAAAAAAATTATATAAATGCATCTAATCATTTACTTTCAGGAAATTATTAAGATAACTATGGAGTGGAATATGCAAATATTCCCATGTTACTATTTAAATTATTTTTGTAGAAAAAATACATTACGTATGAAGAAAGAGATTTACTACCTTCTTATCCATTCCATGCTGCAATAATATCCTTATTCTTTTACATTTTTATGGGGGAAACACTCTTAAGAATAGTGGGGAAAAAAAGAAGAAAAGAAGGGTTGTGAGCTTTCCTCCCTTCAATATGATCTCCTTGTGACTAGGGTTTTCCTGGGATATAGTATGTGAAATATTTAAGATTTGAAGTAGATATTTTTTGTTTAATCTAACACTGTTTTAAGCATAGGCAAAGGATTTAAACCATTTGAATGAAATTGTCTGTGTCTAATACACTACATCTTTCCTATAAAAGTCTCATTTTTGTTCACTTAATATGCCCAGCGTGTAACTAGGCTGCACTTGGTATCTGTGAAATGTCATTTCTTGTCAATTTTGGCTTCTTTGCCAGAGGAGAAATTACTATTTTCTTATCCTAGGGCTAGATGCCATTTTGACATATTTTTAATGTAAATGCCATTTATCTATTTCCATATATTTGAAAATAAGAAATTATAAAAGAAAGCCTCTCCAAACATCCCACTCCATCACACTCCTATTCCTAAGCCAACCTTGCACTTTCTACTCTGCCAAAAGTTATTCTTTGAAACTGAATTCCAGTTTCAACCAATTCATTCATGCAGCATTCTCTCATTGTATGTTTGGCTCATTTATTTTTGTCAGTTGGTAAAACCTGAAACTGTACCATAATTGCTCTACATTTCCTCAATCTACTCCTCTAAAATTTTCTCTCTCTTTTTTGCTTATCTTGTCTTTCATTTTCTTTGCTTATCTCAGGCATACTTTGATAACTCTCTTCTGCTCCGATATATAGGTAATTGTAGTAGACTTTTAAAAGACAATGTCATATTTTTATTATAGATTCTAGTTATCTACTATATTTGTGGTAATAAGTGCCTATGATTTGTGATCCATTTTTATAATGATCATCTGAAAGTTAATCTCAGGTTCTGGATTGACAACATGGATAATGGGGTAAATCACATTTTTGGTTTGTTTGTTTGTTCGTTTGTTTTTTGCCAGCAGTGATATAAGCATTCAAAGTAAAGAAACATTGGCCTGTCATAGCCTCTTTTCTTCTATTCATTTTTCCTTGCCCATAGATATATCTCAAAATTGCCTCTGAAACACCATCCCTCATTGATTTTTCTCTCTTCTGATTGTTTTTCCATTGTTGAATGTCAAAAAGATTGCCATCTTTCTATGAGGACATTAGCTCTGTGATTGCACCTTCAGGTTAAAATCTATTGTATATTTTTTAGGCATGTATTATTCCTTAATTTCCCTACCTAATCTGTAAAGATTTGATGGATTCAGTCATCCTGTGTAATTCTGACATCCTACAATTATGCTTGGATACTAAAGAAATCTTCAGTTATTCCCTTGAATGGTGTGCCATAGACAAATAAAAACCAGTGCTTTAGCTATTCCAAATACTACCAGAAATTTCCTAGACCAGCTTCTAATAGTGTTTACTTTTTTCTTTCTTTCTTTTTTAAATAGCATTTACTTCTTTCTATTACCTGGCCATCTATTGCAACCTAGTTGGATCTTTATGCCTCATACTTTCAGCATTCAAGACACTAAGTACAGACATCCTCTACCCTTCCATTTTTAATGTCAAATGTAAAAGATTATGTGGTTTCATCTCTTTTAACCCCAATAAATCCTAAAATAAATTAACTTTTTGCCAGATTTTGTCTAATATTCTTCATTCCCATGAACCACAATAAAATTAAGCAGGAATTTAATCCTCTTTGTTCCATTACCAAAGGGAAAAAACACAATGCTTATTTCTCAGAAATGTAGCAGAGGAAATTTTATTAGATTTTGTTTGTTTGTTTTACAACAAACAGATAAACATTTACCGAAATTTATTTCAGAAAATACAGGTTGTGGTGCTTTGTTTGAAATGTACAAGAACTGGCTGTCATACTATCTAGGTCTTGACTCCAAGGTTCACTTACAGTTTTGTAAAAATGGACAATCACTTCTCTACTCTTACTCTGCTTTGAGTCTCACTGTTAACATAGAAAAAATGAAAATAAAATTGGTATATTATGAGCTATTGTGAGAATTAAATGAAAATAGATGTAAGCAATTATACTTCATAGATGGTAGGAACGGGATATGTAAGTTTTCCTTTCTTTTATCTTCTACATTGTTTCATTTCCTTATAATATTCTGGACATTTTTGGACCTAGTTTTATTTTATAATCATGGAGAAAATGGGAAATAAGAAAATTAAATGAAAAATGTGAAATATAATCAAATAACATTACTTTATAAAATGAATTATGGGAAAACACATTTTAAAGACTTTGTATTTGATATCCAGTGTTACAAAATATTGATATCATTAAAACATTCACCACAAGTCAAGAATAAGAGATAAAACTTTTGTCATTTAATATCTTTCTTGAAGGATTCCAAGACTCAACAGATTGTTCCCAGTCAAATTTGAATTCTCATGTTTCTGAAAACATCAAAAGCTAAACAACTTATGGAATTACAATTTATTGAATATCTCACAGAAGAATATGCTTTAAGATCAAGAATTGAAAAAGATATTGTAGGAAAATTCTAACATTTCATCATTTACTATTGCTCATTTAAAGGCAACAAACCATGTGTTGCTATTAAAAGCACTTTGATAATTAAACCTAGAATTTTTATTTTATTTTTTTTAATTAGACGAGATTTAAATTTTCAGGTGGTTATTGATACCTGAATTAGAGAAAGGAAAAACATGCAAAGTCACCTTTCCCAAAAGGCTTTTTATTTCAGGGTTATTTTTCATTATTTCAGTCTTGCCTAGCTGGCTCCAATCTGATGAATTCACAGCCTGAGATATTTGGCTGGAGTCTTTTTAAGATGGTATTTCAGAATTCTTTCACCTAAGTTCTTTCTTTAACCTATTAGCAGCATGCTATCCAAAACTGTCCGTAGGGAAATAATTATGAGTTTTGATCTCTGCAAGAGTTTTCTATTTTAATTTTTCTTCTCTTGTGGGTATGTTATGTATGTGTTTTCTTAACTTTGGAAGTTCATCCAACTCCATCATCAAGGCCATTCACAGGCTTATAAACAGTAAATTATTAATGTAAGTATAAACCCAAAGCAGTATTGTATTTTTACCTTTTTACTGGAGGTCTAAGAATTATTTGATCATTTAAAATAATTATATTAAATGTGATAAAACTTGTCAAGTGTTAATATCGATAAATTCCAAAGTTACATAAATTCATTAAAAAGTTACAATGTTAGTCTTATATATACAGAACAATGCATTCACCTTATTGATAATAATATAAGAAGTCTAGCTAAGGAAATGACAGTTGAAGATTTTCTTAAGATTTTATCTGTCCTCCTTAGAATTACCTAAAATATTTATAGTGTAAAGACCTACCATGCCTCAAAAGATAGCAATTTGGGTTTCAAAAGACCTTTAGAATTCTAATAGCAGGATTAAAATAAATGAACAGAGAAATCTGTACAAGGTATCCTAGTTACTATTAAATAGCTGGCAAATTTTATTACAGATACCTCGAGGGAAATAGGAATTTAAGTACCGATTAGAGAAAACACACAAAATCAAACAGCCCTTTGCTTGTGGCTCAAGAAAGACAATGGGCTTTAATCAGTCAAACTTGCTCTGTCTTCATAGTTCAAGATATTAAAACCAGTACAAACACAACCAAGGTTGCAGTGGAATCCATGAAGGTTACCCCAGCCATATGCACTGAGGACTCTCAAGCCCAGCAGAGACCCAACAAACCCCAACAGAATCTTAAAAGACTAGCAAGTTATAGCCTGTTCGGTTTATGGAAGAATTTCCTCTTTCTTTCTGACAATAAAGTAATATAAATGGTATTGGAGTGAGGACCTGCCTTCACAACAAGGGCCAGGGTCTTATAAAATTTTCCAAAGAACTAGTCAGCCAGATCAGTTACTCTTTCCTTAAATTAAACTGAACTTCTCTATATTATAAAAATACTTTAATATACTTTTAGCATCCACCATATCATTAAACACATGCATTGTTTCTTTGATTGACTAAATCAAGCCATGTGTTACACAATCCAAACATTAAACTAATGTTGGGCCCTGTCCTGTCCTGTTGTAATACAGATGGAAAGTCTTTGCTTGCAAAATAGTTTTCAGTAGGGTCTGAACATTTCCTTCCGTTACATTTTCAATATGGTTTCTAATTGTTTTTCACTGTCTTCTAATTTTTCACTTCCCTCTCCTGCTTTGTGTTTCTTCTGCTTTAGTATTCTAGTAACTGTTTCAAAGAGGGTCCTTTGGTTGATAACTTCCTTGGACCTCACTTTTATTAGTTACTCACATATAATTTTTTTTTAATTTTATTTATTTATTTGAGAGAGAAAGAGAGCAGGGAGAGGGGTAAAGGGAGAGGCAGAACCCGGCTCCCCGCTGAGTAGGGAGCCTGATGTTGGGCTCCCTCCCAGGACCCCAGGATCATGACCTGAGCCACCCAGGCACCCCTCTCACTCAGATTTTAAGTAACTTTTTTGCTGAAGCCATATGGGAAAATGCACATATCATAAAAATAAAATTCTCTGAATTTTTCCCACAGAACCACTAAGCATATGAAGAAAAAGAATATTTTGAGTGTTCTATAACCTGCCTCAATCTTCCTTCTAGTTATGACATTACCTAGGGCAATTGTTTCCCTGGCATGTAAGACCATATAGTAGTCTTTGAAATTTCTATGAATAAAATGATAAACATACTACTTTATGCTTGGAGTTTCTTACTTAGTGTGTTTCTATAGTTTCATCTTGTGTATTTAAATACGTGTATGTACAAAAGTTATTTCCCATGT
Source organism: Neomonachus schauinslandi (assembly GCF_002201575.2). Classification (NCBI taxonomy): domain Eukaryota; kingdom Metazoa; phylum Chordata; class Mammalia; order Carnivora; family Phocidae; genus Neomonachus; species Neomonachus schauinslandi. The sequence continues at coordinate 22,285,611 of NC_058413.1, read as the reverse complement.
GATTAGGGTCTTCTCTTCCTACTATTTTGACTCTCAAATTTGTGAGGGGTGTGTGTGTATGTATGAGATTAATCTTAACATTATAAACACTATGATATGTTTTTACTTTTTTCTATTCCTTCTGCCTTGAGAAGTACCTGTAATACCGTCCAGGAGCCTTGAACAGGGAAGAAAAAACAATGTCCTTTGCTTGGGAACAAAAGAAACATACAAAGAAGATACAGTTTAGGTGGAGGATGACGATGATTATGATAATAATTATCATTATAATGATTATAACAAAAGTGAGAACCACAGCAGCAGCAATATGTTTATTGTTTATTTTGCACAGACGCCAGTAAATGTATGATATATTATCATTTTTGGCTTCACAAATATTTATAAAGTGTGTGCTATTTTTTTCAGTTTATTGATGAGTAAACTGAGATTTAAAATCCAACCTAACAGAATTGTAAAATGTCAGAGACAAAATCTAGGCTCATTCCTCTGTATCTTATTTAACCTCTTACTTTAACATTTGTTCAGAACTGAGAAGATCACACCCATCAAGGATCAGAAAGGCTTTCCAATTTCTTCTCCTACATATAATGGGTGAATTTAATCTTTTAGGTCCCTTTTCAGTTTTGATATCTTCTCTTTTTTAGAGACAAATCACTTTGTGTAATTAATATGATTTTACTCCCCTTTAAGTATAAATTATCAAAATGTAGCTTTATTGCTTCTTTATATTTTCCTTGATTTTTTAATCTAATAATTAGGGTTCTTTTGGTCAAATCACTGTGGTCTCTACCAGGATCTCACATTGCCCAAAGTTATTACAATACCCCATTTCTTAAATAGAGTCTGATAAACTTTTCTCAAACATTCCATGCAAACATTCTGCTTGCCTTGTAAAATGTATTGAGGCAAAGGTTTTAATTAAAATGCTGTATCCAACAGCTGTTAATTTGTGAGACTTACAAGCCAAATGTATCCTTTTAGGAAAATGAGGCATAATTGAAATATGAGACTAACAACAGCAGATTTAAAATCAAGTGTGAAATACAGCTTTATTCACAGCTTAGATAGATGTGTCACTTGGAAGTTAAATAGCATTTCATCAATACTTTTTCCTTTTTTATCGTGATCACTTTGTCTACTTTTAATGGCCCTAGAAAATGACAAGTATCAAGCCTGAAACATACATGTCTCCATATTTATAGGAAGAGTAAGAATGAAAGTTGTTTCCATGTACTCTGTTTTATTACCTACCAAATTAATGAATAAGAATGGCTAGATAATGTATTTTTTTCCTGTTCTCTACCATAAGATTTTGATCTTTGATCAGTTATAGATGGTTGACATGGAAGAGGAAATCTGCAAAAAGGTTTCAAAAACACAGAATTCAGCACAGCCCTGTGTTCACTGAGAATATCTCAGCGAATAGTGTATCTCAAGAGAGCTGGAACAAATCTACATTATCCACCCCATTGTGCAGCGTCATGAATATGACCTATCCTGTAAGAAACAACCATAATTTGAAGTGAAAGGAAAATGTGTGTGTGTGTGAAATCAAGCATCAGGAGACATCTTGAGTCACACCTTGTTTTATAGAATAAGCCCTATAGATTAAAAAATCATAAAAGGAGATGACTAATTTTAAACCAAGGTTTATTTAATAATTAGTAGGTGTTGTACTTGTTATAGTGGAAACTTTGATGTAAATGGAGAATTCTTCTCCAAACCCACAATATTCTGCTCTAGTGCCCAGGGTCAGATATGGTGTGAGAGTGTAGAAATGGAAGAAAATGTCTACTATATAATAATTAATATAATATTAATAAAATAAGAATAATAGCTAGGACAATGAAGATAATGATGGTGATGATAAGGTCGTAATTTAAACTTCTTATACAACATATATCAGGAACTATACCCAGTGCTTTACATAGATCATTTAAGTTCATGACTAGCTAATTCTCTAATAATAGTAATATGATAGTCATAAAGTTGTTGGGACATTCATACATGTAAAACACTTATGCGAGTACATGGAATATGTAATTATTTAATTATTATTGTGTTACTTTTTTATAGTTAGCTGCCATATCACAAGAAATAGGAATTAATACTTCAATTTTATTGATGAGGCTCACAGAGCTTCAGTAATTTACCCAGTGTCCCACAATGAGTAAATTGGAGAATAAGAATATAACTCTTTCTCATCCTGATCCCAAATTTCATGCTCCTTTACTATCTCATTTCATATCATATATTTACGAAGCTCTTATACTCATTACCTCATATATATTGAGCTATCTGTAAATCGATTTTCTCCTCTGTAAAATGATGGGTTAGACAAAGAAGTTATTATTTTTCCCTACGTCATGGCATTTGGCCAAATAATTCTAATTAGTCAAAGTTCATTCCATATGCACACGTTTAAGCAGCTTAAAGCTACCTCTATAAACTCTTAGCAGTAGGCAAGTATTTTTGTCAAAGATCTTCACTTGATCCGTCTATACTGCCTTGAAATACTCTGCAGCAGGGCAGGGAAAGAGGAATATAGCTCACTTCTCTGGGAATCACTCAAGCAACTTGTAATAGGTGTACAAATTGGATAATTTTCACCAATTCAATGTAAAGAAAGGAAAAAATTAAGGAGAATTATTGCCACTTGGCACTTATTTCTTTCTTGAGCTGAGAGCAGTGAGAAAAGATTCTCACTCAATTTTTTTTAAATATAGAACCCAAATTAGACTTAAAAAGAAAAGTGCTTCTTTCTCTGTGGGTAGCTTCTTGATTTTGTTAAGTTGACACTTGTCCTCCCTTTTTCTATTAAGTCACTCATCAGTTGGTAAACTGGGGCTTATTACTCACATATCAAGTGAGAACAGAAACCCAAAGTGATCGGCTATGAATCTGAATATACCAATGTATCAAATGACTTTGTTGAACCATGTCCCACAGGCAAGGGGAGCCTGGCTAAAGAGCACACAGATGGCATTACAGTTCTGAATTTATTTTTCCTCTCTGCCCATTCTAACTAATTTTAAGATACCTCAAATCACCCTGGGTCTGAGAGCATACTTATTATCTCATTTTCAATTTGAGAGAAACAGAAAGGTAAGAGGTTAAACTCTTGGGAGCTCTGACAAAGAACCATGGTCAAGTACCAACCTAGGATATAAGTAACAATGTTCATTATTACATGGAAACTAGATGGCACTCCTAACTTTTCTGTAAAGCAAATTTCTATTTACACAATTTCCAAGCTGTTAAATATAAGAGTCAATGATATGGTTTTGATAAGCCATGACAAGGGCAAGGGCTGCCACACAGAAGCCTTGAGTAAGAATAAAGGCAAAAAAAGAACATAGCTTTCAAAAGGAAGAAATTATTTTTATGAAAGTAGTGAATGCCAAAACCATCCTTTTATCCCAGCCTAAACCAGTATAAAAGCCATATCACTTTCTTTTATCACTATCCTTCATCATATACCCTTTCTTCTTTTTCCAGATACAAACAGAAACAAAAAATGTTTTGTGTACTAAGAGATGCCTTTGACATGGGGAAAAGAAAATATCAAAGCATGTTCTGCATTAGGATTCTGGACCCAACTCAGAAAGTCATTACATACTACATTCATGTTTGCAACAAACATTTTTTTTTTTAAGATTTTATTTATTTGACAGAGAGAGAGATAGCAAGAGAGGGAACACAAGCAGGGGGAGTGGGAGAGGGAGAAGCAAGCTTCTTGCTGAGCAGGGAGCCCGATGTGGGGCTCGATCCCAGGACCCTGGGATCATGACCTGAGCCGAAGACAGGCGCTTAACGACTGAGCCACCCAGGCACCCCTGCAACAAACATTTTTGAACATCTGTATGCAAGACAATGTTCTAGGGCCCCACCATATATCACCAAACAAAATGAGCAAAAATATTATCATACTAGAACTTAGAGAGCTGAGGCTGATAATAAATAATAAACATAATCAGTTATATCATATACTGGTATGGGAAAACCTCCATAGGAAAAATAGAATCAAGAGTGTGTGTCAATGCTATAAAACTAGTAGTCAATCACAAGATAAAATCTGGAAACACCACAAAAAATGGAGGTTAAACAACGTGCTACTAAGCAATGAATGGGTCCACTAGGAAATCAAAGAAGAAATAAAAAGTATGTGGAAACAAATGAAAATAAACACAACGGTTCAAAACCTTTGAGATGCAGCAAAAGTGGCAGTAAGAGGGAATTTTATAGCAATACAGACCTACGTCAAGAAGCAAGAAAAATCTCAAATAAACAACCTAACCTTACACCTAAACGAGTTGGAAAAAGAACAACAAACAAAACCTAAAACCAGCAGAAGGAAGGGAATAATAAAGATCGGAGCAGAAATAAAGGATATAGAAACTAAAAAAAAAAAAAAAATAGAACAAATCAGTGAAACCAGGAGCTGGTTCTTTGAAAAAAATCATTAACATTGATAAACCTCTAGCCAGATTTAAGAAAAAAAGAGAAAGGACTAAAATAAATAAAATCACAAATGAGAAAGAGGAAATAACCAACACCATAGAAATATAAACAATTATAAGAGAAGATTATGAAAAAGTATGCCAACAAAATGGACAACCTAGAAGAAATGGATAAATTCCTAGAAACATATAACGTACCAAAACTGAAACAGGAAGAACTAGAAAATTTGAACAGACCAATAACCAGCAAAAAATTGAATCAGTAGTCATAAAACTCCTAACAAACAAAAGTCTAGGACCAGGTGGCCTCACAGATGAATTCTACCAAATATTTAAAGAAGAGTTAGTACCTATCCTCCTCAAACTATTCCAAAAATTTTTTTAAAAGGAGAGAAAACTTCCAAATTCATTCTGTGAAGCCAGCATTACTGTGATATTAAACCTGGATAAAGACACCACTAAAAAAGAGAACTACAGGTCAATATCCCTAATGAACATAGATGCAAAAATCCTCAATAAAGTCCTAGCAAACTGAATTCAACAACAGATTAAAAAAATCATTCACCATGATCGAGTGGGATTTTTTCCTGAGTTGCTAGGGTGGTTCAATATTCACAAATCAATGAATGTGATACATCACATCAATAAGAGAAAGGATAAGAACCATATGATCATTCTAGTAGACACAGAAAAAGCATTTGACAAGTATAACATCTATTCGTGATAAGAACCCTCAACAAAGTAGGTTTAGAGGGAATATACCACAACATCATAAAGGCCACATATGAAAAAACCCACAGCTAATGTCATCTTCAATGGGGAAAAACTGAGAGCTTTTCCCCTATGGTCAAGAATAAGAAAATGATGTCCACTTTCACCACTTTTATTCAACATAGTACTGGAAGTCCTAGCCACAGCAGTCAGACAACAAAAATAAATAAAATTCATCCAGATCTGCAAGGAAGAAATAAAACTTTCATTATTTCCAAATGACATGACATCATGAAAGATTCCACCAAAAAACTGCTAGAACTAATAAATGAATTCTGTAAAATCGCAGGATACAAAGTCAACATACAGAAATCTGTTGCACTTCTATATACCAATACTGAACCAGCAGAAAGAGAAATTAAGAAAACGATACCATTTACAATTGCACCCAAAATGAAAAGACACTTAGGAATGAACCTAACCAAAGAGGTGAAAGGCCTGTACTCTGAAAACTATAAAACACTGATGAAAGGAATTGAAGTTGACACAAAGAAATGGAAAGACATTCCATACTCATGGATTGGAAGAACAAATATTATTATTATTTTTTTTAAGATTTTATTTATTTATTTGAGAGAGAGAGAATGAGAGAGAGCACATGAGAGGGGGGAGGGTCAGAGGGAGAAGCAGGCTCCCCGCCGAGCAGGGAGCCCGATGCGGGACTCGATCCCGGGACTCCAGGATCATGACCCGAGCCGAAGGCAGTCGCTCAACCAACTGAGCCACCCAGGCGCCCAGAACAAATATTATTAAAATGTCTCTACTACCAAAGCCATCCACACATTTAATGCAATCCCTATCAAAATACCAACAGCATTTTGCACAGAATTAGAACAAACAATTCTAAAATTTGTATGGAACCACAAAAGACCCTGAATAGCCAAAGTAATCTTGAAAAAGGAAAGCAAAGCTGGAGGCATCACAATTATAGACTTCAAGTTATATTACAAAGCTGTAGTGATCGAGACAGTATGATACTGGCACAAAAATGGACAGATAGATCAATGGAACAGAGTAGAAAACCCAGAAATAAACCCACAACTATATGGTCAATTCATCTTTGACAAAGCAGGAAAAATATCCAATGGGAAAAGGACAGTCTCTTCAATAAATGGTGTTGGGAGAAGCGGATAGCAACATGTAAAAGAAAGAAACTGGTCCACTTTCTTACACCATACACAAAAATAAATTGAAATGGATTAAAGACCTAAATGTGAGACCTGAAACCATAAAAACCCTAGAAGAGAACGCAGGCAGTAACCTCTTTGACATCAGCTATAGCAAGTTTTTTCTAGATATGTCTCCTGAGGGAAGGGAAAGAAAAGCAAAAATAAACTATTGGGATTACATCAAAATGAAAAGCTTCTACACAACAAGGGAAACAATCAACAAAACCAAGAGACAACCTATGGAATGGAAGAAGATATTTGCAAATGACACATCTGAGAAAGGGTTAGTGTCCAAGATATATAAAGAACTTATAAAACTCAACACCCAAAAAACAAATAATCCAGTTAGAAAATGGGCAGAAGACATGGATAGACATTTCTCCAGAGAAGACATACAAATGGCCGACAGATACACAAAATATGTTTGTCATCATTTACCATCAGGGAAATAAAAATCAAAACTATGGTGTGATATCACCTCACACCCATCAGAATGGTTAAAACCACAACATAAGAAACGCAGGTGTTTCTGAGGATGTGGAGAAAAAGGAGCAGTTGTGCATTGTTGATGGGAATGCAAACTGGTGCAGCCACTGTAGAAAATGGTATGGAGGTTCCTGAAAAAGTTAAAAATAGAACTACCCTATGATCCAACAATCAAACTACTGGGTATTTATCCAAAGAATACAAAAACACTAATTCAAAGAGATACATGCACCCCTATGTTTATAGCAGCATTATTTACAATAGCCAAGATATGGAAGCAGCCCAAGTGTTCAACTATTGATGAACAAATAAAGAAGAGGTGGTATATATACAAACAATGGGATATTATTCAGCCATAAAAAAGGAATGAAATCTTGCCATTTGCAACCACATGGATGGACCTAGAGAGTATAAGGCTAAGTAAAATAAGTCAGTCAGAGAAAGACAAATACCATATGATTTCACTCATATGTAGAATTTAAGAAACAAAACAAATGAGCAAAGGGACAAAAAAGGGAGAGAGAGAGAGAAGGAAATCAAGAAACAAACTCTTAATTAGAGAGAACAAACTGATGGTTACCAGAAGGGAGGGAAGTTGGGAGGAAGGGTTAAATTGGTGTTGGGGATTAAGGATTGCCCTTGTCATAATGTGCACTGGGTGAGGTATGGGATTGTTGAATCACTGTATTGTACATCTAAAACTAATATAACACAGTATGTTAACTAACTGGAATTAAAATAAAAATTAAAAAAAAAGTGTGGTGTGTATTGTGGGCAGGGAGAGCAAGATGTTGGAAAGTCGGAAAGTCAGAAAGTCCTCATTAATAATGTAGTATTTGAATACAGACTTGAGGTATATGTGTGTGTTGGGGTCAGTGTTAGTCCTGAAACTATCTGAGAAATATAAACTGTTAAAGATAGAGGGACAACCAACACAGAATAACCCAAATAGTACACATCATGTTCAAGGAACATCAAAGTGGTCAGTGTTGCTGGTGTTCAGCTTCAAGATAAAAATAATTATAGTAATAATAAACTTTAAAAAATTTTAAAACATAGAACAAAGTAGAAGAAGTAAAGAGAAAATACAATGCAGATGAAATGGAGCTATCTGGCTAATACGGTCATTTTGACTTTAACTTTGAAATGAGGAGCCATTGTAGTGTTGTGAGGAGTGGAATGGTGAGACAACCTACCTTTTAAGTCACTCAGGATGCTGTGTGTGAGGGAGTGGATGGTAATGGTGGAATCTAGGAAACTCACAAAGAAGCTAGCAATAGAAAGTCAAAGTCAGAGTTTATTTTGAAGGAAGAGCCAACAGGAGTTTTCCAGACATTAGATGTGAGAGGAAAGGGAAAGATGATCCCATGGTTGTTGGTGGGAGCAAATATAAGATTGCATTACATCGGATGGTTTGGGAAGCCTGAGAGTAGACAAGTTTTGAAGGGGAGTAAATCAAGACTTAAATTTGAAATGCCTGGTTGACATCTCAGTGGAGAAATCAAGTAGGCAGTTTGATACGTGACTTTGAAGTTTAGGAGGGAGCTAAGATATATAGATACTTAAGAGGTTTTTTGCACATGGATGGTATTTTAACATGGGATAATGAATTATGTCAACAGGAGAGTAAAGATGGACAAGATACCAAACACTAAGCTCTGTGTTACTGTAATTTAAGATGTTAGAGAGAAGTGGAAGAACCAGCAAAGGATACTGAAAATAGCAGTCAGGAGGAAGGAGGGAAACCAAACCTGAATGCTGACCTGTGTCTTCAGGAAAGAGAAGATCAAGGCAGAGGTAGTGAGCAATTATGTCACATGATACTGATCAGTCAACTAAGATAAGGATTGTGAATGGACTAAACATCCAGGAAGAGCTACTGTGTAAACTCCAGTAAACAAAATAAAAACCTGACCACCAGATGCTTTCACCAAAATAACATATGAAAAAGAAATATGGAAAAATAAAAATTGTTGACATCACAATGTGTGGAGATTATTTTCCTTATTTTTCTTAATAAATTTTCTCCATTATCATTATAGAAATTTTGACAAAAGCTAAGTATTTATATTCTTCCAATGGGCATCAAGTTAAAATGCCCATGGTGATGGATGTATCTGTGCTAGCCATTTTGAAAACTACCGGCATACTTTCTTGCTTCAAGCCTTCTGTTTTCAGGATATTTTCCAAATCCTTTAACAGTGCTCATGATCCCCTCCATGATTCTAGCTCCTCAGCTCTCACCACTGCCTTTCTCACATTTTATGGATGAAGACGCACAAAAAACCTGTATTTTGCTAGCTGAACTTGCCTTATTCTCTAAATTGCTTCACAAAAACTTCTGCTTTCACAGTCAGCTTAATAGCTCCCTGTTAGCAGTTTTGTTACCACTTCCTCCTGGAAGACTCCTCTGAACTGCAAAATTAGTTTAAGTTTTGTCACAGGTTCAAAACTAGGGAAACCTTTCCTTCTCCAGGAATCCTTACAGGTAGCAGCATTTCTTTTAAAACTCTCAAAATACAAACATTCTGACTGCATTTCCTTTAACGGAATATGAGGCAACTCAACCATCCTCCTATGGGAAAATAACTCCAATGCAGTGGCTGCTTTTAAGGAGACTCAGAGTAACTTACTCTTCTAAAAGAAAGTGCAGAGGTGATTCTAAAGAGAGTATTTTCTTTTCCTCCACCTCTCTCATTAGGGGGATGGACAGGAAAAACCATGACCACTCCACTAAGAAGAGCCATTCACCCACCCACAGAATCAAGAAAGAGCTATCAATCTTATCAGTGTCTGGGCCAGGTAAGATGTCCCCTGTTCACGGTTTCTGCCAAAAACAATGCAGATGGGATCGCAGGAGAGACTCCCTTCTTTTTTTTTTTAAACTTTTTTATTGTTATGCTAATCACCATACATTACATCATTAGTTTTAGATGAAGTGTTCCATGATTCATTGTTTGTGCATAACACCCAGTGCTCCATGCAGAACGTGCCCTCCTCAATACCCATCACCAGGCTAACCCATCCCCCCAGCCCCCTCCCCTCTAGAACCCTCAGTTTGTTTTTCAGAGTCCATAGTCTCTCATGGTTCGTCTCCCCCTCCGAATTCCCCCCCTTCATTCTTCCCCTCCTCCTATCTTCTTCTTCTTCTTTTTTTTCTTAACATATATTGCATTATTTGTTTCAGAGGTACAGATCTGAGATTCAACAGTCTTGCACAATTCACAGCGCTTACCAGAGCACATACCCTCCCCAGTGTCTATCACCCAGTCACCCCATCCCTCCCACCGGAGAGACTCCCTTCTACTAGAACATCCGATCATACCCATTTCATTCACTCTAAATATGACAACAAAAGGGTATGTTTCTGTTGTTCATCTTTACATCCTGAGACATCAGCACCTTGCATTAAACACAGAAGTAGCTCAAGAGACATCTCTTGAATGTATCATCGATACATCTGGAATGCTGTTCAGCCCATTCATTTCAAATAAGTTTTTAGACAAACCCAGTTCCACATTCAAGTCCTATAATTCATGTTGATGATCACATCTAGGCTGGGAAGGAACAGTGCCGCCCAAGATGGTGGAGTCCCGGCATCAGGAGTGCCTCCGTGGGCCACTCTGGGAATACTCTTAAGTGAAACGAACATTGCAAGCGGGCAGGTTTGCATTGTGCCAACAGCACTGCACAGGGAAAAATTATATAGCCCATTACCAACCGGTTCCAGGTGCTTGCTGAAGTTGTTTTCGCCTCTTTGTTTCCCTAGCATCAGTACACAATAGACCTCGTACTACCCCTTTTTGAAATCCCAGGGAACAAGTGGGTGGGAACTTGTCTCTCAACTCCCTTTGGGAAAATCAGCAGTATTTATTTTCTTGTCTGTATATGAGAAACTGCAATGTGGAATGTTTATGCAAGGACTCTTAGAACCTGGACTTGGAGAATAAACATTCATTTGTAAGTAATAAGTTTTTCAGTGATACAGATGTTATTTCAATTATAATTTAATCTGAATATGGAATGCTGTTCCTGAAAAATACTGAAAATTTTAAAAGCATTTAAAGTTAATGTATGTTTAATTTACAATTTATGTAAAACTTAGGGATTATAAATTCTACCTATTGAGTGTTCACCACTTTTATTTTTTTATTTTTTTTATTTTTTAATTTTATTATTTATTTTTTTTAAGATTTTATTTATTTATTTGACAGAGAGAGACACAGCGAGAGAGGAAACACAGGCAGGGGGAGTGGGAGAGGAAGAAGCAGGCTTTCCGCCAAGCAGGGAGCCCGATGTGGGGCTCGATCCCAGGACCCTGGGATCATGACCTGAGCCAAAGGCAGACGCTTAACGACTGAGCCACCCAGGCGCCCCTCACCACTTTTATTTTTAAAGAAAAAAAATCCTATCTACCTTAAGAAAAAACAGCCAACAGTAAGTACAATACAATATGTACTTTGACTTTGGGTAATAATTGTAGAACTATAGTTATTTTTTATGGCTGTAGAACTATAGTTATTTTTATCCATCTTTTCATATTTATTTATTTTCCATTTGTTCTATAATGAAAATGCATTACTTTCAATGTTACTGCAAAATTGTCCTGAAGTTGACATTTGAGGCATCTTCACTTTGAATTGTTTAAAATGTTGCAAAATTTTTATGAGAGATTTTAAGAGAATATCTCCCTTTTTGCCTTCAAGCAATAATTTTTAAAGAAAGTAATTATATAGAAATAAAGTAATTATATGGATTAAAAAAAGACATCTTGCTTTCACTTTTATCTCTGTATAAGACTGAATACCAAAATGGCTTTATGAATTAACATAAAATTGCTACAAATTTCAGAAATGCCTTTTCTCATTATCTCCCTGAGACATCTGTCAATATTTGTCTGTTAACAGACTAAGCAATCAGCCTTAGTAAATAAAATATCAGAGCCAAATACATATACCCTTTCAACAATTAAAGGGTTGCTTAGGGATAGGATATTAGCATGACGATTATCAGATGTCCTACTTACACCAATTTTTCCTTCACAAAAATTAATAGTAGTGAAACTGGCCGAAGAGTAATGATATTCTGTAGGTTCCCCCCAACCTGCCATTGTCCAACCACCGCATTGCTGGTATCTGTGAGATACTTAAGTAGAAGCTAATGCCAGAACAAATAGGGCTCCAGTTTATAAAACGAAGACAAAAGTCAAGGTTAGTTGCTGATAATCTACTAAGGCAATGCTGTTATTCACATGGAAGCCAAAATTGCTGAAATGACTGCTTTGTTGCTAGTTATTAAGTGGATTACAGAGCCTAATGGCCTTTGACTTACTAGTTGTATAAACTTGAGGAGGTTACTTGAATTATTTGAAGCACATGAAAAGCATCTATCGAATGGGGTTATATGATATACTTCATTTAAATTGGCATGCAAGGGCGCCTGGGTGGCTCAGTTGGTTAAGCGACTGCCTTTGGCTCAGGTCATGATCCTGGAGTCCCTGGATCAAGTCCCGCATCAGGCTCCCTGCTCAGCAGGGAGTCTGCTTCTCCCTCTGATCCTCTCCCCTCTCATGTGCTCTCTCTCATTCTCTCTCTCTCAAATAAATAAATAAAATCTTTAAACAAACAAATAAATAAATAAATTGGCATGCGAATTTTGAGATGAAATATGTGAATTACTCTGTATAATATGCAACACTAAATAGACTTTGAATGCATCTTAGATCGGTTATGAGTAGTTAGAGAAACGTAAACAAATGAAAGGCACTCAGTAAATAACCAGGTTCTTAAAAATAATAGTTTTGTGTTGATATTATAACACAATGATTATTTTAATCGAATTCTGAAATGACCTCAGCATTTCAGACAAATCTGTAGGTACACGCAGCTGTGAATTTGGACATGTTCATTTTAGCCCTGGCTATACTCCTGAATGATGTGAAGTTTCTGAAATGTTTTTCTTTCTCTAGGAAGGACATTTTATATATATATAAATATAAATACATATATTTATATATATATAAAATGTTGGTGGTTGGGGGAAACACAAAATACAAAATCCAATACAGTACAATAAAAAGAGAATGACTCTACAATAAAAGAATTGTGATAAAATTCTACCTACCAGCTTGTATTACTCTTTTGAGTATCCAAACTTTATCTGAAAATTAGGAAAAATAGTATCAACTTCAAATAGTTTTCGAGAAGTAAACGAATGGATGGCAACCAGTCATAGCTTCTATGATGAAAAGCTGTATATAAAGTCTCTGTAAATGTGACTAGCAATAGGTTCAATTCAAGGTCATTTCTTGGGAGAACTTGTGCAGAGCTTTTACTATAAAATAAAATGTCAGTTCTATCTATACAATACTTTCCAAGGGGAACAACAAAACTTTTCAGATTGTTAAATATGAAGGCTCTTTCTCATATACTAGATGAAGCAATGGTTAAATAGTGACAAAAAGACTAAATTTAGTATCATGTTAAAAAAAAAATCAAGAATATGAGAGAAATTTTCCCAGCTTGTTGCTTTGGTATCGCCAATTGCATATAAATAGGACAATTTAAAGCAAGATCAGGATGATACTAAGTCGTAGCTTTTTACAATGTGAATAATGTGTAGGTAATTGTCATTGGAGTATATAGAGTAAGATTATGAACTTGGATCCTAGATTCTGAGGTCATATTCTATCCCTTCTATTAACTATGTTTGATCTCTTCATATTTTCTCAAATGTACGATGAAGCTCTCATCCAGTTCCCACTATCCTGAATCCTATACTTCACAGAAGTGAGGAGGCAGCAGTCATGTGAAACCAACTATTAGACTGTTCTCAGGCAGAGAACCTCAACACAGAGTTGAGCTATAAATTCTTCATGGACATGTCATCAGTTTGGGATAAAACTATAAAATTTAAGTTTTGCTCCATGTTCAATTATCAGATCTATATCAGATTATGCAGTGTATTGGAGCCTAGGAAGCAATTTTTTGGCAAAAATAAGAAGGCTGGAATCAGTTCAGTAGTAGAGGTTGAACACAAACTCAGAATGACATCATGTTCATTAGTCACATTTAGTGGCTGTGCCAAGGTAACATTGCATCAGAAATACTGACTAATATGTGTTTTAATAACTTGGAATCCTGTTAAAACATAGATTCTTCTTCAGTAGGTCTGGGTTCTGTGTGTCTAGCAAATGCCCAGGTTGTGTCCAAGCCAGAAAACACTTCAAATAGGATGAGTCTAGCTTAGTGCTGTCTGCTAGCACTCTTTGTGAAGTGGAACTGTCTATATTTGTTCTGTATTTGTCCAATATGGTAGCCACTAGCACATATGGCTGTTAACCTTTTGAAAAGTGTCTCATGCAACTGAAGAACTGAATTTAAATTTATTTTAATCTAAATGTAAATAGCAGTGCGACGTTGGTGGTTGTTGGTTATTGGGCAGCACAGGTCTAAGTAATCCAAGTAATTTGTCTTGATGATATAAGAGGCCGTATTCAAAGCAATAAAATTATCTTCCCAAACAGCAACTCAGGGTTATAATTATTGACTTAGTGTTGATTTGTGTATATCAGTCATTCAATTGTAGGACCACAAATGCACCAACCAAAAAGGTAAGATAGTACTGGAGATCAGTATGGGGCAATCATTAGCTTCTGTGGTTTCAAATCTACTATGCCACTTACGAGCTGTGTGATCTTGAGTATTTAACTACTTTGTGCCTCAATTTCCTCATTTGTAAAAGGGGATAATAATAATAATAACGTTGTGAGAATTGAATTAGTTAATATTTATAAGGCACGACAACAGTGTCTGATACAAACCTATACAACACGGTTGTTGTTATAAATCGTACTCCACATTTTATACAAAAATATCAGTTTCAGAGAAATTAAACACATAAATGTCAAAGCTAATTTGTTTTATTTAATTTGGCATCATTTGTACACTGCAAAGATGCACAGATCTTAAATGTATAGTTAGGTAAATTTTGACAAGTATATCACCCCAGAAAGTTCCTTCAGGCATGTTCCCAGACTAAACCTCCTAGCAACCACAACCTTTATTTCTATTACTAGAGATTAGTGTTGCATGTTCTAGAAGAACATATAAATGAAATTATATGTGCTCATTCTTGCTTTTGTGACTCCAAAGAATATTTTTAGGGCCTATCCCCTGCGGAGTGGTACTCTATTTTATGACTATACCACAGTCTGTTTCTCCATTCTCATGTTGATGTACAGTTGAGATGTTTGGTTAATAATGAATAAAACTGCTATAACCATTTGGTACAAGCCTTTTATAGACATTCATTTTCATTTCCTTTTGATAAATACCTAGGAGTAGAATTGCTGGGTCATAGGGGGAGATGTATGTTTAACAAAATTTTAAATAGGCCAAAGTGTTTATCAAAGTGCTGGGTGACAATTTCCCCACAGACATCTTACCAAGTCTTGAGAGCAGAGGTAACTGACTGCCTTTGTTCTTCTTCTTTTTTTTTTTTTAATTTAATTTATTTATTTGAGAGAGAGAGAGAGAACATGAGTGGGGGAAGAGGTAGAGGGAGAGGGAGAAGCAGACTCCCCGCTGATCAGGGAGCCTGATGCGGGGCTCAGTCCCAAGACCCTGAGATCATGACCTGAGCTGAAGGCAGAAGCTTAACTGACTGATTCACCCAGGAGCCCCTGACGGCCTTTGTTCTGGATTACTGTGTTAATATTGCATATTGAAAAGCCTTAGAAAATAGAGCTAGTGTCCACCTCTGGACCAAAGGGTAGGTTTGCTTCCTGTCCAGTATAACAAAGAAAATGTCTCCCTCCAGAGAAAATATCTTACTCCCCATTATTTAAGATTCAGGTTCCCTAAGCTCAGGGTTTCTTTCTTCCAACATAACCTGCACGTGCAGGTATCACCTGACTCTCTTCATCGCTCTATGGGAACTGGGGCTTAGAACATTGGCACAAATGGTAATATGCTGGCTCATTGATCTGACCTGGCTGTCTTATATTTTCTTCTAGCGTCTATGAAACCCTGGCAGACTTAGCTGGGACCTCGTAAGTAGGGTAAAATCTAAATCCTTCACAGTTCTCGATAGTTTCGTAGCAAGGATGAGATGTTGACAAGGAGTACATTTCTGGAAAAGGAAAGATGAAGTGTTTTATGAGGCTTTAGGGAGATACAATGGAATCGGCAGCAAACACATTGATCACATTGTATGGTTATCAGGTGTGTTTAAATGGAGGCATTGGTGAGATGTTTGCAGGCTGAGTTCTAGAAAGTAAGTTAAAGACAACCGTCTAAATGGTGCCCTGATTGCTGCTAATCCTCCTGCAGGCAGGGTGACTTCTCACCAAGCTGGGAATCATTCTCAAGTCCATCCATTATAACAGTTAGTACAAAGATTTTTATTAGATGGCAGAAACCCTCAGATGCCCACCTCTACTTCAGGCTGTATTTACAAAGACACACACTTGTACCGTTAGTGAAAGGAGGCTATTCTCAGCTGCCCTGGGCATAAACCAGGGCAGTTATTAAATCTTCAGCTGGTTCCTAGGAAGATGAGGGGTTTGGAGGTGTATACTGCTTGTTCAGGAAAAATGGCAAGAGCTGAGCGTCCTCTGCAAGCTACCATGCCAACTGGAGAGCCACCCAGACATGAATAAGAAAGGTCTTAGAGATGTTATTTGCTTTTGCAGTGGGTCCTGGCTACTATAGTAAAGCTTTGGCCCTCTGAGAGAGATTTCCCTGAGACAGGGAAAAACATCAAAACAAAAGCAAAACAAAACAAAACAAAAAACAACCTTTGGGAAACCATAAACGAGGCACTGACAAGTATACACGCTTCAACTGTCCTAGATTGGGTTTATAAGGCTGATAAAATGACCCTTTGGCAAATGGGCCAAAGTAATGTTATTTGTAGTTCCGCTGCTCATATACTATTTCTGTTGTTTTGCAATTGTACTATGAATGCTTGTAAAGTCGAGGGGGGATTTGTTTGTTCAGGGACTGTGGCATGTAGCAAAGTGCTAGTGAGGGACATGAGTCACTCCTCAGTCTGTCCCCTTGTCCTCATGCTGCTGGTGCCATAGAAACAATATAGTAACTGAGGAAGAGAAAGAGAAATCACAGCCTTGACTAAGGTCCTAGTGCATCACAGGTAGTAGGAGATGCAAGACCGCAATGCTACACCCTGTACAGTCCATTGTAAAGCCAACAGGAGTTGGCATTTTCCACAACAAAACCAACTGGATTCCATTCTTGCTCCTGTATTCCCAGTTCTTGTAGATATTGCGACCGTCACCAAATCGATTGCATGAACTAATGCTCTTAGTA
The DNA here is from genome assembly GCF_002201575.2 of Neomonachus schauinslandi. NCBI lineage: Eukaryota > Metazoa > Chordata > Mammalia > Carnivora > Phocidae > Neomonachus > Neomonachus schauinslandi. Next base: position 22,268,394 of record NC_058413.1, on the reverse strand, counting down.
TGTTGCCTTAGACATTGCCAACAATTTTTTTCTATCCCGAAGGCACCCAAGAACCAAGACTAATTTGCATTCATGTGGCAAAGCTTCTAATATACATTTGCAGTACTCTGCAGGGTTATCTATACTTCTGCCATTCCCCACCTGTGGCTGGGTCAGGATTTCGTGTGAATGTCTCCATTCTGTGGTGAGAAGCTTTCACTTTATACATGATGCCCTGTTTATTGGCAAGTCAGAACCCTCATGCCCAAAGGTCCTGACTGCAGTCCTCCGTCAGCAGGAGTGGTTGATAAACCTGACAAAATTCAGGGGCCCACTTACCAAGTGAAGTCGCTTGGCACTATGTGGGTAGAGTCACAATTCTCAGTTCCTCTGGCAGTCAGGGGAAATTGCTTTCTCTTCATCCAACAAGATTACCAAGAAGGGGACCCAGCAATTCATCAGACTTTTAGGTTTTGGAGACAGTATGCCTCCTGTAGGCATTCTACTTGGTCTCTTATATATTGGCCAACCTCCAATCAGCATCAGGTGTCATCCCTTATCGTGATACCTCCTTTGGGCTTTGGACTCATCACCTCTCTGACGCTGCTACAGGGTACATCCCCTTTGGAAACTAGCCATTAGATGGCTCTTGTGCTTCTGTTGACATGAATGCTCGACTCAGGAGGCCTCAAGACTCTTCAGCCTGATAATCCCTTTTTGGTGTGGCTTAACTCAGACTTAAGGACTATCAGGATGGAAGGGTCCACTGAAACTCACGTGTAAAGTAGAAATGGCATATTCATGAGTACAGTGTTTTTGGCCCCTTCGGCATCTTGGCTTTACATGGAAAAAAAAAAAGGCAGCTATTCCTTTTGGGGGAACTTTGTCCTTCTTTCTACTGCCTGAAGCAAATCTGCTGGCTCAGTGGGACCCTGGGTTCACAGAGGTTCTACTAAATGCCTGAGCCTGTTTCACGGATAGCTCATATAAACTGAAATGCAGTGGCATCTGCTGGGATATTGCACCTGTTCAAACTCAGCACCAGCTATGCAGAACTGAAAATGGACATGGTTGCTCTGCTCGGTGGACAGAACTCAAGGTCATATATCTGACCAGTACTCCCCTTGATGAACTTCGTTATATTTTTACCTACACTTGGACTATTGCTAGTTGCTTAGCACAGACAAGCAATTTAGAAATACTATGCTTTATATGTCTTTATTATTTTTATTATTATTTAATCATTTTAACATTACCTTTCCTCTGTAGTTAGTACTTTATGAGTTCTAAGAAATTTTTGCCTACTCCCAAATCATGAAGATATTATCCTATTTTTTCTAGAAACCGTATAGCTTTAGCTTTTATGTTTACCTCTGTGACACATCTCAAAATAATTGTCTTACAATGTAAGACATTACATAGGGGTCAAAGGTTTTGTTTTTATTATTTATTTTTTAATATGACATCATCTCAACACTATTGGTTGAAGAGATTTCCTTTCCCCATCGAATTGCTGTACTGACCTTGATGAAAACCAAGTAATAAGTTAATTTTTTAAAGAAAGTATTATTATATTTTTGTAAGTAGGATTTCTTAATCAAGATACAAAAGGATCTAACCACAAAAAGAAAATGCTCATGCATTTTAAAAAAAAACTTAAAACTTCCATTTGTCAAAAGTGCATTAAAGAAAATATAGATAAACCATTAATCAGAGAAGATAGACCTGATATAGCTACAGATCTAGATATGGGTATATGCTTCCTCAAATAAATAAGAATGGCATGAACAACTCAATAAAAACGCACTCAGAAATTAGCAAGCCATTTATAGAAGAGAAAATATTAATGGCCAATGAACACATATTTATATTAATAACCATTTTATATCCATTCATTTGGAAAACTTAAGACAATGCAAAAAATTAGTGAGCATATGGATTTATTAAAAACTGACAGTTGATACAACAATTTAGAAAACAATTCGGCATTCTTTTAAATGTAAATATTCAAATATCCTCTGACCTTGTTATTTTGCTCCCAAGTATATATGCAAAGACATTTTGGTACTTGTGTCCTATGAGATATATATAAAGATATCCATAACATCATTGTTCATAATAGCAATACACATGGAAATGGCACAAGTGTCTTTGACAGGAGAAATAATCAATAAAGTGTGATATATTCTTAATAGAATATTACACAGCAGCGAATATTATTGAATTAATGTTCCATGCAAAATATGAGTGAATTTTAATGTCATAAGGCAAAATAAAAAAAGCAGGTTACATAAGACTACATATTTTTTTTAAGAAAGCAAAACCAAGAAATATATGTGTATAATAAAAATACATTAAAAAGCAAGCTAATGTCAAATTAAGGACACATGTTACCACTTGGTGGTGGCAGGTGGATAAGAGAAAGAGACATAAATATCTAGATTCAAGTTGTTGGTAATGTTTTAACTCGAGGCACAATAATTTCACCAATATTGTTCTCGCTTCGGCAGCACATATACTAAAACTGGAACGATACAGAGAAGATTAGCAAGACCCCTGCGCAAGAATAACTTCACAAATATCCATTATACTGTTTAAAATAGTTATGCAAATAAATGTATATATAAATATATACATTTAAAATGATATTTGAATAAATATACATTCAAATTAAAAATTAAAAAGGTATGCATGTGATTTAATTATGACAGTGCCTTATGGTCTGAGGATAATAATTGAATTCTGTGTTCGTGTTCCCTCTGTGAAAACACACACACAAAAATACAAGCATGTGAATACACAGGTTGAAGCCACTGTGAAAGCAAAAGTCAAAATCTCATCCTTGTATCATATTCTGTATTCTTCATTATTGAAATATTTAAAGTGACCTGTAAATGACCTGCATGTTGAATATCAATAGGAGTATGGCTACTAAGTTTCCGCAACTAATTTTTAAAGCAGCACGTAGGCGGCAAGACTTTTGAGTTTGTGCTTCCATGTGGATCATCCCCTTTATGAAACATTCTACCACAGCATGGCCAAAACTTCCCAAGAGAGTAAAGAATATTTTTATTTTATCATCCAGGGTATGCTCGTCTTAATCCTGGCTGTTTGAACACCCTGAATCTCCACATGTTCTGCACAAATGATTTTAGACATTAGTAAATCATAACTACCCTGCTAGATCTCAAACTTGTTATGGATGCTGTTACGTTTGACCTGTGAGAGAAGCAAGGGCAGCAGAGAGGATTATAGCAACATAAAAGTAGATGCCTTGCAATGTTTCTATTTGTAGCACATTCTGACTAGTAAATAACAGGAAAAAACATGAATATCCAAATAGATAGTGACAACTTGATCAAAAGAGGAAAAAAAAAATGGAGTCATGTACAACAGGCTTAATCAGGTTAATTAGAAACTGGGTTGCATCTTGGATCTGGGAATACTCATCAACGGGCTTGTCATCTGAAGAAGGATTAGCCTCACTTAGCCTAAGGAGTGTGGCAGGTGTGTTGCATGTGGCTAGATTGTCTCACCCCAGCTCTCTGCGAAGAAGCTGTCACCGAGTTGCAGTTCAGCAGGCTGCCACTGCACACGCTGAAAAATGCCTGGTGTGCCTGTTCCTCCAATGTCCAGAAGCATCATTGTGCGGTGGAAGTCTGGGTGGGGATGCAACGCAAGAAGGAGGGGAGAGGTAAACAAGGGAAAAGGGAGAATAACAGCCAGGAGAAAATGTAGAGAAAGGAAATAAGAGAAGAAATGAGGGGAGCTAAAGAGCAATGGGAATAAAGAAAGCGAAGGAAAACAACAGACATTGTGGAAGGAGTTTGTCCAAAATCAAAACGAATGCATAAATCAACAACGAGGGACTGCAGCACTAGCCTCGCTTTAAGGAATGCCATCTAGTGAAGGGATTTTGATATAATTTGAATCGAAAATGTTGCCATAGGTTCTTTTTTTCTTTATTTCTTCCCTCTCCTCTTCACTTTCTCTTTCCCTCCACCTCCTTCTCCTGCTCCAAACCTCTTCTTCTTCCTCCTCCTCCTTCTACTAAATATGTGTACTCTTTACAAGTGTCCTTGAACCAAAAACCCTTCCTTAAGCTGCAAAACCCACACATTTCAACTTGCCATAGACAAATGATGGGAAAAATGGAATGGCATGAAATACGTGGATTTCTTTTCAAGTACCATGTATCCTTTTGGAGGATAGGAGGTGGTTCAGTTTCTGTGTCTGCCTCACCTTAAGATGCATAATGAGTACGGGAATAAGAGTCTTGAAGGGAGACATGTGACTTATAAAAAAAAATAGAAAAGGTAATAGAAAAACATTTTTCAATTGTATTGAGCACAAGAGCACAATGAGGAAAAGATACCTTTGCTTTAAGGGACACTGAGGGTTTTTTTTTTTTTTTAAGATTTTATTTATTTATTTGACAGAGAAAGACACAGGGAGAGAGGGGACACAAGCAGGGGGAGTGGGAGAAGCAGGCTTCCCGCAGAGCAGGGAGCCTGATGCGGGGCTTGATCCCAGGACCCTGGGACCATGACCTGAGCCGAAGGCAGACGCTTAACGACTGAGCCACTCAGGCACCCCGGGTATTTTTTTTTTTTTAATTGCTGTGGATTTATGACTTTGTCCTTTGAATTATTCCTTTCTTTTTACTTTTTAATTTGGTTAGATATTTACATCCTTATACACTTCCACTAACACAAAATACACTCAACAAACACACACACACCCCTAATAGATGAGAGGGCCCATGGAGGAAAATTTTATTTTTTGACTTATCTTCTAGCTTCCCATTTACATATAACATAATAGATATATTCACACACTAGATTTCATAAATTAGATGTATAAGTCTAGTATACCTCCCAAATAACTCAGCTTACTTATATTATACAACTATAGTTTTGAACTAAAATCTAAAATATTTTAAGTCATAAACAATTTATTTCTTTTATTTCCACTCCCATATTACATCTCTTCTCTCATTCTCTCCCATATAGTTATGTTACATATTTTGGTAAACTAAATACTCAGGATTTTTATTAAATATATTAAATTAGAAAGTTTATTAAGTATTAGAGTTATTAAAGTAGCCATTTTCAAGAGTAAAACATTATGATTGTCATTTCCCTTATAAATCTCCACTTATTTGTCTTTTGTTATTCATATACTTACCTTTTTAGATCTCATTAGCAATTTGGCCTAAACTCTTCAATAAATCTGAAAAAAAATCAGAATATGGTTGATTATACAATTGAATAGATAGCTTCCTCTTTATTTAATTGATGCCATTTCTCATAGAATTCACAATGCACCAGTTCCAATCTCTATGTTCATTTCAAAGATATAGCAAAAGGTATTGTACTCATAAAATGAGAACATAATGTTATAACAAAAGGAATAATCAGAGGATATGAATGAACTCATGGGAGACAGATATTTAACATTCAATAGAAGAGCTGGAATAGACCAGCTCTTAAATATGGATTTAAGCATCATATTTAGAAATGACATTATTGGGATCAGAAAAAAGTACTTAATGGGACGCCTGGGTGGCTCAGTCGGTTAAGCGTCTGCCTTCAACTCAGGTCATGATCCCAGGGTCCTGGGATCGAGTCCTGCATCAGGCTCCCTGCTCAGCCGGAGCCTGCTTCTCCCTCTACCTGCTTCCCCTGCTTGTGCTTGCTCTCTCTCTCTCTCTGACAAATAAATAAATAAAATCTTAAAAAAAAGAAAAAAAGTACTTAAATTCTACCGGAAAATAAGGACAAACACTAAATGAAAAACAGTGAGTAATCAATGAGCATCTTCCCTAGACCATGTATTAAACAACTTGCTGGTTTATCACTTCATGCAGTCACTCCCAGAAACCAACAGAATGGATGTGAAGAAGCCTTAATTCTAACAAAACATACCTTGAAATATGTGACTCTTTTATACCTTCATTGATTTCCTTTTTTTACGTATAGAACTAAGCTTCTCAGTGAGTTTGCAATTTAGTTTTGGGAGACAGACATGTTATCATACTGTGTGAGTGCTAGAATAGGTGTGTACACAGTGCTTCGGGGGCAGAAATGAAAAATGAAATCCTCAGTCTGAGCTCATGGGGGGATGAGAATACATAAAGAGAGAGGGGTTTCCTGAATGGGCTGATCCCTATGTTAAAATCCAAAGAATGAACAGCAGTTATCCTAGTGGAACACAGTGAGAAAAGGTTTTCCTAGGCATTGATATTTCTGTCTACACCTAGTGGAACACAGTGGGAGAAGGTTTTCCTAGGCATTGATGTTTCCGTCTGCACCTCTCACTGAGTTGCAATGGTAGATGGAGGGCATTGGATGTATCCGTGGACAGATGCTGAAAAATCAGTGGAGCTCATCACAAGTTTGGACAATACAGACTGTCACATAATTGATAAAAATTGTTTATTTGATGAATTTGACCAGCTCAAGAATGTGTGACTAATGGTATGCCAGGAGATTGGCAGGAAAACAAGACATCTACCCTAGGAAAGAGGTGGGAAATGACTTTCCACATTTCCAGAAATATGACATGCCTTCTCAAGTCGCTGAATTCTCATTATCCACCTGACAGTCTCCCAGCACTAATGTACCTGTTGGAAGAACGTGGATGAAGACTTTTTCTAAGCACTAAAAGAGACTGTCACTTACCAAAGAGAAGCTAAACAAATGGTCTGAAACCATTAGAAGAGGTTGTGCATTCCTATATAAACACTTTCAGGAGATATAGACTGCGTTTTTACAAAATATCTATACAGCAGAGGGTCTTAAGTGTTTTATTTTACAGTGATATAAAACAAATAATTTATCATTTTAGGAAGCTTCATGGAGACTGCAACATTGTAATTCATTGCCTCCATACTTGGGACTTTGTAAAATTAGAGTTAAGGGCACAGAAGGCTGTGTAAATGGAAAAATCTTCCACTAGATTGTTTTGTACGTTCCCTACATGTTTGACCTAAGCACTGAATTAAAAAGGATCTCAGAAATGGCATTTCATAACTGACTCAAAAACTCGGGCTAAGAAGTGGAAAAGTTATATTAATTACCATTCCTGGTTGAGAGTGACTTTGAGGAGATGTTTACACTTGACGAGATGAGAGGTGTATGCTCTGACCTGCAGAGAGATTAGAGATGTGGTCAAGAATAGACAAAAGGAATTTCAATGTCAAAAAACCTCAAATGCAATACAAAGTGAGCACATAGAAAATCATTACAACTAAGAACAAAAGGCACAGCTATTAATGTAAAGAGTTGCAAAATAAATATAAGATTATGCACCCAAACCTGCCATCATCAGGAGCACTACCAGCTGTCAGATAACTAGAAGCAGAAAGGTCAAATAATTATATATCTTCATAAAATGAGATTTCAAGTGCACTTTGAATTCACAATGGAGCATCCTCAATCAATAACAATATCAAATTTTAAGAAAGGTGCAAAAGGAGCAATTCCGTAATTACAGTATAAGTGATATAATTATTTCAACTATTTCAATAGTCTTTGCCAAATGAGAACAGGAAAAATAACATTTCCTTAGAATAGAAACTAGGATTTATGAGAAAATTCCCAAGTGTGTAATTCACAATAAGATTCATTCAGATACTATGGAGAGTTCAAATAAAATTCCATGTTTTGAAGGCTTTGTTTTTTGTTTGTTTGTTTGTTTTAAGAACACCCTCAGGTGGGGCGCCTGGGTGGCTCAGTTGTTAAGCGTCTGCCTTCGGCTCAGGTCATGATTCCAGGGTCCTGGGATCGAGCCCCACATCGGGCTCCCTGCTCAGCGGGAAGCCTGCTTCTCCCTCTCCCACCCCCCCTTCTTGTGTTCCCTCTCTCTGTGTCAGATAAATAAATAAAATCTTAAAAAAAAAAAAAAAGAACACCCTCAGGGTCTGAATGCTAATTTTACCCCAACTCTAAAAAAATACAATATACAATATTCTAAATTTATAAATGCTAAGCCAGCATAGCCTTCTTCACAAAAAGAAACACTATTTATTGTTTTAAGTTTTTATTTAGATTCCAGTTAGTTAACATACAGTGTAATGTTAAAGTGTACAGTTTAATGATTCAACACTTACATGCAACACCTGGTGCTTGTTGTGAAGAAACGTCATTTAAAGGTACTCAGGGGCACTTCTAAATAGCAGATGCTTAGTGAATTTTGTGTTTATGTCTAGAGATTTTATCATTGGCAGAAAGACTTGGGGAAGGAATTAATATTTTGAGTATCTTTCACATGCCTATAGTTTTATGCACATTATCCATGTAACATTTTGACAAGGTGATCATCCTTGTCTTGTTTTACAGGTAAGAACCTGAACACAGATTACTTACAACTAAAAGCAATAAATAGAGATAACAAAGGATGCTCTGGATTCAGGAGACCTGGGCTTCATCCGGTTCTGTCACCCTCTAGCTGTGTAACCCTGTGCAAGTTACTGAAAGTTTTTCTGTGACCAAGTTTTCTCAGGGACAGTAGCACCTAGATTTAATGTCCAGGTGGCTTTAATTTATAGAAACTACCTAAGATGGTGCTAGGCATTAATATCCAATTAAAAAATGGCTATTTTTTTAATTCCAATTTTTCTAATTTTGGTGTATATAGCAAGAAGTAAAAATCTCATGCTTTCTTCCTTATTTTGTTACCAGATTCCAAAATAAGGTTTTGCATTTTTTTTAAGACTTATTTATTTGAAGAGGGCTGGGAGGGGCAGAGGGAGAGAATCTCAATCAGACGCCCCAATGAGTGGGGATCCCAATGTGGGGCTTGGTCTCACAAACCATGAGATCATGACCTGAGCAGAAACCAAGAGTTGGAAGCTTAACTGACTGAGCCACCCAGGCACTCCCCAAAACAAAATTTTTAACATATACAAGGTTGAAAAGTAGCCTGTATACTTATAATCCACAAAAACTGGACATAGGAGTCAGTAAGAGAAAATTAATTTGATATCTGATATCTATCATATCACATTTTCTGACTTTAATGAAATCACTAACATTTTAAGGAAATTTCCTTGAAAAGGGAGGCTCAAATATTCTGTTTTGAAAAAGACATGAATATTGCTAAATACTGTCATTGAAACAGATGAGTTTTAAATATTAGACTGACTTTCTTCGGGGTGTCATTTAAATAATAATACAAATAATCCCTATGTCCAGTTTAATTGTAGATGTGTTCCATAAAACCTCCCCAGATGCTCTTCCTTATAAAGATGAAGTGTCATATTAGGATTTTTTTAAAAGATTTTATTTATTTATTTGACAGAGGGAGACACAGCGAGAGAGGGAACACAAGCAGGGTGAGAGGGAGAGGGAGAAGCAGGCTTACCACAGAGCAGGGAGCCTGATGCGGGGCTCGATCCCAGGACTCGGGGATCATGACCTGAGCCGAAGGCAGACGCTTAACGACTGAGCCACCCAGGTGCCCTGATATTGGGTTTTTTTTTTTAAAGTTAATTCCAGTTAACATAGTGTTATATTAGTTTCAGGTGTATAATATAGTGATACAACAATTCCATACATTATCCGGTGCTCATCACAAGTGTCATATTGTTTTAGAGACACACTTAATATTCTTCAGCAAGATCTTGTCCTGAAATGGTTCATTAGATACCTCTTTTATAAATTGGAAGCAAGAAGATGTGAATGATTTTTTTTCAAAATGTTGACTTTACCATGGCATTCAAAGCCTTCCAAAGACTATCTCCTCCAACCTACCCATCCATTGCTTCTCTCTTGCCTTCCCTGAAAAAGCTCTTTGTTCCTCTAATATGTTTTGTTCATTAATAAGTAAATATGCCTTTGCTCTCCTACCTTTCTACTCTTCTTTCCTGGATGGTCTGTTCCTTCCTCATTCTCTACCCTGATACACAAACTTAGACCTGATCCTGCTAGCTCCTGATTATGTTAGCCTGATTCCTCCACCCTGCTCCACGGACTACCTTTGGAAAATGTCATGTCTCTTTTTCTTTCCCCCCTGGAGCTATGATAATCACCTTAATGTCTACCAGACTGTTATGCTGAAAATTTTTAAAGGTACATTTAACACTTCCCATGATCTTTTTCGTAGCCATCATTGGAATTTATGTTATTAACTCGTATTCCTAGAAATGATAAACTTTTTTTCCAATCTCATTAGAATAAAAGAAGAAAATGAGGTTTGGACAAGTCAGTTTACCTATTTAATTCCACACAGGTAGTTTGTGACAAACTCGGAACAAGAAACTTTCCTGGAGATTTATCGTCCACTTCTACTCCCAGTGATGAGATGTTGCTCTGTCTTATGGTGTCACCCCAAATAGATTATAATGTATCACTTTTTTTTGTTTGGATTCTTTACAAGACTGGCTCATTTGTTGCATTTTTGTCAACTAGTGGTTGATGGAACTGAGCACATAAAATTTGTGGAACAGCTGTAAAATCCACTTGCACTGTGATTTTGAATAATATATTGGTATACTTCCTGGAAATACTGAGGCAACATTTTCTAGGCCTACAGATAGAAAGAAATGGAATTGCTTCAGAATTCTATTTATATCTTGATCACATGTTTTCCCAAGACAACTGGGAGCTATAAAATAAATTGGACAAGTATGGACATAAAACCTTGAGTAAGTTTCTGGTTTCCCAAAACCTAGGGGATGTCGTAGCACAAAATTGTTCTGTTTTCTAATAAAAAATACGATCCTCTGAAAGGAGGATGTGTGGGGCTTCTCATATCTTTCTTTGCTCAGACCTAATCACATTACAAAATGAGCATCTGGCTATTGACATTGTAGTCTGCAAATATACAAGCAGGCTTTTTTTCCACTCAGAGTTTTTCATAAGCACTTGATATTACGTTATCCTTTTTGCATAAAATCTGTGTTAGATAGGAAGAATGAATCAAATAATAAAAACTCAATATGGAATCTCTCTATCATTTTATGTTTTCAAAAATGGTATTCCTTCACAACCTCAGGAGAGAGATATTATTTTTATAGATGTCAATGGCTTATGCACTGGAAGCCTCTGTGAGTAAAGTAGCATCTATGTGTACAGTATGATACTAAGATTTAGCTCCCTTAAATCAAGGAGTTACCTGAGTACATCAGCTGATACTGCTTGATGAATCAATGTAAAAATCAATTAAAACTAAAATTGTAGGGGCGCCAGGGTGGCTCAGTCGGTTAAGTGTCTGCCTTCAGCTTAGGTCATGATCCCAGGGTCCTGGGTTCCTGGGTTCAGCCCAACATTGGGCTCCTTGCCCAGGGTTGGAGTCTGCTTCTCCCTCTCCCTCTGCCCCTTCCCCTGCTCATGCTTTCTTGTTCTTTCTCAAATAAATAAATAAATACAATCTTTTAAAAAAACACCCCCCCCCTAAAATTTGAGTAGGATAAACAAAAATTTTGGATTAAAAAAATTTCTATTTCTCTTTGCCTTATTAACTTGTAGAAGACAGCCAGTATCAGGATTCAGAAATCCAAATATTTGCAAAAGATAAATAATTATGAGATTATTTTTTGGAATAACAGCAAAATGGGAGATGAGGAAACTTGATGGTGAAAATTTCCCCTACAAATTTCACAGGGCCAAAGATTTTAGACAACTTAGATAAATTGAGATGAACATTCACTTTACTCAATGTAGTAGAACTTTCTGCTGTTTTTTACTCTTATGATCTTTATAACTGTTCATACTTTAATAATGGTATATGGTAAATGTGAGAAGCTTTCTCTCCACTTATTGTTTTTCAAATGTTTTCTTTCCCCCTTGGGAATTTTTGAGGTATATAAAACACTTGCTAAATATGACAATCTGCCATTACTTGCAAGTAATTAATTTGGGGAGATTTTTATTAGGAAGATATTAATGCATTGCCTATTTTTACAGAGGCTCAGCTTATACGAAAGGAAAACTTCTCAATTAAAATGCCATCCTTTTGGCATATGTATATAGATAGACGATAGATGATAGATAGATAGATACCGTGAATTCCTAATTTTCTGGGATTTCTGGATGTAGCTAACATCTGTTCCTAAAGATATTGAGGTGTAAGTATATTGTTCATTAAAACCAAAAATGTCAGATTTATAGCCAATATTTGCTTAATCCTGTTACATATTAGGAGTGATTTAGCTGTAATTAACAGGATATCTAAAGAACAATGGTTTATAAATACAGGCAATTCATTAATCTAATTATATGATTTATTATCTAACTTAATTAGACAATTCCTTATCTAATGTAACAAAAAACTGAAATATCAGATCACTTGATCAGTCTTTCTTTGAACATTTCAACCTTGTTTTAATACTTGATCTAGTGGCTGTGGGCCATGTAGAAATGATACATACTTACATAATGTATGCAAAGGCAGGAAGCAGTGAGAAACTCAGGAAAGGGGGAGAGAGAGAGGAGCAAAGAAAGGGAAGACATAGGATCTCTTCATGTATGTTTTCTCTTTAAGGACTAGGAAGAACGGGGAAGCAAATTTTGTTTTTTCTTGCTTTTATTTTGTGAAGGGAACACAGGAGAAGCATTTTGGGGAATGCTATTGGATATAAACCAAAGGTTTCTGCTAAGAACATTTTCAGTGGAAAATATTTCAAAAGCCTGTACCAATTTTGTGAGACTTCTTTCTGACCATTGCTTAGGTATTCGGATAATGCCCACTAAAAGTCATCTTCAGATTTATTTTTAACACACAATAATATTTTAGGGGAGTTTTCATATAGTCAGCATTAAAGTAAATGTTTTCACCTAAGTTCAAATTTTAGGTTGTCTGATATTTATATTTTACATTAAGAGAGGTCCGGATTTGTTGTTGTTGTTGTTGTTTTTTTTAAAGATTTTATTTATTTATTTGAGAGAGAGAATGAGAGAGCATGAGAGGGGGAGGGTCAGAGGGAGAAGCAGACTCCCTGCCGAGCAGGGAGCCCGATGCAGGACTCGATCCCGGGACTCCAGGATCATGACCTGAGCCGAAGGCAGTTGCTTAACCAACTGAGCCACCCAGGCGCCCTGTTGTTGTTGTTTTTAAGACATATTTCTCAATCAATTTTGATTGAAATTTCCAATTTCCTAATAAGAAAAAAATAAAAGTTTAACATTATCATGACTAGATTAGCACTTATAATCAAAACTGCCTAAGTTCTGTTAAGTAGCATTAATTCTTACTAAGACTGATTAGTAAGTAATTAGTACATTTTACTAATTCTTAGAATTAATAATTAATAAATCTAACTAAGACTGATCAAATTCTATGCTGACCACCTAAAATCAACCTAAGAATTATTTCTTTAAAGCATTACTAAATTGTGGTTCTTTTATTATTCAATATTATTGAAGGAAGCATATTTCATTATGGCTTAATTTAATAGCAAACTGAAGCATACCATTTAATTCACGAAATATCGATCTTTTAAATAATTAATGGGTTAACTTTTACATTTTAAATCCTAAAGACATCTACATTTTTAAAATGAAGGTTTTAAGTTCTACAGAACTTAAAACCTTTTTCCTGAATGAGGTCAATTGTTTTGTTGTTGTTTTGGGTTTTTTTGTTTTGTTTTGTTGTTGTTTTTCTTAAGTAAACTCTATACCCAATATGAGGCTTGACCTTACCACCCTAGAGATCAGGAGTTGTATGCTCTACCATTTGAGGTAGCCAGGAGCTCCAAGGTCAATTGTTTTTACATGCTTTATTACTTCCACATTTCCAGTCATCCCCAAGTCATCTCTTATGACTTTTCTCCACACAACGTATTCCTTTAAAACTGAGAAACATATAATTGTTGTCAAGTTCAGTTCTCCTACACTGTACCTAGTTCATCCTGTCACTTTTTCTGAGCATAAATCTAGGATGATATCTCTTTACTTTGTGCAACTAGTTCAAACAAAATTTGGAATTCTTTATGCAAATCATTTAGCCTTTTTGATATTTAATCAAGTTTAACACATTATTTTTTTAAGAATATATTTATTTATTTGAAACAGAGAACGCAAGAGAGCACAAGCAAGGGGAGGGGCAAAGGGAGAGGGAAAAGCAGACTCCCCGCTGAGCGAGGAGCCGGATGTGGAACTCAATCCCAGGACCCTGGGATCATGACCTTAGCCGAAGGCAGATACTTACCCAACTGAGCCACCCAAGTGCCCCTACCACATTATGTCTGAATAAATTTTAAATCACATCTAATACATAAAATGAGACCTAAGCCTTTCACAATTTACAAAAAATCTCTAGCCTAAAACCAAATGACAAAACAAAAAAACAGGAACAGGAAATTTTCTGCAAGTCCATATTTTTGTTTTTCATGAACAATATAATCCTACTACAATCTTCAGGAATATATGTAGCATTCAGAATGCCTGAGAAACTGAAGGGAATATCGATCTTTCTATCCAGCTATCTATTTATTTGTATTGATTTTTCTATTTTTATACAGACACACACACACACACCCCTATTTATAATTTCACATGTAACAACTGTGTAGTAACTGTATCACACAGTCACATAAAATACAAATGCCATATTAGTTAACATTTCTGGTAGTTATTATCCTAATATACATTGGATGAACAATGCTAACTATATCCCCGTTATAATTATGCAACAGTTCTGTTTTACTGCAAATGAGAATTCTTCTTGACTACAAAGGACTCAGTGAATTGAAACATTAGAGAATAAAAGAAAAATGTAACTTTGAAGCAATAAAAGTTTGAGTGTCTACTTAACTGACAAGGCTGTGTAAATGTCAACATGACTTTCAGATAGATCAGTTCCAGTTCAAAGATCTTGACAATATTTTTGACTTTGACATAAGTAGTGGAGATTCTATGAAGCTGTTGCTATGATTCTGGAGAGTGCACTGTGGGGGAGGTAATGAGAGAATTGTGTGTGCATAGAAAAGTGGCTTCTGTATCTGTCAATTTAAAAAATAAAACTTCTTTTGGGGAGTCTTTGCTCTGGTTTTATATTGTAATAAATAGTGTCTCTGCTAGAGGTGACATTTATAGCCCCTCAGAGGTCTGCCAATATGGAAGAATGCTATTATTTTCTGAGTGGTTCTTGTTCCCTCTATATGTCATTTTCCATCTTGCCTTCATAGTGGCTTTGAGACCAATTTAACCTGACTGAAAACAAAATCATAGAAGGAAGTCATAAAAATATCTGTTGGAGAACAAGATGTGTTTGTGTTGTTAGTAGTTCAGAAGACTCCATTCCATATTTGCATTCTGATCAGATCCAGAGTGAACTTGAAACCTCAGTTAAGAAAAATGCCCAAATCAGTTTTAAAACATTAAGAATTTAGTTGGGATGCAACTTTCCATGGCAACTATAAAATCATTGCTGCTGACGTATTCTGGTTCATTCTGGTTACTGATGTTTTGGTTGAGGAAAACTCAAAATGCATTTACGTTTGTAGCATTTTCTTCAAAATGGTTCTTTAAACATAAAATGTCTTACTCATCACTAAAATATAAGCATTTCCTCCTGTACTCTGTAAACTCTCTTGGCTTTCTCTTTTGAAATAGCAAACTTAATTAGATCTCTTATTATCCCTTGAAGCACCCTTTGATATGATTCTAATCTGATATAGTATAACTGAGGAAATGATCTTTGAAAGAGAGAGTGGGGGGTGGGGGGAAGGGGCAGGGAAAAGCAGACTCCCCACTGAGCGGGAAGCCCAATGTGGGGGCTCACTCTCAGGACCCTGGGATCATGACCTGAGCCAAAATCAAGAGATGGTCGATCTACTGACTGAGCCACCCAGGCGCCTCTAGGAAATGATCTTTGATTGATATATCTTCCATAGTATTACTTCTATTCTTGATTTTGACTGTACTAAACATGCTTCTCTTGGATTCCTTAATTTAACATCTCTCCAAACAAAAGTTTCCTGAATAATAGAAATGAAGATTATAAATACATACATGGTGGTGGAGAAATATTTGTAACACCTGACATAGATATGAGATACATTTTTTATTTCCTTTCAAGCATAACAACTTTAAAATTGCATTAGCATATCATCCTTTCTCTCACAACTTTAAGAGATGATGTTTTTGGCCAAAGAAAATAAGTATTTTATTTAAGGTATATTATTTATTATATAAATTTTGTGAATTACCTTCTAATTACAGGGCAGGGAGTGAAGTTAATTTCCAAATAAAGTCAATATACATAATACTGGCATTTTATTTAGTCTGGGTTACTTTAGCAGATATGCAAATTGCCCACATTGTGAGTGCTTTTTAATGGGATTTAATATAATGTATTGAGATGACCTACCTAATTTAAATAAAAGTTGTTTTAGAAGCAAATCATTTACATTTCTATATAAGGCAAGGCATAAAATTAGCTTCCTACTTTTTAAATTAATATATCATCTTAAAATATATATTTTATAATAACAGCAAATAATGATTTATATGCTTTTATAAAACAGTGTAATAGTCCATGAGCAAAATAAATTAATTCAGTTTTTTTTACTAGGGCTATCAATATTTTTACCTTCTCCTTCTCTTAAAATGCCTTTTTTTTGGTGAGGGATAACCTGTAGGGAAGAGCCAGGAGCTGAAAAGGAAGCACTTGGTCTTCAACAAAAAATCATAAATGTCATATACAACCCTTCTATATGAGGCAAGAAATAATGAAGCAGACAAATCCAGCAATGATTCACTTTATTCCATGGAGACATATTTTAACCTCTGTTATAAACCAAATTGTATTCCCCCAAAATGTATATGTTGAATCCCTAACCCTCAACGTAACTATATTTGGAAATAAAGCCTTTAAGGAGGTAATTAAGGTTAAATGATATCGTAAGAGTGGGTCCTAATCCAATAGGACTGGTGTCCTTCTAAAAAGAGGAAGAGACACCAAGGATGTGTGCACCCAGAATAAAGATCATTTGAGGACATAGTGAGAAGGTGGTCATCTGCAAGCCAGAGAGAGAGACTTCAGGAAAACCAAACCTGTTGACACCTTATATTCGACTTTCAACCTCAAGAGCTGTGAGAAAATAGACTTCAGTTGTTTAAGCCAGTCTGTGGTATTTTGTTATGGCAGCACAGACAGAAAAAGAAAAAGTAACATAACCACCAATTGGTAAATACAGTGGGGGAAAGTTTGATAATAGAATAGAAAAAATAGCTGAAGATAAAATGAAATCTTTGAGTAAGCGGGAAGACATGATTTTCTAGGCAAAACTAAAATTGAGAGTCATTTATCATCCGTGTTAGACTGTAGAGTGACTTCAGATTTAGGTTATACATTTTCCAAAATGGATTCATTAGCTCTAGCAAAAAAAAAAAAAGTAATCTGATAAATAATTTTGTTGATTGCTGAAAACCAACAATTTGAAGAGTGCTAAAAAGTTGAAAAAGGAAAAGAAAATAATTCAGAATAAAAATGTATGAAGACATTAACCATCAACTCAAGGCTAAAGTTTAACACTACTATAGGGAAAAGGATGGATGATAAGCATTAAAACCACATAGTAGTTGGGCATTTATTACAATTTACTGTCCATATTACTGTATATTTGAGTAGGTGGTAGATGGTTGATTCTGCTTAAATTCAATTGTTTCCACTAATCCTCTCTGTTTTGGGGGGGGTCTTTGTTGTTGTTGTTGTTGTTGTTGTTGTTGTTATAAATTTAAAATACTTCTCTTACGGGGAGACAGGGTGGCTCAGTCGATTAAGCATTTGCCTTCGGCTCAGGTCATGATCTCAGGGTCCTGGAATTCAGCCCCACATCAGGCTCGCTTCTCCCTTTCCTTCTGCTGCTCCCCCTGCTTGTGTTCTCTCTCTCTCTGTCAAATAAATAAATAAAATCTTAAAAAAATAAATAAAATAAAAACGTAAAATACTTCTCTTATGGCAGCGATCAGGACACTGCAGACTATGGGCCATATCTGGACTACCACCTGTTTGAGTAAATAAAGTTTCATTGGCACACAACTAAGTCTATTTTTTACATGTTGTCTTTGCTGTTTTTACTGTAACAGTAGTGTTGAATAATTTCAATGCAGACCATTTGGATACAAAACCTAAAATATTTATAATATGGTCTTTTAAAAAATTATTGAGCTTTTTTTATAGGAACATGGACTTTCTGTGCGTAGTAGTTGCTACTACTTGAATGACATATTTACTTGTATGTTAGTTTAATGTCTTTATCACCACTAAAACATTACTACCATAAGGACCTTGACCATGCTCCTTTTGTTCAGTATCGTATATATAGTATCTCCATAATAGTTAGTATGCAATAAGCACACTATTCTTTATTCAATAAGGGCATTTAGTTTTGAGTTTCAAATTGGTTACAAACTGATAGAAATGCTTGAATGGGTAGCATGATCATTATTTATTATCACCAGCTTGCCACATGCCTTACCTATCTTTGCCAAATATGAGCCATATCTGAATCTATAACTTGGGATTTTCCATTCTCTTTCTTCCTTTAGCTGGAACCAAATCGTATCAAGTGTATCAAGTTCCCACAGGTGACAGGATTGTCATAGCTCACCCCCTGTCCATTATCTCTGTCTTCTGTGTTAACAGAAGCCCAATATCTGAGCCCATAATGTCTTCAACTAAAGACTCTACTTCCAATGATACTTTGTATTTAGACATTGCCATTGAAAGGAAACTAGCAGTGATTAATTGACTGAACTTTTCTGAAAGTCTTGAAGAGTAGTGAATCATCCAGGAAGGATGTTTGAGCTTTTCTGCTTTTTCTATCTTCATCTTGCCAGGAATATGATTGTCATCACTACAGTTCTAGTGCCTTTTCATCAACATGTGAGATGAAATCCAACTCTAATGAAGGCAGATGAGAAAAATAGTGAGCCTGACTCTGTGATGGTCATTCTTGCACATGAATAACTACTCCTGTTCGTGGGAGATGAAAGAGAAAACCAGCGTCTTTATTGTGTTTATGTCACTGAACTTGGAATTTCTGTATTATTAGATGAACCCAACTAACTGATACACCCTGTAGTCCTTCTGAAGGCAACTTCTTTTTCTTTTACTTGTTGTATATCTTAGGTTCAGGAAGTAGGCCTGGTAGCCCCTTTCAGCCATATTGCCAATCCCAGGCCATTACTATTTTTCCATGCTGCTCATCTGAAAATTACATCTTCTCCTTGTTGACATTTACTAGCCTCCTGGTCACTGCATCTTTTTCATTCAAGACATTTGTCCCACTTACATTCCTCTTTTCTCCTGTCTCTCATCATTCCCAGTGACTTCCATGTCTGCAGATTAAACATCAACAGTCTAACCTATCAGTTACATCATATGTTCCTTCCCAGTGACTTTTTTTGCTATAATATTTTAAAATTGTCCTAAAATATTACATAATATAAAATTTACTATATTAATTAAGTGTGCAGTTCAGTCATTAAGTACATTCACATCGTTGTGCAACCATCACCACCATCTACTTCCAGAATTTTTCATCCTCCCAAACTAAAACTCTCTACACTCTAAACAATAACTTTCTATGCCCCCCCCAAGACCAAAGCCCCTAGCAACCATGAATCTATTTTATGTCTCTACGAATTTGACTACACTAGGTACCTCATATAAATGGAATCATACACTATTTGTCCTTTTATGACTGACATTTCATTTAGCATAATGTTTTCAAGATTCATTTGTGTTATAGCAAGTGTGAGAATTTCTTTTCTTTTTCAGGCAGAATAATATTCCACTGGTATGCCACATCTTGTTTATCCACTCATCTGTTGACAAACATTTGGGCTGCTTCTACCTTTTGGCTATTGTGAATAATATTGCTGTGAACATGGGTGTTGGAGTCCCTGCTTTTTATTCTTTGGGGTATATATAGAGAAGTGGAGTTCTGGATCATATGGTAATTATATTTTTATTTATTTTTTGAGGAATTACCATGATGTTTCCCATAGCACCTGCAGCATTTTACATTCCCACCAACAGTTCACAAGGGCTCCAATTTCTCCACATCTATTCTAACATTTGTTTTTTTCATTTCTTCCTTTCTTATAGTAACTATCCTATTGGTTGCGAGGTGATATGTCTATGTGGTTTTGATTAGCAATTTCCTAATAATTAGTGATATTGGCATCTTTTCATACACCTGTTGGACATTCATACATCATCTTTGGAGAAATGTCAATTCAAGTCTTTTGCCCACTTTTAACTTTTTTTTTTTTTTAACTGAGCTGTGGCAGTTCTTTATATAATCTGGATATTAACTCACCCCTAATTAGACATACGATTTGCAAAAATTTTCTCCCATTCCATGTGTTGTCTTTTCACTCTGTTAATAGTTTCCTTTGATATTCAAAGGTTTTTAATTTTGTTGTTCTATTTATCTATTTTTTTCCTTTGGTTGCCTGTGTTTTTGGTGTCATATCCAAGAAATTGTTACCATAACCAATGTTATGAAGTTTCCCCACTACGTTTTCGTCTAAGAATTTTATAGTTTTAGCTCTTCTGTTTAGGTGTTTGATCAATTTTGTTAATTTTGTATATGGTGTTTTTTCAGGATTGGTTTCTAAATATTTATTTTTTTCCTTTGAATGGGCCATGTTTCCCTGTTCCTTATCTGCCTTTCAATCTTTTGTGGAAAATTGGGCATTGAAAAAATAGCCACTTCTCCCAGTCTTTTCAGATTGACTTCATATAAGGGAAAATCTTCACTAATCAGTCCATTTTAAAGTCTTAAGATCGTCTCAGGCTTTTTCTGGGTGAGTGTTGCCCCTGGGAGCATGTGTGTATGTGTTTCCAATTCTACATGGCTATATTTAAAATACCTTAACTTCCCAAGAGTCTCCCCACTGTTTCTTGCTGAGCTTTATTTCTCTGCCTGCATTCTCTTATCTGAGAGCATCTGTGGATCTGAAATTTTCTTGAGTCTTGCTGTCTGTCCCTGCCTTCCACAGCTCCCAACCTCAGATGCAAACCACGCTGCCATTCCAAGCTGAGCTGAGTCAGGCTCTACAGAAACCGTTCCCTTGGGCAGTCCACAGACAAGTCAGAACATTGCAAATGACCTCCACTTTCTTCCCAAGGGAGGAAACTGGGAATTGGGCTGCTTCCTCCTGACTTCACTATACCATGCCAGGGAGGAAAGTGGGAAAAGTGTGACCAAAAACACCACAAAATTCTCCATCATATTATGTGTGGATTTTTCTCGATTGGACATTTGTTTGGTTGCTGCAGATCCTCGACTGGTTTCCAAAGCTCCCACAAAGCTATTTTAGTTGGGTCTGTATTGTTCACTTAATTTTTCCATGGGGGATTGGAGGTTCTTACTCTGCCATCTTGCTGACCAACACTCTATTTACTTTTATACTCACTTCACTGCACACATTGACTTCATTAGCCACAACCTCAACTTTGTTATCATCATGCCACTTCTGATAGTTTAACTTAATTTTTTTTTAATTTTCAGACTTACCATTTTTATCATTCCAGTTCTTTTTTTTTTTTTAAGATTTTATTTATCTTGGGGCACCTGATTGGCTCAGTTGGTTAAGCATCTGCCTTCGGCTCAGGTCATGATCCCAGGGTCCTGGGATCCAGCCCCACATGGGGCTCCCTGCTCAGCAGGGAGTCTGCTTCTCCCTCTCTCTCTCTGACCCTCCCCTCTGCTCGTGCTCTCTCTCACTCTCTTTCAGATAAAAAAAAAAAAAAAAGATTTTTGCGAGAGAGAGAGCAGGAGCAGAGGGGGAGGGAAAAGCAGCATCCCTGCTGAGCAGGGAGCCTGATATGGGGTTCGATCCCAGGACCCCAGGATCATGACCTGAGCTGAAGGCAGACAGTTAAGCAACTGAGCCACCCAGGTGCCTCTTTTTCATTCCAGTTCTTGTGCCCAAGTTCTCCAGCTATCAACCTCACCGAGATCTTTAAGACCATGTATTATCTCCCACCTGTTTCCTCTGTGACCCTTGTCTAGCTTTTCTCATGGTGCTTCACCATGGTCCTTGCTTTTGGGGAGTTTATCTACTAGCAAACCTAAAAATCGTTCAGTTGTTCCTTAGTATTTCTTCTTGGAAGTAAAACTTAAAATGAGATCACATGTTACATCTCATATGTTGCCTGTGCCTAGAGTTGCACTCAATAAATATTTGATGAATGAATGAATTGATAAGCTTTGAATAGAATCAGTGAGATGGTATATCCAGCGAGGAGATCCAATATCCTATCAATAATGTGAAAAATAAGACTCAGTGTTTTTCCTTTAAAAATAACTTTCAAGTAATCATAAAAAATATTTGCCATGGCAAATACCTATGTACAATCTATCTACAGAAAAGCAAATATTAAGGAAAATAAAAAAGTCTACCTAATCTTCAAAAAATATTGAAGTCTTTTTATTATTTTGTTTAGGGAATGCTATTTTTCCTGGAGAGAAATGAGTCAGAAAGAAAGACAACAAGTCACACATTCAATACCAAGATTTTTGTCTGGTATTTGACTGTTATTTTTGCTTTCTCTCTGAACAGAATGACTGCAAATGTATCCCCAGCAAGATCTGGTTTCAGACATAATTCAATCAAGTCTAAGTTCAGGGGGATCGTCTTAGAAAAATAATAGAAGTTGAATTTGTAAAAGAAAGGAGAGTGTGTGGAGAGTTTTAAACAGAAAGACAACTAAATCAGTGAAGTTTCTGACTAAACCAGCAAGAAGCAGATTCAATTTATATGTCACCAATGAAAGGAAATTTTGCATTGATACTAATATTGGTTCCTGGTCTGAGTGGCTTTTTAAGGTAATATCCCTTAGATAAGAAAGACAACAGGAGTTTTCACTAATAGCCAGTTTCTATAAAATTCTAACATAGGGCCATGTCCTCTAAAAAACATGGTATTTATTACAAATCTTTAGAGATAAAGTGAAGGAATATACCATCCACATCCAATCAACTGCAAGTGGCCTCTTTGTTCCCCCAGAATGTTGTTTCCATTAATTCCCTTATTTTGTCTCATGTTGGTACCAAACTAACTAATGTATGACTTCTTATCTGAACTCTTATGAGATTTTCCAAACATTTCATATCTCCAAAATCACTCTCTTCCCATTTATGTGGGAGAATATTGCCAGAATAATTATCCTTAAATGATTCTTTTATTACACCATTATTATATTCCAAACTCTCTACAGAGCTCTATTATTTTTATTCAACATTGTTTCAACAAGTATTTTTAACGTGTGCTAAGTGCTTAGCATCGTGCTAGGTGTGTGAAAATAACTGTGAACAAACAGAGCTAAGAATATTCAGAATTTTCTCTTTCTATTCTTTCATTGTTATCCCATGCCTGTATCTAAAACACATGTTGGCAAACTTTTATTGTAAAGGGCCAGATAGTAAATGTTTCTGTTTTTGTAGGCTGCTAAGTGTAGATTACAACTACTCTGTCACTGTTTCATGAAAACTGCCATACACCACATGTCCAAAAATGACTATGGCCTTGTTCCAATAAAAGTTTACTTGCAAAAATAGGCAGTGAATTGGATTTGCCTAGGAGACATAATTTGCTGACCTGTATTCTAGTATATTCTCCAGTATCTTCTTCATTACTCAACATATGCAAGCCCCAACTGAAGTTCTGTTTCTCCATGAACGTGGTAGTAACCTACCTTATACTAATACAATGTAGAGTCCTCATGACTCTTTTGTTTCCCATTAGAAAGGCCACGGGTGTAAATCCTGGTTCTAATATAGATTAATGTAGCATAGATTGGTTACTAAACATTATTGTGCCTCAATTTCTCACATGTAACAGAAATATACTAACACCAACCTTGTAATTGTGTGATAATGCAAAGATTTAATTACATGAAGTATCTTAATCAGTAGGCCATCTACTGAAAGGCACTTTTCTCATCTGTTCCAAATCAAAGCTGGCCAGCTTCCTTCTATCTTGGTAAATGGGTAGAGCAGCATTACCAATGTCACACACGCTACTTCCAGGAACCAGAGAGGCCAACCAGGGATGGTGCTTTCTTTCCAGTGGTAAGATGGAACAGGCAATAATTTTTCTTTCACTCTGCATGGAATATTTCAGCATGCCTCACACCACTGGAAATGTAAAATTTCATTGAGGTGGTAGCTCCTTAAACGTTATAGTGTTTATCTACACCTTCTGAGAGAGCACGAGCAGAGGGGGAGGGAAAAGCAGGGTCCCTGCTGAGGGGGGAGTCTGATGCGGGGCTGGATCCTAGGACCCTGGGATCATGACCTGCGCCAAAGGTAGACACTTAACTGACTGAGCCACCCAGGCGCCCCCATAATATCTTTCTTTCCTTCACAGGACCAGTGCTTCCTCTGCTGAGTTACAATATGGCTTGTCCCTAGTTGTATGTCTGTTGATCTAGAGTGGAGATGGAGGTGGGTCCTGAACTCAACAGGTGCTATTCTGTAAGTCATAGCTTTTCCTTTATTTTCAAGTGAGCTAATGCTTTAGCTTTAATAAGCGGGAGCAAGAAACTTCTGTAGTTTCAGAAGATTCAAGGGAAGCCAATTTAAAAATGTTTAAGCTCATCAATCTAGGTTCTTCATACTGAATTTCAGGTGTCCATTCTTTCTTAATCAGGTTCCTTATCTTGGTGTAGGACAATGGCCAGGGTTGACAGCATGATTTTTCCTAAAGATATCTTCACTTATAACACATTCTAGTCCAGCTTCGCACTCTCTTTCTGTTCTCTACTTCTTTATATGCTGCCAAGAGTCCTGCTGGATTTTACAGTCTCCTTTATATTAATCACCCTCAGCCTTTAGATTTTTCTTTTTTTTTTCTGCTGTTTGTCAATAGTCCTTAGAAAGAGTCAGAAAAGGAAAAGGAAGGAAGGGAAGAGCAGGGCCATCCAATTCACAGCCCTCTTTGTTACTATAAGTTTATCTTGAAAATTATCCCAGCTGTGCCTTCCTTTCCACTAGTATCCATCCTGACTCATCAGCAGTGAAAGTTTAATAAAGCTCTAACATTACATCCCGGGACCCATTGGTTCTCCACTTACTAGCAGTGATGAGGTCTTCACTGCCTGCTGGAAGGTGAGGAATCTGTCTCAGAACTCCCCATGTAGAATCAGCTTCCAAGGGCCCTTCCTAGGAATACCTGTTGTTGAATAGGTTCCCTAATAAACAGACTCTGTGCCTCTGGAGTTTGTATTCAGGACTTCCATTGGAGATTGATTTGAGAAACAATATCTGTGAGCAGTGAGGGAAACAATGTTGGAAGAGAGATAAATTGACCTGAGGTGCAATTGCAACAGAAGCCTCACCAATCCTACACAGAGCAGAGTCCTCCAATTGAGGCAGGGGGGCTGGGTCTTTATGCTAACATAAAACAGTTTCATGTGTGGGCTGACCCCAGTGACTCCACATAATCTTGGGTGAAGCAGTTTTTTTTTTTTGATTTAAGAAAAATTCCTGAAGAGAGTCTCAAGGTGGAGCAAATATACTTGCAGTAGCTGGGAGAATGAGGGACTTCATCTTGAAGATATCCACAGTATCCAATTCAGGCCTCAAGAGATTCATAAACTAAATTGAAAACATTTTGAGTGGTATCTTTAGTCTACATTATTGACAACCTCCTTATTTCTAAAAATGAATGCCAGTTTATATTGGTAGCCCTATTTGATGGAACCAACAGTGGATATTCTAGTCAATACAAACATCTTAATCCACTTTCAAACCGAATACATGGTTAACATACTGTTTGGGATAACATGCCATTTGCCAGAGGGAATACTAGCTTTGTGCAATTACATAGTAGAACATGGACATCTCTACCTGTGTATAATTCAGGTTATGAAAAAAAAATGACCACACACTTGTGATTCACCAGTCTGTGTATTTTTAGGTAGGTGTTTCACAACATTGTGAGGAAATCCTATAAGCATCGACTCCTAGGATTTTCCAGGCTAGTTGCAAGTGAGTAAAATGGAAAAGCTGATTCACATTTCTCCTGGAATATAAACAGGTGGTTTGAACTATTAAGATATGTTTCTTAGAATTCCTTTCTTTATTGACCATTCTGCTTACTAAGCTGTGGCAAGTTGCTTTTCTCCCTAATTGGTGCTTGTACTCATGAAGTGTATCATCATCATTAACCAAATCGATTAAGCACCTACATGAACATGGCCTTTCTCCTGGGCCTTGGGAGGTTATATTCCACATAGTGGAATGTGCAGGATAGTTTCTATTCCACTTAGATTGACCCTCCTCAGTGACAGTTTGGCTCTGATTCTGTAGCTGCTGGGATTTAGAGTAGAAACACTTTACCCAGCACAGAGACAACTTAGTTGTGAGGCTTAGACTTGGAGAAAGGGATGTATGTGGACAGAAGCCCTGTTTCAGTTGAGGAAAGTCTGGAGAACTGAAATGACTTAAGAGGTAACAACCTGATGGGATGCCTGGGTGGCTCAGTTGGCTAAGCATCTGCCTTCGGCTCAGGTCATGATCCCAGGGTCCTGGGATCGAGTCCCGTGTTGGGTTCCTTGCTCATCTGGGAGCCTGCTTCTCCCTCTGCCTCTGTCTGCAGCTCCCCCTGCTTGTGCTCTTTCTCTCTCTGGCAAATAAATAAATAAATAAAATACATATGTAAAAAAAAGAGATAAAGCCTGAGGTATGGATCCTAACCCAAGTTTTCTTGAATCTTTGTAATATTTGCAAAGATGCAATGTTCTTCTTTATAAATGGCAGAGATCCTGTGTCTCAGAGTTTCAAGATTTATGTCCTTCTATTTAGAAGTATAAGATGATATCAATATTCAGGTAATTTATAGACTACACACAACCATTTTTAGGAATTACCACAGAATTTTTAGTGCCTTTTACAGAGTAGACACTAAATATTTGGTGATTAATAAAAATATGAATAGATAATATATTTATACCTCTAAAATGGAATGATATGTAATAAACAATATTTTATGTAATACTTAAATTATTAATCCTCTATATTAGTCACACCTTTACAATGAAATAATAGCTAAAATAATTACTAAAAGTATTAACAAAAATGGTTATGCTTATTGATCGGGTGCATTCAGGGTGGTATGGCCTTGGACGGCTATGGCTTGTTATGTTTATTGAATACTTACTACATGATAGACACATTTTTAAGTGCTTAATATGGATAAACCCCTTGTTCTTCATAAACATGGGAGGGGTAATATTTCAATGTCCATTACATGAGGGAACTGATGTGTTGAGTGTTCGAGTTATTTGCCACAGATTTCATAGCCAGGAAACAGCTTGGATTTGAACCCTACCAGCTGATTCCAGAGCTTATGTAAAATAATTTAATAAGAAATGGAATAAAATAATTAAATACACAAATAAAATTTCAGATATTTAGAAATGATCATGAGATCACTTGGGATAACTTGTAAACCTGAAAAAAAAAATGACGAGGTCAGTATTTTTCCTCCCATACCTATTCACCCTTCAGGGGTCTGCCTGAGATAAAAATGGAAGAAATGCAAAAGAGGATTCAGGGAGAATGGGGTGGATGTGTGTATGAAGGAGTAACATGGGAAGATTGTTGTGGTAATGGTGTAGTTGTGTATTTTGATTGTGACCGTGGCCACACAAATCTACATGTGGTAAAATCTACAGATCCGTACACACACATTTACCAATATCAGTTTTATGACTTTTATATTGGACTGTATTTACATAAGTTGTAAACATTGGGGATAACTAGGTAATGAACATGTGAGACCTCTCTGTACTGTCTTTGCAACTTCCTGTAAGCCTATAATTATTTCAGAATAACATGTTAAGAACACCATTTGCAAGAAAATTAAAAACATGTTATATTTAGGAATAGATTCAACCCAAAAGAGAGAAGACACCTACACTAAAACTATAGATTATTGTGTAGAGAGATTAAAGAAAAGGATAGATAAATGGAAAGATGGACTATGTACATAGAATCAAAACTCAATAATTTCAAGATGCGACTTTAAATTTTTCTATGTATTCAATAACCAATTCCTGCTACACAATATTAGAAACACAAAATTATCTTATAGGTAAAATGGTTAAAAGATTTGTGCAGAATTCACACAAAAATAAAGATATATAAATGGCACATGAAATGATGCTCAACATCCTTCAATATTAGAGAAATGTAATTTAAGCTATCATACAATACCAACACATCTGTCAGACTGATTATAATTAAAAACGGCTGATATTAAGTGTTGGTAATGATATGGAGCACAGAAACTTTCTTTTTTTTTATTTTATGATTTTTTTTTTTTATTTGAGACAGAGAGAACGAGAGAGAGAGAGCACATGAGAGGGGGGAGGGTCAGAGGGAGAAGCAGGTTCCTTGCTGAGCAGGGAGCCCGATGCGGGACTTGATCCAGGGACTCCAGGATCATGACCTGAGCCGAAGGCAGTCGCTTAACCAACTGAGCCACCCAGGCGCCCCAGAAACTTTCATATACATTGCTAGTTGGAATTTAAAATGATACAACAACTTTGAAAAGGATTTTGGAAATTTCTTCTAAATTTAAGTATATCTTCTCTATGACCAAGTTATTCCATTTATTGCTATTTACCCAACATAAATGAAAATATATATCCATGAAAATATTTTTACAACAATGTTCATAGCAGCTTTATTCATAATAGACAAACACTGGAAACAATCCAAGTGTTTATCTCCAGATGAAAAAATGTTATTTATGCAATGGAATGCCAATTAACAATACACAAGCACTAACTACTCTTACATTCATTAACATAGGTGAATCTCAAATCCTTTTGTTGTGCAAAAGAAGACAGAAATAAAAGATCACCTATAATATGATTTCTTTTTTTTTTTAAAGATTTTATTTATTTATTTGACAGAGAGAGAGAGAGGGAGAGCACAAGCCAGGGGAAGAGGCAGGGGGAGAAGGAGAAGCAGGCTCCCCGCTGAGCAGGGAGCCCAATATAATATGATTTCTTGATATGAAGTTCTAGAATAGGTAAAATTATTCAAAACAGATGATAGGATTCAGAATAGTACTTGGGTTTGGGGGTTCTAGAACACGTCATGAGATGGCACTATTCTAAATCTTGACCAATAGTTTGGTTACACAGGTATACACATTTGTCAAAACTCATCAAACTGTACCTTTAAAATCTTTGCATTTATTGTGTGTAAATTATACTTTTATTAAAAAATTAACAGTATGAGCTTGACAATATGTTTGATATGACTATTAGCAAAACAATTGAAGATGTCAACCAGACAGATTTATGGGTCTATAGTTCTAGGGAGATTTCTGTGCCATAGGAAACTTGAGTTATTCACATAGAATAATAGTGGTATTTCCTCTTTCTCAACTCCTTTCTTCCTTACTACTATAAAAGCAGTGTAAGTTCCAAGCATTCTTTTTTCTTAAACTCATTGCAACCTGTCCTTTACCACTGAGATTAATGTGGTATAATAATCACCATCGGATACATGCGGTGGTGGGTCATTTTAGAATAACACTTTTGTTTTTGAAGGAAGGAATTGGTCATTTTGAGCTTCCTCAATTTTTTCTAATGGGATTGTCTTTCTTTCTGAACACATAGTCTCTAATCTTCTCTTGGACATGGATTTATCTTAGAATAAAAGGTTCTGCCTCTGTATTTTTCAGATCTGCCTTTGACTAGTAAGAGGATGGATTTCAAGTTAAAAAACTCAGTTCATCTTTACTTTGTCATATTCACCAGTACCAAATCTATAAGAATAAAGATAAAGATAATATGTTGATACTTACTTGTTCAATTTAGGAATTTTCAATAGATTCCAAACTTGAGACAGCAGATAAAGTATACACTTGTGAGACCCTAAATAAAACCTCAAGCGAGTTTCTATTCCCAGTCCCCAGTTCTCTATTTTTACCAATTCTAAATATTAAGTAGTTGCTTATTTGAAACACTTTGCAATTCAATTAAACAATGATTATTTGGGAGTAATCTAGGAAACAACCCTTACTTCTTTCTAAACCAGAATCAAATTTAATTTTTTTCTTTTTTTAATTTAAATTCAATTAGCCAAGGTATAGTACATTATCGGTTTTTGACATAATGTTCAATGATTCACCAGTTCAGTATAACCCCAGTGCTTATCACATCACATGCCCTTGGGACCTTGTTTCATCTGGGCTCTGTAATTTAGCAGAATCAAATTTTATATGTGAGTGAGATGTTTAGGAAGACTCCTGAAAAAAGTTCCTATGGAGGATGGAGGAAATCACAGTACCTCAGTTCTTCCATTTTGAAACCCATTTATTTCAGAAGATGCATTAATGTGTGTGGCTGTTGTCATTGCTAAAGAAAGACAGAAATGTTGAGGACATATTCCATGGCCTCAAAACAAAAAGAACATAGGTTGGTTCCACGTAGAAGATAGAAGAAATGAATATGCAACATTACAGAACTACCCTAGTTTGTTAAGGTAGTGTTGGTGACATTCAATGCCAATGATTTTTTGCTCCTACTGAAGGTGACAGGTCAGAAAGGCACAAGGCTCTTTTTATGTTTAAATGTAAGATATCACTTAATAATGAATATGGCGCAATAACTGCAATTTAAAATCCCTTCTGGTTAAAAAAAAAAAAAAAAAAGACAAAGTAAAGACACAATGTAAGTACCTAGCAATCTGGTATAAATAGAAAATTTATGGAAGTTCTTAATATAAGAAACAATACCAGGATTGTGTCCCTAAAGACTCATATTGTTTCTTCTAAAAATTAATCATGTGCTTTCCCCATGACTCTTTTAAATGTTTTATTAATTTGGTAAAGCTGCTTAGTTCCGTGTGCTGATTTCTTGGTCAAGGTTGCTTTGAATATATGAACTAATGTTCTAAGTAGGAATTTCCTTTCACAAATTTATAGATAAAAATCTATGTTTTCCCTGAGCTTTTGAAAATTTTTTTTTCCGTTTCAAAAGTATAGGAAACAGATGGTGGTATGGGATGTTGGAAGTGGGGAACTTGTGCAGGTGTTGGGACAGGGCTTATATCAGAAGTCTCTATTTTCCACTCAATTTTGCTGTGAACCTAAAACTGCCCTGAATAATAGTTTATTAATTTTTTAAAGTATAGGAAAACATATTTAAGGGACTTATATTAATTAATGTTGGAGAAAATTGGCAATAGTGGCTTATAAATCAGTTCTAAAATTTACTCATGGAAAAAATAATATTGCACAATGATATTTTGTGAACTATATCTATTAGCATTTACAAAGATTTAAGTGTTAACCCCCAAATCTAAGTGAACTAAAAATACTGATACTTTTATTAAAGACATTTTAAATAAAGCATAAGAACAGTGAAGAAATGCTTAGGAATTTTCTAATTGTGATAAGACTTAAATAGTTTGTTGGAGAATATAGACTCTGATTATTTTCATACCCTATAATAGATTATATCAACTTTTTCCAGTATGTTAATAGGTATTTAGAAATTGGATTATAGTCACGTAATCTATAGACATGTCTAGAGGTTTCATTATAACTAAGACTGAAGAGAAATTGGAATGAAATTGAAGGATTCTAGATCTCCCATTAGCCTCTATGCTTCTAAGGGATTTTAGTCAAGTCACTTCACATCTCTGATCCTCAATTTCTCTATATAAAGATTTTCTATATAAAGATCTGACTTTTTTTTTTTTTAAGATCTGACTTTAATTGTGGGATACATGGATGAGTGGCAGACAATGGAAATCCTGTAACTAAATGTAAAAATCAATGAGAATGTGTATTTTGCAAGAGAGTCTCCACACTTATGTTCAATGGCAGTTATAGAATTTCTCTGTGACAGGTGGGGAAAATGTATTTAATTAGATTGAATATTTAACTGAGATAGCTATGAAAGCACATGAATGGCCAGTATTTGGGGTCCAGTGCCTTCCAACCAAAGTGCCTTGGCAGTGCCACTTCTTTCAACCGATTTTCAAAAGGATTATTGGGAGAACAGTTAAAAACCACTAGTCTAGATGGACCCAAAAGCCTGAAGACCAAATATATAATATTTCCAGTTTTTAAGTGAATGGGCCTGCCATACTCTAAGCAAAATGGAATAAATGCCACACAGGAAGTCAGAGGCCAAATTAGGAGTGTGGTTACTAACCTCAAGGTGAAACAGAAAATTTTGGAGATCTTATGATATCTGTTAGCACCATGTGAAAAAAGTTACACACAAAAAACATCAAAGAGGGATTATTCTACCAAATTCACAGAGAATAGGCACTTTTTTCATCTCATTATCTTTTCTCGTCTCCTCTGTGCCTCCACACCAGTCTTATTTTCTTCTTTAACAGCCCTAATGAATATTAAACAAGTACAATCCTTATTGAGAGTGGGGGAAAAGCCATTTTTAATGTATCACTTTCAGGATCCCTGTTGATTTCATATTCTATGTCATAATCTTTGAATTTTTTGAATGACAATATCCCAATTAGCACAATGAAAAAAATCAAAGAATTCTGACTGTTTGATACACTTTGGCACCAACATAGATAAATCTTACATAAGAAGACAGAGCTAAGGTAAGGAACACATGTGAGCCTCTTTTTTTTTTTTTTAAAGATTTTTTATTTGTTTTTTTTAATTTTATTTTTTATTCTTATGTTAATCCCCATACATTACATCATTAGTTTTAGATGAAGTGTTCCATGATTCATTGTTTGTGCATAACACCCAGTGCTCCATGCAGAATGTGCCGTCCTCAATACCCACCACCAGGCTAACGCATCCTCCCACACCCCTCCCCTCTAGAACCCTCAGTTTGTTTTTCAGAGTCCATCGTCTCTCATGGTTCGTCTACCCCTCCGATTTCCCCCGCTTCATTCTTCCCTTCCCACTACCTTCTTCTTCTTCTTCTTTTTTTTTTTTTTCTTAACATATATTGCATTATTTGTTTCAGAGGTACAGATCTGAGATTCAACAGTCTTGCACAATTCACAGCGCTTACCAGAGCACATACCCTCCCCAGTGTCTATCACCCAGTCACCCCATCCCTCCCACCCCACCCCCCCACTCCAGCAACACTCAGTTTGTTTCCTGAGATTAAGAATTCCTTGGGTTTTTTTTGTTGTTGTTATTGTTTTTTTTTTTAAAGATTTTATTTATTTATTTGAGAGAGAGAGAATGAGAGAGAGCACATGAGAGGGGGGAGGGTCAGAGGGAGAAGCAGACTCCCTGCCGAGCAGGGAGCCCGATGCAGGACTCGATCCAGGGACTCCAGGATCATGACCTGAGCCGAAGGCAGTCGCTTAACCAACTGAGCCACCCAGGCGCCCAAGAATTCCTTGTTTTTTGACAGAGAGAGAGACAGCGAGAGAGGGAACACAAGCAGGGGGAGTGGGAGAGGGAGAAGCAGGCTTCCCGCCGAGCAAGGAGCCCGATGTGGGCTAGATCCCAGGACCCCGGGATCATGACCTGAGCCAAAGGCAGACGCTTAACGACTGAGCCACCCAGGCGCCCCCATGTGAGCCTCTTTATGCTAGAATGGCAAAATTTAATTAGCCTCAATTAAAGAGAAACAGAGACTGCTTCCAGGATGGCGCCCTTTTATAGGGAAATCAGGTATTAGATGATTACAAAATTTCTAAAGCTGAGGGAAAAGAAAATAAATATTTAGCGAAGGCAGATCCTTAGACTCCTGTCTTCAAAAGCTTGGAGCCCAAATACATCAACTCTGCTTTTAATTCTCACTTGACTCTAAGGTTTGAAATGTTAAAAATTATAAAATAAAACCCCAAGTTAGCTAAGTTCACAGCAAAAAGTATAGCAGTGTTTCTGCCTCAGATCATTTGTAGGTTTAAAGAGCAAATATATAAATGAAGTGAACAAAATGGTGCAAAAAAGGAGTTATTTTCACATTGAGCAATATTGTTTGTTTTGTTTTACTTAGGTCCATATGGACAGAGATTATCTTGTTCAATTTCTTTTCATCACTTCTCACTTTGTATTAACTTCAGTCTTAGACTGGCTCTGTCCTGTTAGTCTTCAGATGACTGACAGCCTTTCCAGGGACTACCTTTACCAAAATTCACTGAAGACAAATAACAAGTAGCTGTATTCTAGCATTTCCAGATAATTGTATCAGAATATATGCTGATAGATCTAGTTTGTGCTGATCTCTGAACCAACCTCTGAATATAAATGATACAATGTGCTGTTTGGCGTA
The DNA here is from genome assembly GCF_002201575.2 of Neomonachus schauinslandi. Lineage (NCBI taxonomy): Eukaryota > Metazoa > Chordata > Mammalia > Carnivora > Phocidae > Neomonachus > Neomonachus schauinslandi. The sequence continues at coordinate 22,234,203 of NC_058413.1, read as the reverse complement.
GGCCTAAATTGTATGCTCTGCTCCTAAAAGCAATAGTGATTAAAGAAATACAAACTCCCCCAAGATGCCAATTTTGCCTACCAAGTTAGAAAAAAATGAAATAAATGCTAGTAACTGTCCCTCCAGATAGCTATCTAATGTGGATCCAGGCATTAAATTAGAGCAAAGCAATTGTAGTTGGCATAGTACTTGTAGACAACATTATAGCTCAAATATAAAGAAAAAAGGCAAACAAAACTTGATTTTTTTGAACCAGCATTTTAACACCTGGGAATTTATTCTAAGAAGTTAAACCCCAAATTTAAAATATGTATTAAAGTATGTGGCTTTTATCTTTTTAAGCAGAAGACTTTAAAATAGTAAAATTTTGGAAGCCAATATCCATTAGAGGACATTTTGGTACATTCTCACACTCATTGACAGAGAAGTGGTTAGAAAAGTGCCCTTCTTATGAAACAGTATCAAAATAAACTGTAATGCTATTTTCACTAAGTTTTATACCATCTTTGACTTCTAAACCTCATCTCCTACCCTAAAAAATTACAGATGTAATGAACCCCTGTGATGCTGGTCATACATCACATCTGTATTTGTATGAGTCATGTAAATATAGGAAAATGTTGATAACCCGGTCATTTTTATGGCAATTTTGAAAACTAATAAGTGAGAAATATTTTTTAATATAATGTTAAATTTAAAGAAAAATAGGCTAGTACATCATAGGCATACCATGATTGCAAGCAAAAACTTGAAACTCTGGACGTTAATTCAGGTCAGATTAAAGAAATTAAGAGTGATTGAATATGGGCTTAATAATACATCAGCATTATATTTTTAATGTTTTTATTTTTACTCCATACACAATGATGATTATATTTTCTCTTTTCTACATAAATGCTCATACTCATAAAAGAGAAAACTAAGTTAATAAACACACAATTTGCAGACTGCCTTGTTTATCTAAGTTGTAGTTAAAGGTCATACAGGAAAAGTCAATCCCATAATGATACCATAATACTTAGTAGAACTCATTGCTTAAAATTCTTTAAGAGATAGCAAAGTTTTTGTATCTGGACCTATTAGCAGTAGGCTATTTTATCATGTTCAGTCACTAAAGAAGAGTCTTATCCTGTAAAGTATGGTTTCCAAAATGAAAGCAGGAAATTAGAATGACTACTTTTCTGGTAAAATGCCTGCTGGCTCTTAATGCACACTATTAGAAAGGTGATCAGTTAACAGTCACTCAATCCTGATTGTCTGCTTTTCATTAAAATTATTGCTGCTAGGAAACTACCACATTGCAATCATGCCTGGAATTTCTGAACATGGGAAATTCCTGGAACTTGCCAACTTGGTGAAGTTGCTAGAGGGATAGGGTACGAATTTAAGGGGAATTTCTTTATTTCAAATTCCCATCACATTTGGCATACAGAAAGGCTAGACAATGCCATAATATTTGAACTTCAAAGGGTGTAAGAAGTGTCCCAATGAGGTCTTGTATTTGGGTATTAATATATGTATGTGGGTATTAGTATATATGGGTATCCATTAGGCAAGAAATCTCCACAGTTCTTTCCTTCATAGGGGGCAAATTTGGATAAGGAATTGTGTGTTGCTGCCGTTGTCCAGACCAGATGGACAAATCATTTTGAATTGCCCAAGTCTGTAAAAATGCCTAAGTGTGCAGAGTATCTAGTATCAACTCCTACTCTTCCTGGAGTTGGTCAGTTGTGTTAACTCTTGTAGCTTTATTGCATCAGAAACATGGATAACTTAGGGCCATCATAGGTGGTCCAGAGCCTCTAGTAAGATTGGAAGGAGTTGACTACAACTCTGTAGTGAAAGAGTTTCTGGGGTCACTAACAGAAGTACTTACAATATTGCAATTGAGTGCCTACTGTATTATAATTTGGACAGATTTTAGAGCTTTTTGTTGTAAGGAGCTCTATTTATAGTGGGCTGGCTTGTGAGTAACAGAATAAATGAAATTAAGTAAAATTTATAGATGTGGAATATGTTGGCTCCAGAATCCAAAAATTCCTAGAAAATATGGGGTTTATTTTAATGTTGTGGGTGCTGAAAGGGTCAATAACTATTTATTGACATTTTCAAAGATGGAATGGCCCTTGACTGATCAAATGATGCTCAGAAATTTAGTTGAGGTCTTGGGATCTTATATTTTGGGTGAAACAATACCCCATCTGCTTTTTGGTGATATCATTTGTGAATATTTGTATGTCTTGAATTAGTGTGTGAAATGAATCACCATAGAGGAGGATGACATGAATATAACACCATACCTGTTTTCCTGGAGAATGTTGGATGAGGTTAAGATCTTGCCTACAAAAACAATTGAGATTTTTCATGGAGTTTGGTAAAGGCAAACTTCAGGAAAAAAAAAATCACTGAAATAAGCACAGAAACAACATATTAGCCAAATCTGTTATAGCAAAGTAATTACCAGTCAATGATCAGATGGAATTTTTAATTCCAATAATAGTGGATGTGGGAAAACTGGTGGATAGGACTATGCCACTAAAGTTACAATAAGCCACTATGAGGCTCCATTCATTTTTTCTAGGTTTAAGAGAAGGGCAAAAGGGGCTATTAAATGGAAAAGCAGTAGGGATAACCATCCCTTTTCTAAATAGGTCTTATTTGAGTTCTTGACAGCCATGTTGTGATTTATTTTTGAGCCGTGTATTAGTATTCTTTGGCTGCTGTGACAAATGACCACAAATTTAGTGGATTAAGACAAGACAAATTTATCTTATGATAGTTCAGAAATCCAAAATGGGAATCATTAGACTGAAGCCAAGGTGCTGAGAGGATTATAATCTTTTCTGGTCTAAGGAAGAAACTTTTTCCTTGCTTTTTCCAGATTCCAGATGTGTCCCACATTCCTTAGCTCACGGCCATCTTGGGACCTAGACTGATCTTCATTCAAAGCCAACAAATGTGGGTCAAGTTCTCACATTACATTAATCTGACCTCCCCTTCTAATACTCTACCTCATTTAAGGACACTTGTGATTATATTGACCCACACAGATAATCCAGACTAATCTTCCCTATCCAAATGTCAGCTGATTTGCAACCTTAATTCTATCTGCTACCTTAATTCCATAGCCACATATCATAATATATTCTGCCCGGGTCTAGGATTAAGACATGACATCTTTAGGGTACCATTATTCTGCCTCCCACAGGTCATATTAACTATTTTAACAAGGGAAGAAAGTTATGGAATCCCATTTTACAGAGCCAAAGTTAAATGACAAAGACTTATTTTTTTAAAGATTACTCAATGAGTCAGAGAGTCCATGCTCATTATTATGGCAATGGGTTCCATGAGTATAGAGAAATTAGGCAAAGCAATATTTCAGACGGTTGGTGTGAGACATTCCTATTTGTTCTCTATTTTATGCATGGTAACTTCCCTAAGAATATGGGGGATACCTTGTTTAAATGTAGTGAGTTTACCCAGCAATTGCAGTACTGGGCGTTTACCCCAAAGATACAAATATAGTGATCCGAAGGGGCACCTGCACCCCAATGTTTATAGCAGCAATGTCCACAATAGCCAAACTACGGAAAAAGCCTAAATGTCCATCAACAGATGAATGGATAAAGAAGAAGTGGTACACAATGGAATATTATGCAGCCATCAAAAAATGAAATCTTGCCATTTGCAACGACGTGGAGAGAACTAGAGGGTATTATGCTAAGCGAAGTAAGTCAATCAGAGAAAGACAATTATCATATGATCTCACTGATATGAGGAATTTGAGAAATAAGACAGAGGATCATAGGGGAAGGGAGGGAAAAATGAAACAAGATGAAACCAGAGAAGGAGACAAACCGTAAAAGACTCTTAGTCTCAGGAAACAAACTGAGGGTTGCTGGAGTAGAGGGGGGTAGGAGGGGTAGGGTGGCTGGGTGATGGACATTGGGCAGGGTATGTGCTCTGGTGAGTGCTGTGAACTGTGTAAGACTGATGAATCACAGATCTGTACCCCTGAAACAAATAATATATTATATGTTAATAAAAAAATAAATGTAGTGAGTTTTCCAGGTTAAAACGTAGTGTGAGACCCAGTGTCCATTAAAACAATGAATGTTTGTCAAATAGTACATTTCAGCAGATGTTAAAGTAAATTCAGAACCTATGTTTTGAAATGCAGAAGTGAATTAGTGCCCATTTATCTTTTTGTTGTGTAAATGATTTTAGTATATATTTAGATTTCCATTTGGATCAAATTGTTGGCCTTTTTTTACAGAGGTATCTTTTTCTTTCACACTATACACAGATATCTATCTATCTATCTATCTATTGATTGATGTTTTGGTGGTTACTGGATATGCTTCAGAGGATGATTCCACTCTACCTTGCTAATATTTATAAGTTCCTTCCTCCAAAGAGGCTCAAATCAGCATGTCACATTTAGGGGTCTTCTCCGTGACAATAGTTGTTTATTGGGTTTAAGGACCCTCGACTTAAACCAAATTTGAATTAATCCTAATCCCTTTGCAGTGTCATGAGGGTATCATGGGCATTTTTTCCTTAAGTCTATGTGTTAGGAACATCAAAGACATTTTATAGGGTCTTAAGGAGACATCTGCTTTAAAGGATGTGAACTCCAGCATGCCATATGATGACTATATTTCCAGTGATGACCTGATCAGTCTATATATATGTGTATATATATATATATACACAATGCCTGATTGAGATAACAACCCACTGTTCACAGGGTAAGAATTATTCCCTTGAGCCTAACACCAATCACACCTGGAATTAAGACACACAGTTCAATGTGAGACACACAACCAGAGGCATATGCAAGGATGGCTCCAGGACCATACTCCTGTTCCTAAATGCCAATTGTAGAAGCTTCCTAGTTAGGTCTGTTAAATTTATAACAGAGGCTTGGGGAGACTCAGCAAATAAGCACAGCTCAAATCACAAACTCTCCAGCAGGCAGTGATGTAGCTCAACGAGCACCCTAGTCAGCAGGCAGCCCCTCAAAGTACATGCATTGCCCAGCAGGCTGTGGAGTCAGTTAGCAAGCCAAAAAAAAAGAAAGACCCTCGGTGGTGGTGGTCATCACCTAGATAAGCTGCTCACCTTGTCACTTGTTTTCATCACCCCATGAAGTGAGGACAGGCCCTCCACCCAAAATTTTGTTTTAATGTCAAAACTCAGGATGTTACATATTCCTCTGTTCATCTGCTTGGCCTTCCATAACAAAATCCCACAGACTGGTGGTTTAAATAACAGAAATCGAATAACAGAAACGTAAATAACAGATATTAACAGAAATTTAACAAGACATTAACAGAAAATAACAGAAATTGATTTCTCATAGTTCTGGAGGCTAGGAAATCCACGAACAAGGGGCCAGCCATGTAAATTTGTTCAGTAGCCTCCCTGCTTGGCTTGTCGGTGACCACAGCCTCACTGTGTGCTCACAGGGCTTCTTCACATATGCAGAGGTTGGGGGCGTGGGGGAGAGGGGAGAGAGAGCAGAAGCTTTCTCTTTTTTGTCAAGACACTAATCCTGTTATAGCAAGGCCCCATCCTTATGATGTTATTTAATCGTAATTTCTTCCTTAGAGGTCCCATGAGACACGATAAATAATTGTCAATCCAGGTAAAAGACATAAGTAATTGTTTATATTCTTTTTATGTTTCTGTAACTTTGAGGTGATACCAGGTAAATGTTAAAATACAATGACTCTGAAGCATGATTTATTTGATATGCTTTAAAATTTTGTGAAAATAGCTAGCACACTCACAAAGATGGATAGCAGCTTCTCACTTTAACTTTGTAGTCTAAATATAGTGTCTTCTACGGCCTGCACTTATTTTCATCGTTATGATTGCTACCATGTAAAACGTATACAAACCCCATAGAAAATTTAGGACCCCAGATTTAAGAGAGGGAAAACATAATTCAACATAAATATCTGTATGACATCATAATCAATTTATTCTCATTCTGAAATACCTTCACAACTTAAGCATGGCTTTGCAAAAGGGATCCAGAAAATTGCATGTCAAAATGATAAATTTGTCAATTTGTCCAACTGCTTATTGTTCTGGGCATGACACTGATGATAAAATGAAGGAGGAGAGAAAAAAAAGAACCCGTTATTCCTGAAAGTCTCATCTAGGAGGATATGGTGCACCTGCTCTTCACTTACATTACCCAGGTGCTTTCCTGAAGTTAGTATTTTCTTTCTGGACTTCAAACTTTTTATTCCTTCTTCTTTTCCTCCCTCCCTTCTTCCCTTCCTCCCTTCCTCCCTTCCTTCTGTCTGTTCTTCTTTCTGTCCTTCCTTCCATCTTTCCTCTGTCCCTCTTTTTTTCTTTCTGTTCTTGTATTTCATGGTATGAGTCCATGAACAAAATTTCTACTTATCACAAACTAATTCGATTATGCCTTTTTTCTATAGAGCTCATGGGACCTGTTGTCAGAGCTGTTAGAGGTACCTAAATATCTTTCTTGATTATAATGAATTTTCATTTCAGTAAGACAAGAATGCTCTAATTTTAAACTAAGAAAGTTTATTACTGAACAGAAAATTTAATTTGATGAAAAGTAGGGGTAGGTTATTTCTTCAAAAATGGAACGAAAATTCACCCAGTTTTACAGTTACATGTGTGGAGTTTATTTTCCAGCCTTATTAGAAAAGTTGTCACGGTTTTTCTTTTTTAATTTTAATTTATTTAATGGAGATTTGTTAAACCGATAGTTACTTACATATTCCACATGAAGTACTGGTGATACAGAGATTAAAAACAAAAATAAACAAAACACCCCCCTTGTTCCCCCTTGGAAATCAGAGTAGATTAGTAGAGAATACCTCAGTTGTAACTACTAGGATAGAGAGGACCAGAGAGTGACACAGAAGTGAAATAGAGAAAGAGCAAACTTTGACTTAGAGACAGAAGCTGTGGTATTTGGAGAAGTCGCCATTTTTGTGGACTATGCTCCTTGGCAAAGCAAGAGATGGCAATAGTTGAAGGTAGCCACAGAAGTAGATGGAGCTTGTTCTGTGCCTGGGACTTTAAAGCAAAGAATATTCTTTTCTAAAATAGGATATAGAGAGCCTTGCTTTCATGCACTCAAAGGATAATTGTCTTTCCAGGGCCATTATGTGGAACTATCTGTTGGAATAGCCAGAAGAGATCTAGAATAAGTATCATGGAGTATATAAAATAAGGCAAAGCTCCTGAGGAACTAGAGGTATAAACCCTAATTCCTGGGCACCTGGGTGGCTCAGTTGGTTAAGCGACTGCCTTCGGCTCAGGTCATGATCCTGGAGCCCCGGGATCGAGTCCCACGTCGGGCTCCCTGCTCAGTGGGGAGTCTGCCTCTCCCTCTCTCGTGCTCTCTCTCTCTCATTCTCTCTCTCAAATAAATAAATAAAAATAAAAAAAATCTTAAAAAAAAAAAAACCCTAATTCCTAATACTGTATCTCATTTAGGTGCTTTAGGCCTTTTAAAAACTCATTTTCCATATTGAACAATATTTCACATCATTCTTCAAAGGGAATTAGATGATACAACCAGGTTAACATTACTCTTGCAGCATATTAATTGGGGCCTGGGAAATGGAGTGATGATGATCCACTGAGATTCTTAACACCATATCCCACATAAGTCTCCTACCCCCCTGCAAGTGAAGGAGAATGGTAGGACTCCAGAATTTTCTGTTCTGCCTGTAGCATAGAGGAAATGCAGGTACGGACCTAGGAAATTAGTACAGAGTTGTCATATTCTATTATTTTGTGGGTTTTTTGTTTTTTTTTTTAATATGCCATCTTTTTTTGTGTGTTAAAATTCAAAAAGACTGCATATTTCAGTTGAAACATGGGTGGGCCAGAAGAAATGGAAATCAACTAGCTGTAAGACGCTGAAAATACCCCATTCCCATAACAAGTTCTCAATGTATTACATACAAGGTAATGTGATGAGTACAATAAGAAGTAATCCAAACCTGATGCACATTGGGGAGGGTAGCTGCTATTGTTAGCACTGTGAATTTTGTTAAGACTGATGAATCACAGACCTGTACCCCTGAAACAAATAATACATTGTATGTTAATAAAATAAATAAATAAATTTTAAAAAGAAGTAATACAAACTAATTTTAAAGACCACAACTAAAAATTTCATTTGTCTTTCTTGAGCCTATGTCTTCTGAAATATTTTAGAATTCCAATTGGACACAGGACTTTTAGTATCTTGATAACAAATGTTTTTACGATTCTCTTTGAATTTAGGTACACTTGTTTCTTTCATTTAACTTATTGATATCACTGCCAACTTAAACTTTTCTATAAACTTGATAATGCATAATGTAACTATCACCTATTATGATACTAAACATGTTAGAATCAATTCACAAAGTCAATACTGTCTTCCTAGCATGATATGCTAGCATTGTATAGAGGTAAAACTCCCTTAAGCTTTTACATATAAGCAATTCAAGCTGTATTACACATAGTAGATGAGAATTTCTACTAAATAGTGATTTTTACAGGTTACTTCTGTGTTATTATTCATCAAAGAGGAATAGGATTATGCAGTTCAACAAAACTTCTGAATAACACAGCATTACAGTATTTACAATAAACGGATTGTAACTTAAAATTTAGAACAGAGTGCAATAGAACTGAACAAAGCTATACTGGACAAAACATAAAACATGACAAAATCATCATCTTGAATAATAATTTTGTCACCACTGTGACATAAAAACACATTTAGTAACATTTGTAAAGATGGAATATTCTTATGCCCTAGTAAACACCTCTGTATGAAAGGTTGACTGTGATGCCTTTGTCTATAATCTGCTTGGAGAATTTACAGTAAAATATTTTGTTTCAAGGTATTTACAAAAAGACCAAAATGATTCCTTAATTACTATGCAATACTCATCTCAGCCAGTTGTTGAACTCAACGACTGAACTTTTAATAATTTCTGAAGGTAATATTCAAGTTCAAGAGCTTAGATAAACTTAGGTCATCCTTCCTTGAGGGGAGTAGGGAGAACTTATCACTCTTCTCTGTATTTGTGAGATTTCTTTAAAAAGTGACTATTGCTGTTTCCAGAGTAGTTTTTATTTTCAGGCATTCAGTATCAGGGAGCCATTGATTAAATTGTAGAATATTGTTAGCCTTCTTTGGAGATAAATGAGAATAAAATTCATATACTTTCTCAGGAATGCCAAAGCTACATTTTCTCAGATTCTTCACTTGTTGGAAACCCAGTATTTTCATATTGAGCTGCCATGACCACTACAAAATTTGTAAGCTAATTACCACTATGTCCTTACCTGTAATTGCTGAAATATTCCCTAATGCAGTAGGGAGTAGGCTCTGCCATATTTTTCTGGTTAGCTAGAGGGAATAAAGAATGTAGGTGATTAGGATATTCTCTATGATAGTATACTGACAGTGGTAGAAAACAATTCTACCAGGCATGCTCTACAGAGAGGAAAAGATAAGCCCGTCTGACTGAGGGAGTGAATTTTCTTTTATTATGTTTTAGACTAACAATTTTTGCAACTCCGAATTTTATTCCCACAAAAAATTATCTTTATTTTAATCACATTTCCAGTGGAATTACTTAATTTTCTTTCCTTTTTTCCCCTTAGTTTTCTTGTACAGATAGTATATTAACATTCTCTTTCTGAACAGATGGATTTTTTTCATCTTTGGTTTGATATACTACCAGCACACTGCGGCATTCCTTAGTTTGAAAAGCATAGCAAAATGCCACACTGAAAAGGATACGTAAAACTTCCTATTCAACAGTCAAAATCGCAGAAAAATATTACATAGAGGTAACTAATTAAATGTGTTTTTTAATAATTTTGAGAGCAAGTTTTATATAAAAAAAGCACTTTATTTTATGTTTATTTATGTATGACCTGACCCATTTTCAAAGAGAAATGAGATTGAAAGTATTTTTTTAAAAAGCTAAAATAAAACTACTTCAGAGAAATATGTCTCCTTTGCTAGAGATTGGCTAATTGTTTGTTCTTGTTTTCTGGTGGCCAAATGAAAGAGGGAAACAATCAAGTGTTGCAATCAACATATCCATAAAATTAAAACAAACACGTTGTACGAAAAGGTTTAATTTCTTCACATGTTTTATATCTGGATTTTTTAAAGAGTGGGTGATACAACGTAATATCAATATAAGTTTGATATCATATCGATATATATAAAATATCAATTTTATATATATATAAAATAATATAAAAAGATTTTATTACAAAATTAATTTTGCTTTTTTTCTACGATGTATAATTTAAACCCTTAAAAACCAATCTATTTTCTATTTTCATATTCACTAAAATGTTTTATATATTATTCCAAAAGCCTCAACATAGAAATCATTCCCTTTGTTAGTTCACTCTATAGATTGTATTAGTTCTGATCAGTAATAAAGAAGGGGAAACAGAATGAAACATAAAATATGCTTTCTGTAGCAAATCATGTAGCAACAAGTCATAAAATCCTTTCTTTAAATTTCAGAGTTAAGTAGAAATAAAATAGGCAATTTAATAGCACTTTCATTCATTTTTATTGAGTGATTACTATGTTCTAGATAACTCTTCAAGGAACCGTGGAAATAATAGTACAGAAAAATGTAGAGGCATTATATGTTCTTATGGGGAGTAGATGCTAAACTAGACATACATTTATAGCATGTTTTATGCTGATAAGTACTGCACAGAAAAATAAAGCAATGATAAGAAGAGGAAGTGCCGATAAGTGGAGTAGGGCTATTTTATAAGGAATTTTTATTTGCTTATTTTAAATTGCACTGGATGTGTTAAATAGGCAAGGGAAACTTTATTCAAGACTATTCCAATAGGGATCATACTACTGCAGTAGGAGAGAGCTCTAACGCAACTGCACTGAAATAAAAGGAAGGAAAGTTTTAAAGGGTTTAAGCTGGTAGAAAAGTGATTGGAGGAATTAAAGGGAAGGCGGGTCGTGGTGATTAGGCCATTTGTGTTTGCTATCTGGTGACCAGGGAAGTGAGGCTCCTACTTCTTCACAGAAACTGAGAGATGGGGGTTCTGTCTTTCTAGATGATTCTATTTCAGAGAGATGAGTAGTGGCTATCAGGTCCTTGAGAAAGACATTTCTGGGTTGTAGAGAGGTTGTAGAGAGGCAAGAGGCAATTCTTTCAGAGAAAGAATTTACAAATGGAAAGTTTTGGTTTTTTGTTTTTTAAAGTAAATGCTCTAGGAAAAGGGAGTTAAGGGGTCTGTAGTCAGGAGGAAGCCTGTCTAAAGTTTAGTTAAAATGAGGGGAATCTTAAGACCATTTTGGTTTTGTGTGTTTGTTTTTAAGATTTTATTTTTAAGTAATCTCTATACCTAAGGTGGGGTTCAAACTCACAACCCCGAGATCAAGAGTTGCACGTCCACCAACCAGGGAGCCAGCCGGGCACCCCCAAGGCTATTTTGATTTGGAGGCTTTAGTGATAATCCACTTAAGAGATAAAGGTGACTTGGACCAAGTGTAGAAGAGTGAACATAATGCGGAGTGGCCAGGTTCATGATATATTCAGAAGATAGAACTGATGGGATTTGCTTTTAGATAGCACACGGAATATGAGCAGGGGAAAAGTAAAGAATGCTTCCAACTATTTTGACTAAGAAAATAGAAGACTTAAGCTTGCTTTTGTGGAAAATGTAAAGATATTCACCGATAAAATTCTGAGAAGAATCAGAAAGAAACACAAAACATGCATATCAATCATGGAGAAAAAAAATGACACTAGGAAATTTCCTGCAGATTTTCTCTTTGACTCCTTATCTCTTGTCTATTACATTCTTTTTATATGTAAATGATGTATTTTTTTGTTCATTTTTCCCTAAGCAAAAGTTCAATTCAATGACCCTCAGTATCTAGCATTTATTCAAAATTTGTACCCCTCATTCTGAGAGCCAACCCGGACATCTATTATAGATTAATTATAGAGTATAAATTTTCCACAGAAATGAACCATGAGGAATTTATTTTGCTCAGGCTGTGGAAAGAATTGTGCCTTCAGGAACTAAGTGGACTTTACCTTACTGCATTTGTTATATAGATTATTACCTTTGGAGGTTATTTATATTAAAAAAAAAAAAAAGAAAAAAAAGAAAGCACAAGTGAGACAAGATGGAAGGAGGAAACCTTCACTGATAAGATGAATTTTCTTTGAACCAAAATTCTAAGTGTACATTTTCAGAAGCCAATCTTATGAACTATTTCACTTATTTATCACTTAATATTTTTAATGGCTAAGAAAGTCACCAATCTTGAAGGATAAAAACACTACTACAATATGTATGTATCTTATAATTACTTTTAAATGAGGAAACTATTTTCCTCTCTATATAGATGATTGATAGATAGATATATGATAGAGATAGAAATAGAGATATATTGGATAACTCTTCTGAGCACATTGTTGAGATCCAAGGGAATTCAGTGTATTGAGAGGAGGGTACTTCCCACTAAATAGGACATCCAAATCCAGCCAGTTTCCAGGCACTGCTAGATATTAGCAAATAATAATAAGATTAGTTTATTTATTTATTTATTTTTAAAGATTTTATTTATTTGACAGAGAGAGACACAGCGAGAGAGGGAACACAAGCAGGGGGAGTGGGAGAGGGAGGAGCAGGCTTCCCGCTGAGCAGGGAGCCTGATGCGGGGCTCAATCCCAGGACCCTGGGATCATGACCTGAGCCGAAGGCAGACGCTTAATGACTGAGCCACCCAGGCGCCCCTAGTTTTTTTTTTTAACCTGGATTTTGGTCCTCTGTTGTCTGGTGGACTTCTGAGTTTTATAATTTAGTTTAGTTTTATAATTTTGCTAGTGTTGTTATTTGTAATAATCACATGTATTTATAAAAATAATCTTGGTAACTGGTGCCTGGTTGTCTCAGATCGTTAAGTGTCCAACTCTTGATTTCAGCTCAGGTCATGGTCTCAGGGTTTTAAGATCAAGCCCTGCATCGGGCTCCACCTTGGGTGTGGAGCCTGCTTAAGATTCTCTCTCTCTGTCTCCCTCTGCCCCTCCCTCTCTCTCTGTCCCTCTCTAAAAAAAATTAAAAAAAAAAAACCATAATAATCTCAGTGAATAAAGAGAGTGGAATATTCACAAGAAAACACAATTTTAAGTCTCTGTGGAGGTCCACAACAAAAGAAAACCACCCTCAATATTTTTGTATATTTCTTAATTTTTTTATACTTTTTGTTGTCCTGTATTTTTAAATTTGATTGCTTATTCAAAGTTGTTGTCTTTCTTTTCCTTTCTTTCTTTCTTTCTTTCTTTCTTTCTTTCTTTCTTTCTTTCTTTCTTTCTTTTCTTTTTCTTTTTCTTTTTCTTTTTCCTCTGCTGCTACTAGATCATGGCGTCCTACAAACTGTGAACTCATATAGAACAGCAAGGTCTTATATGTATTCTCCATCCCTTAGTGCGCACTTCAGCACCAGGCCCAAGAAATCTATTCAATAATTCCTTCTCAGTTATTGACTTGAGTAATTTCTAAGAATGTGGAATACTGACTTGGTCTTCTTGACATCTTAATTAGAATTCTTTTCTACTTCTAAAGTAATATGTATTATTGTTGTCTACTTCTATCAAAGATTATAAGTATGTATGAACTAATGTTTCTCAAATTACAAGCTTATCTCTTTTGTGCATTCAATTTAATGAGAAAAACTTGACATATCATTGCTTCCTTTAAATACTCTCCACCTTGATTACTGGTTTTGATTTACTTCATATGCAAGTTACACTCAGGTTACTATAATTGAATTATGTATTTAATATATTTTATTTTTTATAACTTCTACCAACATCCTATTTTATAGCTACATTTACAATACTGCTGAATTAAATTCCACATTGTTCTTTTTTTCAAAGCTTAATAATGACCACTTTATGCCAGCTTACATAAGTTACCTTGATTTACCTCTTTTTTTTTTTCTTTAAAGATTTTATTTGTTTATTTGACACAGACACAGCGAGAGAAGGAACACAAGCGGGGGAGTGGGAGAGGGAGAAGCAGGCTCTCCGCTGAGCAGGGAGCCCGATGTGGGGCTCGATCCCAGGACCCTGGGATCATGACCTGAGCCGAAGGCAGACGCTTAACGACTGAGCCACCCAGGCGCCCCACCTTGATTTACCTCTTAATGTGCTGTGCCATGTCTTCAAACATTTGATACACTTATATATTGTAAAATCATTACCACCATAGTGTTAGTTAGCACGTGCATCACATCACATAATTACCATTTCTTTTTTTTGTGGTGAGAACATTTCAGATCTCCTCCCTTAGCAACTTTCTAGTACATAATACAGTATCATTAACTACAATTACCATGCTACACATTTGATCCCCAGAACTCACTCGTTTTATAGCTGGAAGTTTGTACACTGACCAACATCTCTTTTCTCCTACCTCCAACGCCTGTTAACCACCATTCTAGTCTCTGTTTCTATGAAGTCAGCATTTTTTGATTATACCTACAAGTGATATCATACAGTATTTGTCTTTCTCTGTTTGACTTACTTCACTTAGCATAAGGCCCTCGAGTTCTATCTCTTTTGTTATTATGAACACTGTTAAGTTTACTCCAGTATGGATCCTGCATTGAATATTCCATCAAAATTATTGTGGTAAAGCCAGTGATTTCCATGTTGAAAAATCCAATAGACACTTTAACTACAGTGATACTTGAGCTCTCCGTAGCCTCTGTGATGACCAGCCACCTATTTCACCTTATCACAGTACAGGTGTTTGACATCTGGGCATCACAACCTCCCTTGAGTTACAGTTACTTCTCTGTCCACTTTTTTTTTTCACTTTCTTCTTCTACCCTTCCAATTAAATACCAGATTTCTCAGCACTTATTTTATGTTGTTATTATTCTACTCAATTAATATTTTCTCTCTAGGCTCTTAGTATTTATTAAACACAGTTTAGCTAAGACCTGTTTTCTGAGATCTCTCAAAATGTAACATGTCCAAAATTACATTTTATTTCTGCCAAACTTTAAGCTCCCCACAACATATATATTGCAATAAATAACACCTACATATCTAGCTACAAAATCTAGACATATGAGAGATATCTTTAACTACTTGTTCTTTACTTCCCACTCAAATTAATTCCCTTTACTTGAAAATAATGCCCTTAACACTCTGGTAAGATGAATAATTTCCCTTTTTTTCTTAAAGTTGCAGCTTATTAATTTTTTAAAAGATTTTATTTATTTATTTATTTGTTTATTTATTTGAGAGCGAACAAGAGCAAGTTGGGGAAGGGAGAGGGACAAGCAGACTCTGAACTGAGTGTGGAGCCCTACGTGGGGCTCCATCCCAGGATCCTGAGATCGTGACCTGAGCAAAAACCAAGAGTCGGACACTTAACTGACGGAACCACCCAGGTGCCCCTAAAGTTACAATTTAAATATTACTTTCTCTAGTTCTATGCTAAATACTATAAGAAAGCATCAAATATGTTTGGCTCATAGTTGATGTTCAGCATATGTTTGAGTTTATCTGTAATTTTTAGTATGATAAGAATCCAAAGGGTAGAAACTCATAAAGAGCTTATGGCTTTTAGAATAACTTAATATTTCATATATAGAATGAATCAATCTTATCCTTAAAAGGCTTAGAATTTAGAAGAGAATGGCATGGTCAAATCCATGTAGATATAAAGAATAGGAACATAAGATGTGATCTGCAAATCCTGCTTCTTGTCATTCTCTGTGTGCAGTGTTCATCACGAAGTCATGTTTACTTTAGTATATTGGGTAGGAAGGATATGAATCCTGATACGAAGGAGGAAATGCCTAGAATTCGCATTTATTAAATGTGTCTTATATCCTTGTTCAAGACACTATAAATCAGCTATCCACATTAGTTCTCATAGCAAGATTTTTGGATATATAATATTAATCATTTTATCCAAATTGGGAAATTTGGTTTCAGAAATATTAATTAACATTTTCAAATATATATCCCATTCACCAAATTTAAGATATAAATCAAAACACATTTAATCATGAAGGGCATGATCTTTATATTGTATTAGTCTATACTTGGCTCTAATTCTTTAAACTTCCAGGGTTATTAAATTTTGATTGACATGATATATATGGTATTGGAAAAATAATTCATTTCCTTCATTCAATAGGCAAAAATTTCAATATATTCTATGTGTCTTTACATATTTTACAAATCTTAGTTGAGTTCCTTCCCTCTTCTATGTCATCTAATCAAAGTGGATATTTCATAAATTAAATCTGGAGACAGTACTTTAAATATATATCAAACCAGAGACACCAATTACAATATTAAACAGCTGAATGAATAAGAAGTAAATGCAACATAAATAATTCAATGTTCATTTTTTAGAATATTTTCTTCAACAATGAACAGGGAAAAACACTTAAAAATGCAGGGTACATAATAAATTGAAGAAAAATCAATGTTATAGTTTATTAATGGGTTTGGTAAATTACACTTCTAAGGAAAGTGGAAGAGGAAAGATTGAATTTGAATTAGTATTTCATTATGATATATTTCACTAAACTTATTCATCTCTCAAGATTTTCTATTTCATCAGCGATTTGAATTTTATATACTAATTTGGGAACTGTGACAAATCACAATTTAATATTTACAAAGTGTTTTAGAATCAGTAATAACACAGTATGTCAAGTCAGTGTTGTTTTACCTGGTTTTAAGTATGGGGATAAAATGTATGAGTCATTCATCATGATAGCTAGTTTGATAGAACAAAGTAGCTGTGTAGTAGCTACCCTACCTAAACTCTTACTTACTTAATTTATTCTGTCAAATTGGATAACATAGTAGGAAAAAGTAGCTGTCAAGCTATTTAGCAACAATTAGACAATTGACATCCTTCAAAGAAAATGGGAGTTGTGAATGATTCTTGTCATACTTTTCAAATATCTGTTTTGGTGTTGACTAGACCAAAAATACCTAAAAACATGGGCATCTAAATTGTAAAATTAAGTTGTTGTTGTTTCAGTTAATTGGACAGCCTCCAGAAAAATTAAACATGGGGATGACCTTAAACAGATCACTATCTTCCCTTAGACCTCAGCTCCTCATGTTAAAATCAAATGGTTTGATGTGACCAACATTTCTCAAAATAGCCAGTAGTCATGGGGAAAACTAATACAAAAAGAATTTCCTGGTCAAATTAGTTTTAAAAGTATTTGTTTCAGTTCCCCTTTTGGGGAATCGTAATTCATATTATTATTATTTTATGCAGTTTGTGTTTCCTTGAATAAATAATTATTGACTGCTAACTATTTGCTAGGCTCTGTGATTTGCATTATTTTTATAAAAGGTCTGAGAAATACTAAAGCATAAAACAAAATACAAAAAAAAAATGCCTTTTAAACTATGCCTCATCCAGCACTTTTCAAGGTAATTTGATCATAGTGAGAAATACTGGATAATCAGTAAACCCCATCCTAGTTCAAAATGTTATGCTAAGTAATCCCAAAAGTCATCTCTATATCATTATATTTGTAACGTGAATATGAAGATTAATATATAACTGTTTTACCCTTTCCTTCAGAGAAAGGGGCCCATAGCAAATCATGGAGTTTTCAAATCTTTGGGATCTAAGTGCCAGATTTACATTTCTGGGATAACTTATTACATTCTAACTCATTTCGTTGTTTATGCGTTGCCATCAAATTCTCTATCACTGTTCATAGACTCATGTCATTATTCTTAAGACAGTACAGTCATAGGAGAACATATATACTTTGAGTCCCTGAGCTTTAACTTTTTCCACATGGTTTATGGTCCTATTTGGTTGCTGTTTAGAATCTATTCCTTATA
Source organism: Neomonachus schauinslandi (assembly GCF_002201575.2). Lineage (NCBI taxonomy): Eukaryota > Metazoa > Chordata > Mammalia > Carnivora > Phocidae > Neomonachus > Neomonachus schauinslandi. The sequence goes on along the minus strand of NC_058413.1, from coordinate 22,216,279 downwards.
TATTTCTTTATTTCTTCTTTTATATCCTGCTCATCAAAAGATCATATCCACACTTAAAATTCCACTAGTAGTTCTCTGAGCTTCAGTACTCATCCATAATTCTGGAGAGTAATAATAACAGATAACATACACCATGGCTACACTAAGAAGGCAAAGATATTAACTCATTTAATCTTCATAATAACTCTTAAGAGTCAGGTTTTGTATCAAACTTATCTATTTACCTATCTTGGAGAATTGTTATAATTGTTATAAGAATTTGGGGGGGGAGTACATAAACCATCTACCATATAAAAATTCATAGCTCATGGCAGGTACTCAGGTGGTGATGATGATGATGATGATGATGATGATGATTGTGAATGACTTGACATAAATCAGTTGATGCTAAAAGGGCAATTAGTTCAAAATAAGATACTAGTCTTGGTCTGACCTGTGCCAAAGGCACTTTGGCAGGGGATTTCATTATTTTATTTCTTTATTTCCAATGCTACTCCCCCCCAAATTAAAGAGATTTGTCTGTGGGAAGGTATTGACTTCAGAACCAACATTTAATTGATATTAATTCCTCAGTAGCATCTCAATTAAGACAATTTCTAGAATCCTGAGAAATATTACAAGTTCATGTATGTTAGGGTAAAAACAAACAAATGAAAAGCAAGCAAGCAAACAAACAACAATAAAAAAACTGTAGATTCCAAATCTGGCTAGAGGAGAAATTCATTGACCATAGGCGATAAGTCAAGTATATTAGACTATGAAGGTATTTCTTGACTTAGCATTCTATATCCAACTCAAGCCAACCGAAGGCATTACTTTTGCTCATTGTTTTCTCTCATTCCTCCCCTCCTAGAATCTTCACTAGTGTGCCTCCATTCCCTTCCATCTTGAAAGTTGAAGTATAGTGCGGGCAGCAGAAACTTCTTAGTTCTTAAAATTGCCAAGTACCACTGATATTTAAATTGACCATTTGTGGGGTGCTTGCTTGGGTGGCTCAGTTGGTTGAGTATCTGACTCTTGATTTCAGCTCAGGTCATGATCTCAGGTTCGTGGGATTGTGGCTCGGCAATCAGCACAGAGTCTGCCTGTCCCTTTCCCTCTGCTCCTCCCCGCCCCCCTGCCCCACTCTCCTCTCTATCTCTAAAATAAATAAGTAAAATCTTTAAAAATAAATTGACCATTTGTATAGCACTCATCCTCTTCCACCCAACTTCTATTTAGCTCTCTTATTCTTTTGTATTGATCTATTCTAAAATATGCCACTACATGTTTTTGTTAAATGCTATAGCTAGGAGAAACAAAAACTAAATCCTACCTACAGAAAAAAAAAAAAAAAAGATTTATCAATGCATATTTGATAAGGAGATAAACTGCCATAGGAGGTCAGCTAGCTTCAGTGCAAAAATATTCAAGGAGCACAGCAAGGCCTAAAAGTAATACAAAGAGTTCAACTTTTAAAGGAGTAGAATCTTTTGTACTTTACTAGGAAACTGATGCCCGATTTTGCATTTACTTGAGATAGTACACATTTGATATTGTATTGTCCCACACATCAAGTTTAAGCATTGTTCTATGCATGTGAAAGACATTATTGTAATTTGTGTGTGTACATGTATGTAATTCGTGGAGGCTAGAACTACCAAGAGGAAAAGGACAATCAATCAAATAATTACAATGTATTATGATATAGTTACGCATAAAAAGTATGGAAGCTAAACAAAGTATATAGTTTATTTTTCATATTAGAAACAAAATGATAGGATAGATAAGAACTTTTTATCAAGTGACCACTTGGGCTGTATTCTTCAAATATTCATAGAACTTGACCAGGAAGTGAAAGAGGGATGAATATAATAGGAAGATTATTTAAGTAGGAAATTTCTTGCTATGTTTAGAAAAAGGTTTTAAGGGTTTAAGAATAAGTTTAAAGTAGGAAATTCATGTACTGTTTATGTTGAGTAGGCATAATGAAATGAAAAATATTTAATATTATTATTTCAATACATTTCTTCCATTGTACTTAATATATGTGAACATTAAATTCATTAATATATGAATGTTAATATGAATGTTCTTAGAGCAGTGCCTAGCACCCAGTATTATATAAGTGTCATTGCTATCATTATTACTGTTATTATTCTTATGAGTAACAGACTTCTTTTTTTGGTTCATAATCTTGAAAAATAATCAAAGTGAGTATTTTTAAAACTATTCACATTCTAGCATAACTAATTCAGATTGACCTCTTAGTCCTATTTTTCTAAAGCAATGAAGAAAGAATATATCTGTGAAATTTTTAAAAATCTGCCCATTTATTTATCTAAGTTCCTACTGCATAAATTCCATATAATGTGTTAATATTTCAGTTTTAAGTTTCCTAAAGCTATTGAATATGCCACTTGAATATCATTTTCAAATTCTTTTTGAAGCACACTTGGGGAAGGGCAGTGAGAAGAGAAATTAAATATTCAATTTTAAAGATTATGAAAGATGACCGTAATAAAGATGACAAAGATATGACCAACACTATCCTGGAAGATGCTTTTGAATTTCGTGCATTATTGCAGTATCCAGAAGAGAATGTTTCTATTTTCTTCTGAGCTTCATGTCATACACAAAGGAGCATATCTTTTGCTTATATTAACATGGGTTAAAAGGCAGTAAGATCAAATTCTGTACAGTTGGTTAAAGAAACCTAAATCAGATTCCTAAGGAATTGAGCTTGCATTTTTCTGTGCTAACATCTTGTTAGCATCTTCATACAGGAATTTTCTCAAACCATTATTTTTATGGGTATTGACAGAGACACATCCCCTCTTTACCATCTGGGAATATCTGAAAACAAGACAAATGCAGGCTTGTAGTATGATGTTGGATTAACATATATTATATAATTTTTATATTCAAATGAGAGATCGTACTTTGAGAATTCCTGGGACCAATTCTCCACAATATTTGGTACTCTCTTTGAAGAGAGTTCCTTCTTCACTTAAGATCAATCACTTCCAAGCTCTCACAGGCCCCCAGAATTTCTGACCAGGTCTTCCACCAGATCTGGGGTACATTTAATGGCATTTGCTGCTTACTTCTTCCTCAGTGTTAGTCTTTACACACTGTACTTGCTAATTAAGGTAACAAAGCAAAACCAGAAAGACAAAATAAAATTTATACTAATTGCCTCACTTTCTCAATTTCTATTTCTGTCTCTCTCTTTCTCTCTCACTCCTGATTCCTATTCCCTCACCACAGTTGTCATATTTTTCTCTACTTGGGCCTCGATCCATCAAAATTCATTAGTCTTAGATTATTGAGAATACCCACTCACTGATTTCAATGAAATGTAATGGAATTTATTGTCACTTCCTGTTGGTCAATATCTTTCTCTAATTCTCCACACTGAGGTCTCTAACACCTTTCGTTACTTCTGGATTTTTTAGAAATCTTAACTCTCCAACTAAGCCACATTCTCCATATCACTGAAACAGGTCCCAAAACTCATGCCTCTGGGTTTTAAGTAATCCCTTAACTGTTGTGTTATACATTGTTTGTAACTCAATTTGAGAGGAAAGTCAAGTCCAAAAGTCACTTAAGTATTTCTATCATCAATATCATCATCATCATCATCACTTGTAACATACATTAACTACAACAAGCCAGATGTAATATAAAAGATGTATTAAAACATGAGGGAGGGATTACTATTATGCCCTTTTACAAATGTGAAAACTGAAACTTAGCTAAGTAACTTGTGTGAGATATCTAACAAAAAGCTTAGTTAGCCACGGTGTGTATTCAGGTCTATGTGGCATCAGAATCTGAGCTTTTAACAATTATGGGATATGGCTTTAGATTAGTTGATTATTTAGTACTACAAGTCTTATCTCAAAAGTTTTAGAAATACCTTGAGGAGAAAAATTCTCATAGGTGAAACATATGCTTCATTCTGAGGAGAAATAAAGGCTCTAATGCAAAAGGAAATAAAATAAAATATTTGTCATGGAAAATGCCTAGTTCTGGAAATATTGTCCCTAGAAAAATATGGTGAATTTCTTAAATACATACAGGTATACCTTGTTTTATTGCTCTTTGCTTTATTGCACAGTGCAGATAAATTGTGTTTTTTACAAATTGAAGGTTTCTGGCCACCCTGCATTGAGCAAATCTATTGGCATCATTTTCTCAAAAGCATTTTCTCACTTTGGGTTTCTCTGATACATTTTGGTAATTCGTGAAATATTCAAACTTTTTCATTATTATTTTACTTGTTGTGGTTATCTGTGATCAGTGCTCTTTGATGTTACTGTTGTAATTGTTTGGGGGCACAATAAACCACACCCAAATAAGACAGTAAACTTAATAAGTATTGTGTATGTTCTTACTGCTCCACTGACCAGCCTCCCCATCTCTTTTTCTCCTTGGGCCTCCCTATTCTTTGAGACACAACAAGATGGAAATTCTGCCAATAAGTAACTCTGCAGTAACCCCTAAGTATTCAAGTGAAAGGAAGAGTGGGATGTCCCTCACTTTAACAACAACAACAAAAAAAGCTAGATGTGGTTAAGCCCTAGTGAGGAGGGCACATCCAAAGCCAAGCGAGGCTGAAAGCTAGGTCTCTTGTATCAGACAGCCCAGTTGTGAATGCAAAAGAAAAGTTTTTAAAAGAAAAAAAAAATGTGCTACTCTAATGAACACATGAATGATAAGAAAGCAAAACAGTCTTATTTTTGATATGGAGAAAATTTTAGTGGTCTGAATAGATAATCAATAGCCACAACATTTACTCAAGCCAGAGCCTAACCTAGGGCAAGGCCCTAACTCTCTTTAATTCTGTAAAGGCTAAGAGAGGTGAGGAAGCTGTAGAAGAAAAGTTTGAAGCTAGCGGAAGTTGGTTCATGAGGTTTAAGGAAAGAAGCTATCTCCATAACAGAAAAGTGCAAGGTGAAGCAGCAGGTGCTGATGTAGAAGCTGCAGCAAGCTCTCCAGAAGATCTAGCTAAGATAATTAATGAAGGTGGCTATACTAAACAACAGATTTTCAGTGTAGATGAAACAGCCTTCTGTTGGAAGAAGATGCCATCTAGGACTTTTCATAGCTAGAAAAGAGAAGTCAATGCCTGGCTTCAAAGCTTCAAAGGACAGACAGACTCTCTTGCTAGGGGCTAGTGTAGCTGGTGACTTTCACTTGAAGTCAATGTACACTTACCATTCTGAAATCCTAGGTCTCTTAAGAATTATGCTGGGGGGTGCCTGGGTGGCTCAGTTGGTTAAATGACTGCCTTCAGCTCAGGTCATGATCCTGGAGTCCTGGATCGAGTCCCGCATCGGGCTCCCTGCTCGGCAGGGAGTCTGCTTCTCCCTCTGACCCTCCCCCTTCTCATGTGCTCTCTCTCATTCTCTCTCTCTCAAATAAATAAATAAAATCTTAAAAAAAAAAAAGAATTATGCTGGATGGGGCGCCTGGGTGGCTCAGTCGGTTGAGCATCCAACTCTTGGTATCGACTCAGGTCATGAGCTCAGGGTCGTGAGATAGAGCCCGGCATCGGGCTCCACACTTGACCCAGAGCCTGCTTGGGATTCTCTGCCTTTCCCTCTGCCCCTCCCCCTGTGTATGGGTGCACGCTCTCTTTGTCTCTCTCTCTCAAATAAATAAATAAAAATCTTACAAAAAAAGAATTATGCTGGATCTATTCTGCCAGAGCTCTATAAATGAAACAACAAAGCCTGGATGACAGCACATCTGTTTACAGCATGGTTTACTGAATATTTTAAACCCACTGGTGATACCTACTGCTCAAAATAAAGATTCCTTTCAAAATACAACTGCTCTTTGTCAATGTGCCTGGTCACCCAAGAGCTCTGATGGAGATATCCAATGAGATTAATGTTATTTTCATGCCTGCAAACACACATTTATTCTGCAGCCCATGGATCAAGGAGTAATTTTTACTTTCAAATCTTATTATTTAAGAAATACATTGTGTAAGGCTGTAGCTGCCAGAGACAGAGATTCCTCTGATGGATCTGGGAAAAATAAATTGAAAACCTTCTGTAAAGGATTCACTTCTCGATACCATTAAGAACATTTGTGATGCATGGAAGGAGGTCAAAATATCAACATTAGCTAGAGTTTGGAAGAAGTTGATTCCAATCCTCATGAATGACTGAGGGGTTCAAGACTTCAGTGGAGGAAGTAACTGAAGAGGGGGTGGAAATAGCAAGGAAACTAGAATTAGAAGCAGAGCCTGAATTGACACTGCAAACTGCATTGTTGTCTTATTTTTAGAAATTGCCACAACCACCCCAACCTTCATCAGACAGCACTGTGATCAGTCAGCAGCCATCAACATTGAGGCAAGACCTTCCATCAAAGATTACAACTTGCTGAAAGCTTAGGTGACGGTGAGCATTTTTTAGCAATCAAGTATTTTTTCAAATTAAGAATGTAGGGGCGCCTGGGTGGCTCAGTCGTTAAGCGTCTGCCTTCAGCTCAGGTCATGCCTGGGATCGAGCCCGACATCAGTCTCCCTGCTCTGTGGGAAGCCTGCTTCTCCCTCTCCCACTCCCCCTGCTTGTTTTCCTCTCTTGCTGTGTCTCTCTCTGTCAAATAAATAAATAAATAAAAATCTTTAAAAAATAAATTAAGAATGTACATTGTCTTCTTAAACATAATGCTGTTGGATACTTAATAGACTATAGTATAGTGTAAATATAACTTATAGAGACACTGAGAAACCAAAACATTCATTTGACTCACTTTATTGCAAAATTCACTTTATTATGGTGGTCTGGAATGGAACCTGAAATATCTCCAAGGTATGACTGTATTTTACACACTATATAGTACATAATTAATGACCTTAGTTTGCCATAAAGTATTAAAAAGTGACTTCCTATGTTATTTCTTTCAAGAGTAAAATTGTATGAATTATTCAATTTCACAGAATTAACACCTAGAGAAAGTTTCATGCCTTAAACCCTTTTAAAAAAATCTTAATCCTCTTTTGTTCTTTGACAACAAGGATTTGAGGCATCATCCACTCATTGAGAACTTTCAACTTGGCAGTAAATATTCGCAGTCCTTTATATGTGTTTTTGTACAATAAACCCACACAGTAGGTATTTTATGATTAATGAAAGGAAGGCTCAGATTAATTAAGTGGCTCAGTCTGGGGTGACTCCAGGTCTCTCTCATCAGAAAGTCTATATTCCAAACCAGTTAAGCATGCTCTCTATATGATCTATGGAAAGGCCCCCACTTGCTCAGAACAAAATGAAACTTTTATAAAGGCAACCAATTAATCACACCCATTTATATCACAAAGAGAATTTCAGAAAATTCATCAGTACCAACATTCTTTCTCTTTCTTTTTCTTATAAGAACGTAAGTTTATGTCTCTTGATACTCTGTCTTACTGACTCTAATGACCTTGAATATAACCTAGGTTTCAAAAATATGTATTTTTAGAGGATATGGGGATGAAATCTTTTCTCTGCCTCTGATGGTTGAACAGCTGTATGAAGTTCTAGAAACCAGTAACTCAGACAAGTATGTCCCATCTATCTTCTAGTTTCTGCATTCCTGGCAGAATTTTCATTTTTTCATTGAAGCACTATATTACTAATGATTATATAATTTAAGAAAACAGCAAAAAAGGATATGTAAAAAGCTCCTGTTGATGAACACTGTAATTAAGGCCTTAAACATCAAGTTTTTACTCTGATGACAATAGAGTGTCTTTTATTGGAGTATATTTGCATTTCCAAATATATTGTCATTCTACTCACAATTTGTGAACCAAATAAACTTATGATTTAGCCCTAAACTAATTCTTAAGAGCTAAGAATTGTATATGTACTTATAAAATAAGAAGATCAATTGGCATGTTCCTAAGATTATTAAAAAGCTGCTGATACACACCAAATAAAATGGGGGGAGGGGCAGTATATTCCTCACTGTAAAATCTCTATTGTAAAATCCAAATTTATTTTGAAAAAAAAGACATAAAAGTTTAAAATTTCTAATATGGTTCTTTCTTATATTATTAAAATATCAAAAATAATTCCTCTTGTTCAAGCTGGACATCCAAACACAATAATTATCTGTAGGTGAAAACTGTGCCCCACATTTATTTAATGGCATAAAATAGAAGACAAAATGTGATGTTCATGTAACACTTATTTGAGACATGTAAAATACTTTACATATTCTCCATAGGGTAATATGGTGTGTATTTTCCTTCTACATAGAGCAATCCAATGCTCAATGAAAAGTCCTTGTATTCCAGGGGTGTCTGCGTGGCTCAGTCAGTTAAGCGTCTGACTTTGGCTCAGGTCATGGTCTCAGGATTCTGGGATTGAGCCCCATATCAGGCTCCCCACTCAGCAAGGGGTCTGCTTGTCCTTCTGCCCTTCCCCCACTCATGCACACTCTCTCTTTCTCAAATAACTAAATAAAATCTTTATAAAAAATCCTTGTATTCTTTTTTTTTTTTAAGATTTTATTTATTTTTATCTGAGAGAGAGAGAATGAGAGAGAGGGAGTACATGAGAGGGGGGAGGGTCAGAGGGAGAAGCAGGCTCCCTGCCGAGCAGGGAGCCCGATGCGGGACTCGATCCAGGACTCCAGGATCATGACCTGAGCCGAAGGCAGTCGCTTAACCAACTGAGCCACCCAGGCGCCCCAAAATCCTTGTATTCTAGTGAAGATGAGTTTTTAATCTTAACAGTGTTAGAACTACAAAGGGCTTGGCCATTATTTTACCTGACTCCTTTATTCAAGTGGGTACTAAGCCTAAATAAGGCATTCAGGACCTGGCCTCAATGAGATCAACTTGAAAGAAAAGACACTGACACAAATTGAGTTATATGTCAGATCCATTAAAATTCTTAGAAATTAATCTTATAAATTGATATCAGTATTATGGCCCCTTGGTCAGTCAGGGTTCTAGCTTGTACCACAGACTCCCTCTCCTCACCCCTCTGTGTGTGTGTGTTCATGTGTATGACAATTATATTCTCACTAGTCACAATTTATGAGCCAAGTCCACTTATGATTTAGCACGAAACCCACTTTTAAAAAACCCACTTTTAAAAAACTATATATAATATTACATATTATAAAATGTGATTTTTAGTATATTTGAGGCTATGTGCAACCACCACTATAGGAACGTTTAGAACATTTTCCTCACCTCAACTAGTAATCCTGTGCAATTTGGTTATCACTCCCATATCTCTTCATCATCCTCATCCCTAAGCAACCTCTAATCTATCTTTCTCCACAGAGTTGTCTATTATGGTATTCCATGCAAATGCAGTCAAAAGTTATGTGTTTTTTTGAAACCTTTCTTTCAGTTGGCATGATATTTTCATGTCTTCTTTAGCGAGTCTGAGTACTCCATTCATTCTCAAGGCTTAATTCCATTTTACACTATATCAGAATTCTCATATAATATTACCTAATATATAAATATTATATATAAATATATGGCTTATTTAAAAGAATTAGCTCTTGTGATTTTGAGGGTTGGCAAGTCTGAAATCCATAGGGCAGGCAGACAGGAAACTGAGGTAGGAGTTGGTACTACAGTCTTAAGGCAGAATTTCTTCTCCAGGCGTTTTTCTTTTTCTTTCTTTCTTTCCTTCTTTCTTTCTTTCTTTCTTTCTTTCTTTCTTTCTTTCTTTCTTTCTTTCTTCTTTCTTTCTTTCTTTCCTTTCTTTCTTTTCTTTTCTTTCTTTCTCTCTTTCTTTCTTCTTTCTTCTTTCTTTCTTTCTTTCTTTCTTTCTTCTTTCTTTCTTTCTTTCTTTCTTTCTTTCTTTCTTTCTTTCTTTC